>NC_089837.1:415024212-415354524 GCF_035609145.1 Eleutherodactylus coqui | reverse complement strand
CTGTTCTCAGGTCCCTGCCCAGAGTGGGAAAAAACAGTTCCTCTCTCATCTGAGGAGTTTATCGTGACCGATGCCCAACCTTTGGAAAGTTCACGGAGTCTGGGTAATGATGCTGGGGACTTCCGGCAACTGTCTCTAGTGCTTTTTGTGGATGAGGATGATGAGACACAGTTGTCTGTCAGTGAGGTAGTAGTAAGGGCAGTAAGTCTGAGGGAGGAGTGCACAGAGGATTCGAGGGAAGAGCTGCTGGACGATGATGTGACTGACCCCACCTGGCCTGCTAAGCCTACTGAAGACAGGGCTTCAGAACGGAGGCAAGTGCAGCAGCAGGACAGGTTGGAAGAGGCAGTGGGGTGGCCAGGGGGAGAGGCAGGGCAGTGCAAAGAATCCCCCAAATGTTTCCCACAGCAGCCCCTCGCAGCAAGCCTCCCTCCAGAGGGCTGGATGTTCAAAGGTGGGGATGTTTTTCAGTGAGAGTGCGGACGACCGACGAACAGTGGTGTGTAACTTGTGCCGCACCAAGATCAGCCGGGGAGCCACCACTACCAGCCTCACCACCACCAGCGTGCACAGGCATATGATGGCCAAGCACCCCACAAGGTGGGACGAAGGCCATTCACCGCCTCCGGGTCACACCACTGCCTCTTCCCCTGTTCCACAACTTATGCCACAGATCCAATCCCCCTCCCAGGATGCAGGCACGATCGTCTCCCAGGCCTGCACCCACACCCTAATCTCCATGGTCCTCCATGGCCTCTAGCAATCTCTTCCAGCGCAGTGTTCAGTTGTCGCTAACACAAGCGTTGGAGTGAAAGCGGAATTACGCTGCCACCCACCGACATGCACAAGCTTTAAATGTGCACATTGCCAAATTAATCAGCCTGGAGATGCTGCCGTACAGGCTTGTGGAAATGGAGGCTTTCAAAAAAATGATGGCGGCGGCGGTCCCATGCTACTCGGTCCCCAGCCGCCACTATTTTTCCCGGTGTGCCGTCCCTGCCCTACACCAGCACATCTCCGCAACATTACCCGTGCCCTCAACAACCCGGTTACTGGGAAGGTCCACTTAACCACGGACACGTGGAGAAGTACTGGCAGGCAGGGCCACTATATCTCCCTGACGGCACGTTGGGTGACTCAGTCCCAGGCTCCACCAAGTTCAGAGCCTGGGACCGCTCACATGCTACCCACACCCAGAATAGCAGGTCCTACCTCGGTGCTCGTATCTGCGGCATATTATGCCACCTCCTCCAAACCCCTCCCTCCTCTTCCTCCACCACCTCCACCTCTCAATTACGAAGTGTGAGCACGTCGCCAGCAGTCGGTAGCGCGCAATGCGGCAGCACAGCGGTGGGTAAGCATCAGCGAGCCGTGCTGAAACTAATCAGCTTAGGTGACAAGAGGCACACAGCCCCCGAGCTGTTACAGGGTCTGATGGAGCAGACCAACCTCTGGCTTTCACCACTGAGCCTCCAACCGGGCATGGTCATGTGTGACAACGGCCGTTACCTGGTGGCGGCTCTGCAGCTTGGCAGCCTCACTCACGTGCCATGCCTGGCGCACATCTTCAATCTGGTGGTTCAGCGGTTTCTGCAAAACTACCCCTACTTGTCTGACCTGCTCGGCAAGGTGTACTGCGTGTGCGCACATTTCTGCAAGTCCACCACGGATGCTGCCACCCTCAGGACACTGCAACATTGGTTTTAGCTGCCAGAGCACCAACTGCTGTGCAACGTGTCCACACGCTGGAATTCTACACTACACATGTTGGCCAGGCTATACAAGCAGCATAGAGCAATTGTGGAATACCAGCTGCAACATAGGCGGCGGAGTGGTAGTCAGCCTCCGCAGTTCTTTACAGAGGATTGGGCATGGATGGCGGACATCTGCCAGGTCCTCGGAAACTTTAAGGAGTCTACCCAGATGGTGAGTGGCGATGCGGCCATCATTAGCATTACCATCCCGCTGCTTTGCCTGATGAGAACTTCGCTGCTAAGCATAAAGGCCAACACTTTGCGGTTAGAAGAGGAGACAAGGGATGACAGTATGTTGCTTGATAGCCAGACCACCCTCACGTCTATATCTCAGCGGGGTTTGGAGGAGGAGGAGGAGGAGGAGGAGGAGGGGGAAGAGACTGCTGGCCACACTGCAGAGGCTACCCATGCTGCTTGCCTGTAATCTGTTCAGCGTGTATGGGCTGAAGAGGAGGAGGAGGAGGAGAAGGAACATCCTCCTAGTGAGGACAGCGATGTGTTGCATACTGGGACTCTGGCACACATGGCTGACTGCATGTTAGGCTGCCTTTCCCGTGACACACGCGTTAGACGCATTCTTGCCAACACGGATTACTGGGTGTACACCCTTCTCGACCCACTGTATAAGGAGAACCTTTCCACTCTCATTCCCGAAGAGGAAAGGGGTACAAGAGTGATGCAATACCACAGGGCCCTGGTGGAAAAAGTGATGCTACAGTTCCCATCTGACAGTGCTAGCGGTAGAAGACGCAGTTCAGAGGGCCAACTAGCAGGGGAGGTGCGGGGATCAGGCAGCATGTCCAGCACAGGCAGGGGAGGGAGTACATAGCCGACCGTACCACCGTCCTCCGTGATGCCTCTGCTCCATACAACTATTGGGTGTCAAAGCTGGACACATGGCAGAAACTTGCGCTGTACGCCCTGGAGGTGCTGGCCTGCCCTGCCGCTAGTGTCTTGTCAGAAAGGGTGTTTAGTGCTGCTGGGGGGATCATCACGGATAAGTGCACCTGCCTGTCAACTCACAGCGACGACATGCTTACCCTCATAAAGTTGAACAAATGCTGGATTTCCCCAGACTTCTCTTCTCCACCGGTGGAAAGCAGAGGATCCTAAAGATGCTTCTCACTGCAACAGGAGAAAAATGCATCCTCTATCACCCTAAAAAAGGGGAGAATTAGCTTTGCGTATCCTTCTCGGATATTATTACTCCTCCTCCTAAAACAGCATGTCAACATGCTGAACTGCCAATTTCTATGCGGCCCAAAAAGCTGTTTAAAAGTTTTATAAGTTTTTAAAAGTTTTAAAACTTAAACTTAAACCAATTTTTGCTGCCTCCAGGCTCTGTTACAAATTAACCAATAACGAACTGCATCTTCAAAAGATGTTTGTGGGTTTCACCTGCCCTCAGCCTTCAGCAATTTTTCACGGGTACACTTGTACTCTTGGTACACCAATTTTTCAGGCTATTGCCAATACTGTTAGCAAACTAATTTTTCCGGGCTTTGCCTATACTCTTGGTAAACAAATTTTTACAGGTGTTAGCCTAGACTATTGGTACACCAATGTTTCAGGGCAGAAACGTGGGCCGAGGTCGTTTGCGGGGTGAGATTCTGCCATGTTTGGACACTCTGTTTTCCTCATGTGTACTACCATCTTTGAGTTCCTTGGGCTCGCCTATGCTGTGGATGCACAAAGATGGTATTACACAGGAAGAAATCAGAGTGCCCAAAGATGGCAGAGTTTCACCCCGCCAAGGACCTCGGCCTCGGCCCATATTTCTGCCCTAGTCAGTCAGTGTATTTTTGCCAGACAGGTAAAACACCGCAATGGGAAGTCTTTGTGCACCCACAGCATAGGCGAGCCCAAGGAACTCAAAGATGGTGTTACACATGAGGAAAACAGAGTGCCCAAACATGGCAGAGTTTCACCCCACCAAGGGCCTCAGCCCACATTTCTGCCCTAGTCAGTCAGTGTATTTGTGCCAGACTGGTAAAACAACACAATGGGAAGTCTTTGTGCACCCACAGCATAGGCAGACCCCTGTAACATTTATGTAGCAAAAGTATAGGCGGACCCCAGTAACATTTCTGTAGCAAAAGTATAGGCGAACCACTGTAACATTTCAGTAGCTAGAGTATAGGCGAACCCCTCAAACCTTTCAGTAGCAATTGTATAGGCAGACTGCAGTAACATTTCTGCAGCAAGAGTATAGGCGGACCCCAGTAACACTTCTGTAGCAAGTGTATAGGCGGACCCCAGTAACATTTCTGTAGCAAGAGTATAGGCGAACCCCTGTAACAAGACTTCCCATTGCGGTGTTGAGCTACCTGACATCTACACAGAATGAATTGTGTGGGGACACATGGATTTCCCATAGCTATGTAACTCACGGCACCTTGGGTCATGCAGGAGGCTGGGACTGCTCACGTGCTTCCCACACAGAGTATTGCTGCATTGTAGAGATGTGTAGAAGTGCTGGCACCTGAGTCCCCTTTATGCCCACGTTTGCGGCTCCTGACAATTTTGTGACGGAGGTGGCACGGTGTTGGAATGATGATCCTACGTCAATTTATCATCAATTCTCAACAGCATTGTAAGCTATCGCTCACACTTTCAAAGAGGGTCGCTGCCTGGCCCTGCCAACCCTCTGCAGTGTGTGTCTCTGGTTCCTCCTCATCGCAGACGCACTTATAAATCGACATGAGGGTGGTGTGGCTATGAAGCGAGCGTGTGACATGAGGGCAGCTGAACGCTGCGCAGGGAAAATTTTGGGTGCGCTGTGGATGCAGGGTCGTGGGGTGGGGGTTTTGACAGCACTGCCAGCATGTAACCAAGGAGAAGAGGCAGCGGTGTCACCCGCAGGCAGTGATTGTCCTTGGTTGCAGGTATTGTGGTGCTTAGCTAAGATGTGCCAGCTCGTGTGCCTTGCTAATGAGGGTTTGTCCCAAGTAAATTGTTAGGGGAGGTGACCGCCAGGCTCTTGCCCCCATTTTGGCTTAATAGTGGGACCTGGGAGCCTCAGACGCAGTCATTCCATGACTTTCTGATGTTTTCAGGTGTTTCACAAGTCATCACCTATGCGGAGCATCGATCGCATACAAAAATGCTCGAGTCCCCCATTGACTTTAATGGGGTTCGTTACTCGAAACAAGCTCACGAGCATTATGACAAGTTCGACTCCAGCAAAGAGCGCCCGAGCATTTTGGTGCTCTCTCATCTCTAGTTGTTTACTGTCCGAGGAAGGGTTGTTTACTGAGGAAGTGTACTTGGAATATTCAAAAAGACAAAATCTATATTGGAGTGAAGACAAGCAAAATGACTGTTTAGGATCTGTCAGTCAGAAGAAGGACCAGTATGTTTTTAATGATATCTTTAGGCCCAATGACCACGGCATGCGTGAATTTTCAATGCAGATATCCGCAGCAGATGCACTGCGGATGATCTTAAAAAATGATTTTTTAATGGCTGATTGCGGGTTGTGTGTTTTCATCTCCCATAGAGATAAAATGGAGCATGCTGCCATTTTAGATCTGCGCGGGACATCTGCAAAGCACATAAAAATCAAATCCACAGGGTTTAATTCAGTTGTGGATGCCCCATTGTTCCCTATGGGCGGCTAGACCTGCGGATCTCCCGCGCAGGAGATTGGCACGGATTTAATAAAACAAATCAGCACGTAGACATTGGGCCTTAACGTCATTATTCTATGTTTTTTATTTTAATGATGTTGTCCTACAATGGAGCATTATCACTTATCCATAGGATTGCTGGGCAGTTTTGATAAATAAGTCCCAAAATGTTAATACATACTAGTGATAGAATTGGAAGACTGGATTTAAAAAGTTAACTGAGAGCAACTGCTAAAGGTTTTAATAAGTCAAAATAATTTATAGAGTATTAAATAGGAATGGAGTCTGGTGTCAAGCATATAGGATGTAATGCTGTATAGACTGAACATTCTGACTTTTCAGTTAATAGAAAGGTAGAGCAAGCATATGCAAAATCCTGAGTGAATACAGTATCTGTGTATTCAATAGAGAAGTCGAACAAGCACATCAAGCATTTGAGGCAGAACAGGTACAATGATAACGCTGACTGAGTGTCTCTTGTGCTGAGAGCATGCTTGAAGGAACACAAAACACAGAAAATTCACAAAAATTGGAAAAAATATATCTCAGCACTTTATCCCTTCTTTTCCTCCTTTCTGTTAATCATTTTTGTCTTATATTACAATTAATATGTCATGCCTTGCTGCCACTGTGACTCACTTTTCACTAGAGCCATGGTCGGATGCTGCCTTGCTGGCTGCTCTGACCATTTGTCTAGACCTCGTTAGCACACTTGTGCCACTAGTCCTGACCTTCGCTTGTCTACACACTATGCTTCCGTTGAAATCATCAGGTACTGTGGCTCGGGAGCCACACCACCAGGGCTACCTGGATGAGTAATGGATTGGGGTCCCACCAAAGAAAAGACTAAATACCAATTGAAGGCATCAGGTGTAAAAACCAAGGTACTCCACGTGCTAAATTCCCAGGCAACCCAAAGACAAACTGGTGTGTGGCAAGGTGTATTCACATCCACCTGCCTGAAATACTGTTATAATACAATTAAAATTAAGAAATAGAGAACAGCGGGTCTAGACCCACTGCGCTAAAACCTATATGCCTTGGAACTTTCCTGAGGGCAGCACCTAGGGTCTCCTGAGTTTCACCCTTTAACCCCACCAATTGGAATCTGGTCTTCCCTGTTACCCTAGGAGTAGTCTCAGTGTTGTGGCACCTGATGTAAACTGGTCAGAGTAGAGCACCACCAAAATAAACATGTTTGAGGTGTGTGCCAGAGTTGCTGCAGTCTGTGTCAAGAGAGTTAGCGTAAGAGGGAGGTGCTTCTTTGTTTTATTTGAAATGTTCAGCAGCCAGATGGTGACAAGAGAAGGAAGAGATCGGGGACAGTGATGACTGTAAGGGGTCCCTAAACTGCCGAGTGTTAATGGCTTGTAGACTTCTATGTTTGTCATAGGTAGGAATGCCCTTAGAGAGACAAGAATACTTGATAGTAAAGGGAAGGAAGTCCTGGTGAGAGAGTGGGAGAGATGGTTTAAAATGTTAGAGACAGCATAGAGATGGAAGAAGACAAAGTCAAATGCATTGCTGTATTTGTGTGTGGGGGAAGCTGTATGTTGTAAAAGGTGTAGAGAGAAATTTTATGATAGAGGCTCAGAGCGAAATGGCTCAATGAAATTGTGAGTGGGGATGTTAACCCTTTAAGGACACGGTCCTTTTTTCCATTTTTGGTTATTCCTCCCCCCTTTTAAAAAATCATAACTTTTTTATTTATTCATCAACGTAGCTATATGAGTGTTTGTTTTTAGCGGAACGAGTTGTATTTTTTAATGGTACTATTTAATGTACCATATGATAAGTAGAAAGGTGAAAAAAAACAAAAATAGGGGTGGAGCTAACTGAATGGGTGAGCGATTTGGAGAAATTATAAGTAGAAGAACGTGCGGAGGATCTGATTTTTTTCTCTTGTTAAGATGGTGGATCATGGAAAAGACCTAGTTGTTCGGGTGCCGCCAACCCAATGATAGTCACGCTGGCAGGTAAGACTATTCTAATGGATCTGTGTAGAAAAAAACATGATGGGTGTAGGCGCAGCTGACCGATATAAAAAGTTCAGTACAATACAGGAAGTAAGCTCAGCTTCTCCATTTTATTTTAAACCAGCATGAAAAGATGCGTTTCGGGGGAATGCCCCTTCCTCAGTTATAGCTGGGGATACTTTGTTTTGACTATTGGTATGTGCATGGTGTACCAGGCAGAAAGACAGAGTTTGTGGACCCCTTACAGTTATCGCTGTCCCCTGAACACTGTAATAAAACAAAGCAGCACCTCCCCCTTCTTTTGACTCTCTTGACACAGACTGCAGCAACCCTGGCACATACCTCAAACATGTTTCTTTCAGTGGTGCTCTAAGATTACGGTTGTGGTACTTCTGGGATTGCTACCATGCTGATACTCTGGTGCAAGTTTTTCAGGTGGTTCTCCATCTTGTGGCCTTGGTGGGTATGGTATTAGTGGAGACATGCTTAGCCACAACTGTGGGTAATTGTCATAGCTATTTAGTCTGTCTGATGCCGGACTGAATTGCCATTGAATCTTCAGTCAAGATTTGACAGTGGTCTCAGTCAGAGCTTGATCCTGAACCTATCATTTGTCTGCTGCATCGTAAAGCTAATGCTGAGTTTCTTATGTTATCCCCCTGTCCCACGTAGGGTTAACTAAGGACTGAGGTCAGGTACGTCCTTGTCAGGGCAAATTGCCTGCGTGTAGGCAGGTCCCTGAGGTTATTTAGATAAGGAAAGAGTTCTCATGTTTCAGTTTATTATTGTTTTGATGCAGTCAGTATGTTTATATGTGAGATCTGCGGATTACGGTTCCAGCACATCCTGGATGGACGTGACATATTCAATGGCCTATACTTACTCGGTGGGATCTGTGTTACATCTGAGATGGATCCCATCAAGGTTTTGTCAGCTCAGCTAAAGGCACTGACGATTCCAGTTGCTGAGCTTAAATAGCGGCATCTGACTTTGGCGGCTCCAGGAAAGGAGCCTAAACTTGATCTACCTGACAGATTCTCAGAAAACAGGCAGGAATTCATTTCTTTTAGAAAGTCGTGCAAGTTTTTTTTCTAAGTTATGTCCTTTTTCCTTGGGTAACGAGTCGCAGAAGGAGGGCAATATCATTTCCAGGCTGCAGGGGGCTCCTCAGGCATGGGCTTTTTCCTTGCCTTCCTCCTCTGAAGCTTTATCCTCTGTGGATAGTTTTTTCTGTGCCCTAGGTTAAATCTTTGACAATCCCAATAGGGTGTCACTGGTAGAGGGAAAGATCAGAGGTTTACATCAGTGAGACTCTCCTGTTGAGGATTTTTGTGCCGAATTCTGCTGTTTGGTGACAGAGATTCAGTGGAATGACCCTGCTTTGCGAAGCCAGTTTTACTGTGATCTGGCTAATATTAACCCTTTGCAATCCAATTCTGGATTCAGGGTTTCCTAGGAGTTTTATACAATCTGCTGGCTAGAGCCAATACTGCAATATCGGACATTTTGGAGAGGCCCTTGACAACAAAGCAGCCAGTAATATACAGTAAGAATACCCTGCCGGACGTCTTCTGACATCCGAGCTGTACAGCCTTCAATCAGAATGTCTGCAGACGTCAGACAGTGGATTGGAAAGGGTTAATAAAAATCCTATTGGTTGCATATCCAATGCCTCAGAGCCTTGATGATGCCATGTCCTTGGCCATCAGAGTTGGCCATCGGATTAGAGAAATGCAAAGTGAGCTGTCCGCTATTTCATCTTTCATGCCTTTCATGGTGGGGAGGAACCCATTCAACTGCGTTCATTAGTTGGCAGCATCAGGAGGGGGAGAAGTTGCAGTCTAATGGGAGGTGCTTTGCATGCAGTCATATCGGTCATTTGGTTTAGAATTGTCCTCGTCGTCAGCCTCTGCCGGAGAAATTAGGGGGCCTGAAGGTGGGAGGGAAGGTCCCTGAAGGGCCACTGATTGCTTGGATGGCATCCTCCAGGCTGGTTCTACCTGCTAAAATCCTTCTTGGGGGCAATAACAATCCAATCACAGTTTTTCTTGATTGTGGAGCTGGTATTAACATAATCCATCATGAGATGGTCAAGCGCTTGGGGTTGGATCCACCCATTCCTGTGTCCGCCATTGACACCTCTCCATTATCTCAGAAGTGTTTGAAATTTTGTGTTCTAGATATATGTTTAAAGATCAGGTTATTCCATACCAAGATCATCACTCCATATGTCATGGAATCCTTTCCAACGCAGGTAGTCTTAAGCCTATCGTGGTTGTGTTTGCATAATCATGTGGTGGATTGGGAAAAGAGAGACATCTCTAAATGGAATGCACACTGTAATTCCGTTTGTATCTCTGTAAGGGTGTCTTCAGTGCAAGCTTAGGAGTTATCAGAATATATTGCTGATTTAACCGATGTTTTTGCTCTGGGGCAAATAAGTTACCACCTCACAGGATGGGGGATTGCATGATGTCATTGAATGGCTGTGATTGGTTAACCCAGCGCCGGCTTTCATTGGCTGACGCCGTGCTGAGTTAGCCAATCAGAGCATTAGCTTTCTGGAGGTGGGGCATTCAAGCCCGCATCCAGAAAGCAATGCTCTGTCGGCGTGGAGGGGGAAGCAACAGCCTGGTAAGTATTGTTTTTTTTTCTACTGCGTATTCACGGCGTATAAGATGACCCCCGACTTTGAAAAAGATTTTCCTGGGTTAAAAAGTCGTCTTATACGCCGGAAAATACGTAAATTTTTTTTGCTGTACTACTTTTATTTATTTTCAAAGATATTTAATTATTTTCAATTATTTTCTGCCGCCATTCTCTGACTGCCATAACCTTTTTATTTTTCTGCTGATATATGTGTGAGGGCCCGGTTTTTGCAGGGCATCCTGTAGTTTCCGTTGGTACAATTCTGGAGTACATACGCCTTTTTGATTGCTTTTATTACATTTTTTCTTAGAGCCTGGATAACTACAAAAGCACAATTCTGGCATTTTTAATTTTTTTTTTCGGATAACGTTCACCATGCATTGTAACTAATGCATTACTTCGATAGATTGGACTTTTATGGACCCAGCGATACCAAATATGCATTTTTGTTTTATTATTTAGATTCTTTTATTATAAATATGGTAAAAGAGTTTTTTTTTAAACTTTTTTTTAGTCCCCAGAGGGGACATGCACTTGTGATGCTTTGATCGCTCCTGCAGTATGATGTAACGCCATAGCATTACATCATACTGCAATCAGACAGGCACGGATTGATAGGAATTCTACCATGACAGCCCTGGGGCCTTTCAGAAGGCCCCTGGCTGCCATGACACCCACAGGACCCCAGAACTTTGCTGTCAAAATTGACAGTGGCATGTAAAGGTTTAATGGCTCTGTTGCGGGTGGGTGTCGGCTGTAAGAAACAGCCAACGCCTGCATGTATAGGATGTAACTGTACATCCTATAGCATTAAGGGGTTAAAGTCACCTCATATGAAAGCTGGAATTTCACAAGATTTGATGTGGGGGAGTCTAGCAGCAAAGTGATCTAGGAAAAGGTGGGATGCCCCAAAGGTGGTAAATGCCTGTTACTTGCATGGGCAGTGGATAGAAGAGTCTAAGAGTATGGACCTCAAGAGAGAAAAATGTGAACAAGGCTATGTGAGAGGATATAGGAAAGTTGGTTAAAAGAGGCACAAATCAAATCAGGAGTCATTTAGAATCATGTAACACCTCTGCATACCAGCCAGAATTAATTGCTCAGACGCCCTCCAGTGGAGAAGGGTGCTGTAAATAACTAGAGACCCATTCAAAATACCCGGAAGCAGAAAAGCTGGGTACGCAGTGGACTTTTAAGAGACAAACTAGGTGCACACTAGCCATGCGTTCAAGTTGTATCTGAAAGACTCAGGCATAACTTATATCTGACAGCACACAGACCTAAATCTGTGTGTTGTCCAATTTACTCAGAGGCAGCATATTTTCATGCATTGGCGTGTCCTATTTCTCATTTGTGAAAAGGATAGAAATAGGACATTGTGTCACAGTGAGTGATGGGAAGACCCCGATTGATCCAGCCTCTACCACTGATTTGTCATGGATCGACTAATCCGAGTGCTGTTACCACTGCAAACACTTGTCATGGCAGAGCCTCAATCGATCATTCTAGCGGGATTGTAAGTGCGGAGTCATTAGAATACAGGAAGGCTTGTACCCAGCTTTCCCAGGCTTCTGCACGCATGCAGAACAAAGCTCAAATCACCTCCTGATTACTATCATGACCAGCTTTTGTTTCCCAGGTAAGCTAAAACCCACACTTATGAATTATTAACACAATCTTCGGAGTTATGGTTTGTTTTAAAACAGACAAAGTTTGACTAATAAATTGCAGATTTCTTCTAAATTTGAGTAGCGGTGCTAAATATTGATATATATAGAAAAACATACAGAAAAAGATATTACTGCCGATATAAGGTTTACAGGTATACACGACAAACAGTACTTAAAATAAAACAAGGAAGAGATAAAGAAGATACAAGATTTGGGATGTTCGGCCAAAAGTTCTGATTGTGAGGAGTCACTGGAAGCAAATGGGAAAGTCCTTATGCTGTGGCATATCTCTGAAGGTCTGACAGCTGGGTCTCTCTGAGGGTCCAGTTTTTAAAGTTTCCCCAGAACACACCTTCCCCTGTCCCCTCTGAGGTCATTCAGAGAAAGGTGGGGTACATATGTATGTATCTGTGAAAAACCATAATTACCCATTTCGGCCATCTCTACACAGAAAATCCTACGATTGGGAATATATGCCTGGCATATTTCTGATCATGATTTTATCTACTCAACTATATCAAACGTGACATGTAAATTATTACCAGGTACGCGGATACGCCATTTAGGGGTGTTTCGGGGCCCATACTGCAATGAGTTTAGATGTGTTTTATTCAGCTGGTCTGCCCAATTTTGAAAATATGATTCATATCGGGCTAGGACCTTCACATGACCAATAAATCTTATTAAAAGATTTTTCCCCAATTTGAATTTTGGAGCTGGAGTGTCTGTGAGAAACCACCTTTTAGGTGAATGATTTTCCTAAAGTCCCATTTAGACACAGCAATTATCACTGAAAATTCACTCAAAGGCCATCTTTTGAGCGATAATTGTTTTCTGCCGATAACATTTTTCTGCCAAACAGCGGTTTTAAGTTCCGCTTGCAAACCATCCTTCAGCAGAACAGCTGATAAGCAGGACTGCACGCTGTGTTCTGCCAGGAGAGAGCTGTTTACAGCGGATTGCTTTGTATCAGCTGTCAGCCCAGCCCACAGAACAGCTGATAAGCAGGATCGCAGGCTGTGTCTGCTGTCCATGGTGCTGAATTTTCCACGGGGAGCTAGAGATTACATTGTTTTCTCTTAGCAGCCCTTGGCTGAACAATGGAGATAATAATAGAGCTCAGACCTCCTGCTGAGTTCTGCAACAGCTCCCAGAAGCTCATTTGTATGCAAGTGAAGCTCATAAAGTACTAATAACAATTACTGCCTATTAGCACTTTATGCAAAACAATCACTGATCTTTCAATCTTTTGAAAGATTATCTGTGTGTGTAAATGGGCCTTTAGACTTTTTTTTACCAAGTAAATGGTAATACAATTTGATATCCTCATGCTAATTCTAAACTAAACAGATACGTGGAGCAAAGAAAATGGAAGAGGCCTATTCACTCTTGTCCAGGGGAATGACAGACAATTGCCTTTCTAAATGCAAATATTCAAAATGTAGGGGGGACTGAGAAACGCACATCTACATTCTAACTACTCAAGGCCTGAATAGTATTACAGTGGTACAAAAATGGATGGTAACCATTGCAAATATATAAATAAATAAGAAACCCCAATAACCCCAGCATCAGATTATCCCCTAAAAAATTAGTATGCAATAAAAGTAGTCCCAAACCACATTATCCAGAAATGGACTTAATATGACTTTTGTCTGGTCCATTCTGGATATGCAGCAGGTCAACAGCAGCTCTAATAAATAGGAGTCAGGTTCCCTTAATGCTGGTTTGATTTTACAGTATATATTTTTACATAGAAACACAAATTTGATTCATCCCAATTAGCAATTAAACAGAGCTCAATTATTTGGATAATCAAACAATATGCTTCATCTACTGTTCACAAAAAGGGAAGATTTTATCCAAAGTTTTAATTATCTTTATTCAGGAAACAATCAGTTGCATTTCTTGAGGGAATGAACCAACTTACTCATAAACGTCTCCAAGGAGTGTTTCCAGATAACCAAATATTTCAAGGTACTTTCCAAACTCCATGTAAACTCTATGAAAACTATTTATCTTTTTATTATTATGAAGATAATAGAAAATAATATATTGGATTATTTTTCATTATTTGGGTCAACACAGAGGAGTAATATTATATTGTTATATGATTATTAGGAAGAAGCAGAGTTGGCAGAAAAAAAGAACAAGAGTTTGTATGTTTACTTGTCAGATTTGTGACATAACATGGATAACAATTTTTCCGATTGTATATTTTGGTTTGTTTGTTAAAAGCATTTTCTTGACTATTGATCTCATTTAAATTGCTACAGAAGTAAACAATATCATTTCCTATTCCTCTTCTCATTTATAATGAATACATTCCTTTTGTTTGTGCTGGAATTAGCAGTCATTCTTCCCTGTCTTAATATGAAAGCCCATGACATCTGTTTTTTCAATGCACATGGTATAAAAAAAACTCGTGTCTCTTCTGCTCTGAAGATTTCAAAGGCTTTCACTGTGGTTTAAATCCTTTGAAGGCAGGGTAATCAAAGAGAAAATTTATCAGAGGTACATTTTTTGTTTTCTCAACAATGAAAATAACAAAGCATAGCCATTCCTTAGATTTGATGCACTCAACATCAGACAGTCGCAAAAGACAATCAGGATTTTCAGAGGTTTAGAGAAGTTCTGACACTATTGAACAAGAGAAACGGTTCAGCTATGTTTTTTATTCACCTTCAAAAATTACCTTCTGGTAGCAAAGTTTGACAATGAAATAGATCATTTCTATGTTGTGACAAGTTCGTAGACATCGTAAATTGAGTTGCTGATCACTGTCGGGTTATCAAGTACCATATCTTAAGTCTGGAAGATATTTCTGATATTTTTGATAACATTGAAAAAGTTCACAGGTTGTTCACCATTTTTCTTACATCGCGGCAAGTAATCTTTGTAGTGAATAAACTTTAAATAGTGTTACATAAAACTGTATCGCTATGAAAGAACATTCTTTTGGAATCATATAATGAATAAATACAGTAGATTAAACACTGCACTTTGTGTTATTTGAGTAAAGTAATCCTACATGTAAAACATGTAATAATACATGATAGAAATAGACTTACAGAAATTGGTAAATGGAATGTGTCACCCTATGCTTTTAATTAGCTAAAAGTAGAGTCGCTTGTACCAAAGTTGAGCACTTGCCTCTCTGTACTAGGCTGCAGGCTGCACTGTACAGCAATGACATTGCCCCACCTGTGCTAGCCATTGATAGCAAAGGTGGGCCAGCGTACAGTAGATGGTGCAATAATGTCACTACATTGCACCATCAGCACATGAGTGCTAACAATACAGACCAGAAAATGTTCCAGCTATTCTTTTCATCGTGTGGACAGGATGATGTACCTTTGATATTCAATTATATTTAAGTTGCTGTAAAGAAAAACAAATGGGGGTAACCATTCTGTATGTGGGTGGAACAATAGGGGACTTTTTAAATTTGTGAATAGTGAAAAGTGGGGAATGTTACAGCATAAGGTTTGAAAGGAATACTGTAAATATGGGGGCCTAAAAGTGGACACTATGACTATGTCGGGGCCTAAAGAGAGAACTATTATAATGTGGACTTAAAATGTGCACTCTTCCTGTGTGGGCCAAATAGGAGGAGCTATGACTGTGTGCAACCTAAAGGAAGCACTATTACTGTGTGGAGCACAGACAGTGGTACTTTTACTGTGTGGGTACTATTACCATCTATCTCTCTATTACCGTTTCAGTCATTACGATATACTTATGTGGCACCATTGTAAAAATTCAAAGTGCAAGTCTCGTAAGTATTGTAATTGAAATTTTACCTCCTGTACTACCCCCACCCCATTTGTGTCCCGAAAAATGTATATTGCATGTTAACATCGCTTTGCTGTGTTCCCTCTTGATCCAACTCATGCTTCTGGACCTTCGGTATCATCCCCACCCCCTTGTTTCCAAATAATTGAATACCACATGTAACTTGGTGGTATTCAATTACAAGAGTTACTAAGATGGTTAGCGGTCTGCAAATCATGTGATATGAGGAACGATTAAAGGATCTGGGAATGTTTAGCTTGCAAAAAAAGAAGGCTGAGAGGAGACTTAATAGCGGTCTACAAATATCTGAAGGGCTGCCACACCGCAGAGGGATCAGCCCAATTCTCATTTATACAAGGAAAGACCAGAAGCAATGGTCCCCCCCCCCCCGCTCCCCTCTGCTCTCCCCCACTGCGCCCGAGTACGCTCTGACGACGAGAAGGCAGTTACTCAAGGCTCGCTTGAGTAACTGACCTTACCGAGCATGCTCGCTCATCTCTAGTTAAGATGTTAAACTATAAAACAATTCATACATTAGAAAAAAAATTAATGGAAGAGTATTCTAGGCTGTACTCCATCATTTGCTGTGCTGTCGTTGGTGGACACATGGTCATCTGCCTCCATCTTTATAACAGTTGTGTTACTTTGCATTACAATCTTGCCTGTGAAGATAATGAGATGACTGCTGACCATGACCCTTGTATACATAGCACAAGCTTATAAATGACAAAAAAACGTTAGATTATGTAACCACAATGGATTTTTCCAGTGGAAATATCTGATGTGGATATTCAAGAAAATCTGTGTCAGAAATCTAAGGCTGAGGCTTTGTTTCAGCATTGGCTCTGCAGGTTGATATGCCGAAGATTTACCATAAATTAGCTAAATTCAAGTAGGGCTAATACACGTGAGCTACTCTCTGTAAGTGACAGGTCACTTAGTTTTTTCCTGATATGGGGTTTTCAAATCTGTGGCAGAAAAATCCATGCTGTAAAAACTACAGCATGGATTTCATGGAAATCAATAAGAGGGCAGATTTTGTGTGAAAATTCCGTTGTGTTAACATACCCTAAGTCAATTGTGAGTGCTCAGTGAGCAATGTGAAAACTGCAATATTTCAGGATTTATTTACCATAATGACATGAAAAATAAATGAAAAAAACTTTATTTTTTGTAAAGAATTACTTCTTTGGAATGTTTTTTTTTCTAATTGCATTGCTTTCCAGATTGTCATATTTTTTTCTCGAAGGATATGTTTGCATATAAGCCAAAGGCCTCATTTGAAGACCCGGTGCAGTTGTAGCATAAAATCCCAGGGTAAGTAAAGCAACATGCTGCACTATCTGATCATGGGAAATTACAGGTGACATGCCAGAAACTGAACTAATCCCATTATAGTCAATGGGGTCAGCTTGGCACTGTTCAGATCCACCATATACCTGAAAACAGAACTTCATGTTTTGTCAAGACTTAGTATTATAAGGGTTTGGGTAATCTTTACTCACGTCCAATACTTTTACCAGGAGGTTGTAATATACATTAATGTCAGAAGGAGATATTTGACTGCTAGATTTTTTTAGGTTTTTAAATTTATTTAGTTATTTATGTACAGATTGTATTTCTTTCTACTCTATCACCTTTTCGTATTTTAAATGATAATCTATGTTGATATGATAGTTCATTCTACATTAGTGTTCTAGATGAGACAATGTTCGGAAGCAATTTAAATGACATTCATTTAAATGTCAGCTCTCATGCTTATGATTTTTCTGTAATTGGTTATTTAATTAAAATAATTCACGTAGTCATTAATTTAGACTACAACTTGCTATGCACTGACATGTTTTAATTATATGGTATTAACAAAATTGATATCTTAGGAAAAACCATTGTGAGATTTTAAAATATTGTGAGTTTCATAGATCATCTTCTCCGTGTACAAGAAAAGTTTTATTACATATGTCAAAGTGCAAAGCATTGCATTCAGCCAAGAAACCTGACATGTTCATCGTATTCATGTAGCATTCTTAATTAACAAATAATGCTAAAATGATGTGCTTTTAGCTGCCGTGAATTGAAATGTGAGATTGCTTGTGATATGCGTGTAACAAATATTGGGCTTTTTGTTCTAATTGCAAAGTATGGGAAATCAGACATTTAATGTGTTCTACGCTCCATGAATTAAAATAAGCACTACATTGCTTTGACCTTTTCAGTATTCTGTATTTTAATCCAATCTACTGTGATGGTGTATTTCCAAGGCAATCAGGTTTTGTTAATCACTGGAAAAGTCAGTTTTTTATTTTTTTTTCTTAGTTAAGGTTGCACGCTCCTCAGAGTTGCATGTTTACATGGTTAATATTGTTTTTTAAAGAGCAGTTCTACCCTCGAGAGGAATTTCATAAATTGGTACAGATTGTACTCCATAAATGTAACAATCCGTGCAGTGCCATATTGTTGCACCGACATTGGAATAACTTCGCCTTACCTATGGACAAGTAAATTATAACCGACTTGTCCCAAAATGACATAGGCTAGGAGGTATTTGAATTTAGTTTTTCCCAAAATGTATCAAGTGTATCAAGCACATGAAAAAAAGTTTGAAGTGATTTGTCTTTTTTATCGTTCTTTAATGCTTTATATATTATTAATAATATGATCTGGATTATAGCATTTAGAGATGCGGAAACCATTTGCCTGATTAGTCAATACAGCAGATTTGCCAATTTGCATATTCACCAGTCCATAAACTACAATGATGGAATTTATTTGCATATGATTCTTCTAAATTTGCTAACAGCAAATCTCGAGCCTGAGAAAATTGATTACAACAAGATCAAATATATATATTTTTTATTTCTTATCATGCTTAAAAAACAAATATAATAATAATAATAATAATTATTATTATTATTAAGGGTGCCTTCACACGAGCATGTGCATACGCGTGCACAAAAACACGCATCTATTATAACCAATGCATTCCCTATGGTGGGTTCACATGTCCGTGTTTTACAGATGTGCGCCTGTAAAGATAGGACATGCGTGCACCATAGGGCATGCACGCATTGCCTTCAATGGAGCCGTGGCTGCTGCCAGCGGCTCCATTGAAGGCAATTGTCTGCCGGCACCCTGTAATTGTTTTTCAGGGAAGAGCTTTAAATATAAGCTCTGCCCTGAAAAACAACCATTTTAGTGTAAAAAAAAAAATATATATATATATACTTACGTCTCCGCCACTGCCGTGTCCCCTGCGGGGATGAAGAACACATCTGCCACATGCGGCAGATGTTTTCTTCATCCCTGTGGGGAATAAAGAATTCCCTGCTGCACTTGTCGCAGATGTGACAGATGCAGCTAAGGAATTCTTCATCCATGCGGGGAATAAAGAATTCCCTACCGCAGCTATCACAGATGACAGCTGCTGTAGAGGATCCAGCTGCCGGAACCCCATAATTATTTTTCAGGGAAGGGCTTTAAATATGAGCCCTTCCCTAAAAAACAAGACAAACTAGTGTAAGAAATAAAAAAAACACATACTCACTCACCTTCCTTCAGCTGCCGGGCCTCAGTCGCATCCTCTCTGTGCTGTCCCCGACTCTGCAATGCAGTGCTTTGAGCGGGGGGGAAAGTAAAGTAAAATTAAACATTTTTTTACAACTTTTTCAGCTCCTGTAAGGGACTTGAATGTGCATTAGTATGTTCACTTGTATAGTATACTGCAAAATGTCTGCAAGCAGGGCTTAATAGGCAACAATACATGGAAGCCTTCACTAGACTCGGGCTATCATGGCAACACACTGGCAGCCCACAATTGCATTACAAGGGGGCTGGTGGGACTCCTTTGCTAGCAATTTAGATCCAATGATCAGCATTGGCCACAGTATCTAAATGGCCACAATCAAAGCCAGCTCTTATTACAGCAGGTGCCTGGGCCCATATTTGCCACTAACGATAGGCTCATGGTTTTCTTAGCTGCACATATTCAGAAGGGAGAAATTGTTTAGGACTCACAACTGCAAGTCTCCTTTTATCTCCTCCCTCTTGCTGTTCTCAAAATATACATATATACACACACACACGCATATATATATATATATATATATATATATACACATGTGTGTATGCATGTGCATATCTCATGCTTGTGTATAAAATATACTGTGTATATCAGATGAGAATGAATTTCTCCCTCTTGACTACTCACGGCTGTATAACGGGACAATCAATAGATTTCAGTGATTTTGTTTTCAGTATCGAGATTCCGGACCATTAATTGTATGGGTGAGAAAAGATAGCACCTGTCCTATCTTTCCCATATGTAGTGAATACTACATGCGGAGAAGATTGGGTGGCAACTATCTTACCAAGGTTTTTAAAAAACTTTTAAGATTTGCAAATTGCACAAAAATACATGGCACTATCCTTTTTGGCCAAATTGCAAACCTTCTGCGGGCTTAAAATCCTGGTGGCGCTCAACGTATGTATTAGGGCTGAGTCAATACTAATCCATAGGACTGAAAAACATTGGCACTCTCCATCAAAGATTCTTTTCATGCAAGAGAGATTGTGCATGCAAGAGATGTTTTGCATTCACAGATGCTTCTTCGAGCTTACATGTGACATAGACCCTATGAAGTTTCCTATATACTCATGTCAAGCTGTAACCATAATGATCAGACAACAGTAATAATCCTGTACAAATGACAAAGAAATAGAAAATACACGTAAATCATTTCTATCATTTAGACCAAGGATCCCTGTAGTGTTTGCTTTTATAATCCACTTAGCATCTCTCCTGAGTATAAATTTATGTCTATTACCCCCATCTTTTAGAGGATCTACCGACTCTAACCTGCAAAGCGCAAGATATCAATGTTGCCATTATGCATTTCCTGAACATGGAGATCTTACTGCAGTGTACTGTGTTATGTGGTTTACTTGCCAATAACCGCTATGGTAGTCCTGGAGGCCATTGTCAGGCCTCCAGTTGCTATAGCAACCCATCAGCCATCTGCAGTTTTATAGCCAACAACGTCACTTTGGGAGCTCCCTCCCTCTTCTTATTCCATACATGCCGCAAACAACATTGATTGCAGCATGTAAGGAGTCAACAGCCAGGTTCAGGAGTGACAGTGTGATGACGTTTCATTTCCGAGCCACCACCATCCATATGCTGTAAATATACCGCATTTTATGCAAACCCCCCTCTATACTTTGATGTATAGGGCATATTCAGGCTTAGTGCCTAGGGCAGCATGAGCTGTAAATACAGCTCTGCAGGTGTCTGCTGTTTATTACATCTAGCACCCATCATGTGCAGGGTGAGCTTGGCTTCAGGGTTTGCTCCATGCACTCCCTGGCTACTGAGGGCATACATGTATTCTTTTGGTTGTGAATGAGGTAATAAGAAAGTAAACACAAGAAGGGTGGTGTTAGATATAAGGTTACCACTGGGGCTCCCAGTTAGTGCGAAATGCTCATCCTGATGCTGCGGGGGCCCGGTCTGGCAGCTCTGTCCGGGGTTCCCCCACTATGGTGCTTGGTTGCGGCGGCCTGCGGCGCATCCCGCATCGAGCGCAGGTGCACTTGGCCGTTGGTTGGCCGCGCAGCACTCGGGCCGGTGTGTGTCACCAGGGGGAGGCGGCTTTATGATTTCCTCCGGTCATCATGTGACTTTGCCCCACCCCTCTGGGCGGGGAGTTCTATATTTATACCTTGCTGGCCCAGACTCTGGTTGCCAGTGCTTGGTTTGGCTTCTCTGCCTACACCCACAATTATGTGTGTTCTGTGTGTTCGACTTCGGCCTTACTTTTACTCTCCCTCTGTTTTGCCCTCCTGTACTCCGCACGTGTCACACATGGGCATAAGTACATATACGCTCACTACCATGTGTGGAGCTCACTATTGCAGGCGATTGTGCCCAGATCGCCACACATTTTACTATACTTTATTGCACGTGCATTTGCACGTGCGTGGGTGCGCACAGATCTGCGCATGCACGCATGTGCAAAAACACACGTGAACGAAGCTCCGTGCAGCATTGGCCGAAAGCAATGGCCTGCTGGCAGTGATTTTCCGGAAAGGGCTTTAAATATAAGCCCTTCCCTGAAAATCATCCCTAGCTGTAGTAAAAAATAAATAAATATATATACTCACCTGACCACCACTGCCGGGGCTCAGCCGCGTCTAGCCGCTTGGTCTCCAGCACTGTAATGAAGTTCTTTCAGCTGGCGGGGATTTAAAATTTTAATTCAATGAATGGCCGAGCGCTGCCTGTGATTGGCTGAGCACTGTGACCAATCACAGGCAGCGCTCAGCTATCATCCAATGAATGGCTGAGCACTGCCTGTGATTGGCTAAGTGCTCAACCAATCAGACGCAGCCCTTTCAGCAGTGCTGTCACAGTGTTCAGTGACAAGGGGACTCCCCGTGGGGAATATTGATGCACAGCACGGACCTATGGTGTACGCATGTTCTGTTTTGCAATTACGTACTTTTGCACACCTGTAAAACATGGAAATGTGAACACACCATGGGGAACCAATGGTTCTAATAGACGCGCAATTTTGTGTGGATGCATACAAACACGCTTCTCTGAACGAGGCCTTATGAGGCAAAACAATAAAATAATTATTTCACAAATCCACAGAGTATACAAAAAGTACCTTAAAGGGGTTGTCCCGCGGCAGCAAGTGGGTCTATACACTTCTGTATGGCCATATTAATGCACTTTGTAATGTACATTGTGCATTAATTATGAGCCATACAGAAGTTATCAAAAGTTTTATACTTACCTGCTCCGTTGCTGGCGTCCTCGTCTCCATGGTGCCGACTAATTTTCGGCCTCCGATGGGCAAATTAGCCGCGCTTGCGCAGTCCGGGTCTTCTGCTGTATTCAATGGAGCCGCTCGTGCAGAATGCCGGCTCCGTGTAGCTCCGCCCCGTCACGTGCCGATTCCAGCCAATCAGGAGGCTGGAATCGGCAATGGACCGCACAGAAGAGCTGCGGTCCACGGAGGGAGCAGACCCCGGCGGCCATCTTCAGCAGGTGAGTATGAAGACGCTGGACCGCTGGGATTCAGGTAAGCGCTGTGCTGTTTGTTCGTTTCGGCGCGGGACAACCCCTTTAAGTTCTACACCAGACTTATTGACAATGATTAACAGCAAGATTGCCCAAAGGTCAAGAAACCCCCTGGTTGAATGCCCTCATTAAAATCTAACTTTTATTGAACTAAATTGAAATACTAAGAAGCCTAGGAATTAAAAATACAAACACCTGCCAAGCAAATGTGGGAGCCCCCTATAATATATCATTCAATGCTGCTGCAATATGCTGTATGCTGCACTTTATAGAGCTCTCCCAATTAGCTAGTAGCTATATAATATATTAAACAGGGTGACCAAAAAGATGCACTTTTAGGGTTTTGTATTTTTTTCTGATGGGATAAATAATACATTATTTTAATAGATTGAACTGTTATGGACTTGTCAATACCTTAAAAAAATTTATTAACCACTAATTTATGAGAAACTGTTTTTTTTTAAATTTATATTTTTTTTTTATTTAAAAAAAAACAACTTTATTCAACTATTTTTACTTGAAGTTGTCATCAGATGATCGCTTATGCAATATACTGCAATACTTCTATGAAAGACAGCTGGCACCCTATGTGTATGGAGCTGGCTTGGCTTCCAGGCCTGCTTTATACAGACCCTACCACCAAAGGGCGGACATGTAAACCATTTAGCACTAAAGAATTAAGCATGCCTGCGATAACTACATATCTCTCCTAAAACAAGAATAGGAGGGAATAATGTAAGGGCAGATTAGAGGGACCAGGTATTCTTTTACCATATTCTGTGTGTTATTGAATAATTTTCAACAAATATCCAAGTTAAATATTTTTGTCTCATTTGTTTGATTCGGTTCTCTTTATCTACTTTTTAAGACTTGTGTGAAAATCTGATGTAGTTTTAGGTAAACTATAAACAGAAATATGGAAAATTCTGAAGGGTTCACAAACTTTCAAGCACCACTGTACTTGGATCTTTTTATTAAGCCTTATGACTTATACATTTACTATAGATCAAATTAATGCACACATTCAGAACTATTCAGAGGGCTCTAAACCTTTATAATTACACCTGTGTATTAGGGAAAATCACGTGAGGATATGTGATATATAACACTATACTTTAGATTTAGTCTAACTGTAATATTTTCACCCTCTACAGCTTTTGCTATTGGTTTTATTAGTTAAATGAAATTGCTAATACATCTTTTTTACATTATAACAAATGTTCATTTTGCATTATAATTGAATGGTGAGTGTTATGTTCAATCAATAATAAAGGTTAAAGGAGTTTCTTTGCCTGCATTTTTAATGGAGAAGTCAATTAGGATTCAGCTTAATCATGTTGGCTGCCTTAAAACTCAAGCACTGTCTATTGCTGATATAATAATGCAATGCTTTAAGCTGTGGTTGAACTGCATGCAGCTATTGCATTAATTATCTCTCATTTATTGGTATCTTGATATTGTTTTATGTTTTAAGGCTTGGAACAGTATCAACATCATGATTGCCATTTTCAAGCAATAAATTTTCTTTCTTTCGATCCACTGTAAAATGGATTGCCAAACATTAAAGTACTACTCTGAACGTTACATGTTGTAAGAATGAGCTACTGTATATTTATGCTGTCATGCTTTTTAGAAGAATTTTAGAGAGAGAAATAACATCCAATTTTGAACATGAAATGTTTACTTTACCGTTTGTCTGGCATCTATTTTATATTAATTAAGGTTGTCTGTCAACATATTCTAACTCTGTAGCACAAAAGTAAGCAGCACATTAATCTTTTTAAAAACTTCAAACTTTAAATTCTTTAACTCGGGCAGAATGGAACATAAATGTGTATTCTATAGTTTGTCTGATAGGTCTACCATCTTTAAATATGGTGTCTAAGAAATCGTCTAAAGATAATTTTATACTTGAAATTTAAAAGTTTTCGCTATATTGTGTAAGACTAGAATTTATGTTCACGGTGTTACATGACTGCTGGAAAGGTGTATTTGTGCTTCGTTATTAGCAAATTGCATTATGCACATACTCATAATTTGAAAACTCTCTTATTTCTCCCTGCTTAAATAGTGACATCATATTTTGCAGAGTTGTAAAATATTTTACATTAGTCTTTGTTCCAAATCGGTCATATTTTCTTAGGAAGCCATTCATCACTGTGTTTTCTTCGAGAATGGGAGGCAAATGCAGAACCCAAAGGAACATACAAACTTAGCAGATGTTGTCATTGGACAGATTCAAATCTAGGACACCAGTGCTATAGAACAACAGTGCTAACACTGAGCCACCATACTATTAATATTGCCTTACCCGTCTGCTGTCTAGTGCAACAAAAGCACTGCTAGCAGCTTTTTTGGCCACATTTACGGTGCATGCACACTGGCGGATTGGCATTGTGGAATCTGGGTTGGGCGTCAGATTCCACAGCAAATACCGCCCACAGCATGCTATGGAAAAGTGATTCTTCATGCATACGAGTGGAAAGTAATTGTGGTTTCTGCTCACGGATGAAAAATCGCAGTATGCTCCATTTTTGCATGGCTTGCATGCAGACAGCTTCCATTGAAGTTAATGGAAGCTGTCCGATCTGTGGCCCTTCCGCAATTGACATGGTGAAAAGGTCACGGATTCCAAGCCTAGCTATGACACGGGAAAAGCAGGAGTTTAAAAAGAAAATAAAATGTACTGCACATGTTCGACGGCTCGCTGTGTGGACCATCTGCAGTACAGAGAAGAGAAAAAGAAAGCAGATACACACGGACACCACTGCTGCCATGGCTGGATTCCACTGGCATGCGGAATCCGACCTGCCCGTGTGCATGAGGAAGTAAAATGATCCTCCAGTTTAAGTACAAGATTCTGTCCTTGGACAGGGAGGCCAAGAGGGTGTCTTATTTACATTTGTTCTTCCTTGCCGTCTTTCAGATCTGCCAGTTTCAGGCCCTGTCTTTGGTCATCCAAGATGGCTGTAGCACTTTTCTAACTACCTAATCCACACTGCATTGCTGATTGGACACTGCAGATGACATAAACAGCTCTGGCCAATCAAAGAGCAGGTATACTACAGTGGTAAACTAACACTATCATAGGGCTGTGAGCACTAGGTAGTCTGAAGACTGCATCTGACATCTTGGACAGCCAAACAGGATCTGGAACTGGTAAATCAGAGAGATGGCAGAGAAGAACAACAGCGGATACTAAACCCTCTCCTCCTTTGGTCCTGGGACAGAATATGCTAGGAAACCACTTGCTTAAACTATTCCAATGCCAACCACCCAAGTGAATTGGTTTGGGAAGTGATTAATTACCTCTGTGCTTGCATAAACTATTAATTAGGGAGACAAAAGTACCACTTCACTGCTCTTCTTCTTTTAATACTTGGAACAGCAGAATATGACTCAAATACCTATGCCTCCTCATCCATGGTTATGGACAATATGTGTCTAAGGTTGCATGTTTTTAGTCAGATTCCATTTGCGAATTCCACGTGGGAACCTTAGCATATGATCCGCAGTTTAAGCCGCCCATAGGGAAGCATGGGCATCCACACTTCAATTTTCACATACTGATTTGTTTTCTGGATTCTGCATGCGGAAAAAAAAAATCACAGCATGCTCCATTTTTGCACCGCTTGCATGCAGACGGCTTCCATCGAAGTTAATGGAAGCTGTCCGATCTGCGACCCTTCCACAATTGACATGGTGAAAAGATCGCGGATTCCAAGCCTAGCTATGACACGGGAAAAGCAAGAGTTTAAAAATAAAATAAAATATACTGCACATGTTTGACGGCTCGCTGTGTGGACCATCTGCAGTGCAGAGAAGAGAAAAAGAAAGCAGATATACACGGACACCACTGCTGCAATGGCCGGATTCCACTGGCATGCAGAATACGACCTGCCCATGTGCATGAGGAAGTAAAATGATCCTCCAGTTTAAGTACAAGATTCTGTCCTTGGACAGGGAGGCCAAGAGGGAGTCTTATTTACATTTGTTCTTCCTTGCTGTCTTTCAGATCTGCCAGTTTCAGGCCCTGTTTTTGGTCATCCAAGATGGCTATAGCATTTTTCTAACTACCTAATGCACACTGCATTGCTGATTGGCCACTGCAGATGACATAAACACCTCTGGCCAATCAGAGAGCAGGTATAGTACAGTGGTAAACTAACTCTACCATAGGGCTGTGAGCACTAGGTAGTCTGAAGACTGCATTTGACATCTTGGACAGCCAAACAGGATCTGGAACTGGTAAATCAGAGGGATGGCAGAGAAGAACAACAGCAGATACTAAACCCTCTCTCCCTTTGGTCCTGGGACAGAATTTGCTAGGAAACCACTTACTTTAACTATTCCGATGCCAACCAGCCAAGTAAATTGGTTTGGGAAGGGGTTAATTACCTCTGTGCTTGCATAAACTATTAATTAGGGAGACAAAAGTACCACTTCACTGCTCTTCTTCTTTCAATACTTGGAACAGCAGTATATGACTCAAATACCTATGCCTCCTCATTCATGGTTATTGACAATATGTGTCTAAGGTTTCATGTTTTTAGGCATATTCGATTTGCGAATTCCACGCGGGGAACCTTCGCATATGATCCTCAGTTTAAGCCGCCCATAGGGAAGCATGGGCGTCCGGACTTCAATTTACACATACGGATTTGTTTTCTGGATTCTGCATGCGGAAAAAAAATCACAGCATGCTCAATTTTAGTGCGGATACTGTGCAGACCGCTTCCATTGAAGTCAATGCAAGCCGTGTAATCCACAGCCCATCCGCAATTCACATTGGGTGTGAATGGAAAAGTGAAAGTCCATTGACTTTCATTGCCTCTTTTCACCACGTGTTACAAGCGGTAAATACACGTACGTAATACGGTGGTGACAATATGTACTTATAGAAATAGGATGGTGAATAAATGTTCAAAATATACCATATGGTCACTTTATTAGAGAAACCTGCTGTTTCATGATTGGAGCTTCCCTGTATGGAAAATAGACTTGTGACTTCGGAGTAAGCGTGACTACCCACTAGCTTTTTTTTTCACTGCGAAATTTGCAGCATTTTTTTTCTGTAGGGGGTCTATGGGACTTGTAATGTTAAAATCGTGATCGCGCAAAATCGCAATTTACCACAAAATCGCGATTTTAGCTTTACAAGTCCCATAGCACAAAGACCCCTGCAGAAAAAAAAAAAACGCTGCGAATTTCGCTGCAAAAAAAACGCTAGTGGGTAGTCACCCTTAAGCATAAATATAAATGATTACATTTTCAGCACCTCATTTTCAACCTGAATCCATATTAGAATGGGAAAATCATACAATCTGAGTTACTTTAAATTAGGCATGGTCCTCGGTGATAGATGAGTTGGGGCCAGTATTTCAAAAACTGCCAAAATTATGAGCTTTCCTTCTGCAACATTGCCTAAAGTATAAGGAAAGTGGTGTGATTGGAGAAAAACATTCAACAAAAGGGGATTTTGTGGATGTAAACAACTCATCCATGAAAAACGTCAGAGGAAGATGTCAAGAATCATTCTGCCAAGCGATGCATTGCCAAGTGAATTGCAACCGAGTACATCGTCAGTGCTCTAACCAACATGTCCAAACATAGAACTCACTGTTCCCTAGCATGGATGGACTAGAACAGCAGACAACTAGTTCAAGTGCCATTGCTTTTTAAGAAGAATACAAAGGCAAGACTCCAATGGGCAAAAGAGTGCAAAAATGTAATCACTGCAAGGTGGAAACACATTGCCTGATTCGATGAATCCAGATTTCTTTTCAACCATGATCAGTGGCTCAAAACTTGGTGCAACTCGCTTAAATTGAACGACCTTTCCTTTTAGAGGTTCAGAGCATGTTAACCTCCATTTAATTTGCGGTAATTGCAAGAAGCTATCCTGTTTGCATAGGCCAATGTTTCTGCAGAACAGTTTCCACACCTAATGAAATCTATGACATGATAAGTTGCTGACTATAGCGGCCCAATGTGATACTATAATAAGCATGTCTAGTAAAGGGGCCATTCAGTATAAATGCCATCTGTACATGAATAGTTAAAAAAATATTTTCACCAAATACTTTAATTTATCCATATTTAGTGAATCAAAGTTAGAGCAGCAACCAAAATTTGTTACTTATGTTATTTTTCTTATAGAGCTACTGGCAAAAGTTTATTGCTGCATCAGCCAGTTTTGATAAAGAGTCAACAGGAGCACAGCCATATTTTTTTTTTACGTTTAAATTAATTCTTCAGAAACTGATAACCTACTGTAATTTTGTCAGCTTCTGTCAATAGGAAAGTGACAATTTGTAGTTGCTGAGAAGCTAATTTAAAAGTGACATTAACAGCTAATATAGCTACGCTTCCCATTAAGCAAAAACAAAAAAAACTTCTAAGACATCTTGTAAGTACTGTAATTAAGATAATAATGAAAAAATATTAAAAACTCCTCAGAAAGACTCTTTACGATGGGGCACACCCAGAAATTTTACTAGGGAAGGAATCCCTGAACTGCCTGCAGGTGCCGGTCTTCTCAAACATACAGTATATTCCCGTTCCCTCTCTTTCAAACTTGGCAGCTGGCCTGAGTAACCAACATCCATGCTCCTTCCCCTCTATTTCCAATAAGATTTACATGTAAAAAAGAGAGACAAGGGTGCCAAAGCTAGCCATACTGACTCTTGTCAGATTCTATCTTTCCATGTACTGCGGTCCTTGCTAGTGTGCTTTCTCCTCATAAAGGGTTTTTTTGAGTATAGAACATTGGTAACAGTACTCACCTCCTGCTTCCATGCTACTCTGCTGCTGCTTGGCGCTGCTCCAGTCTTCTGTTTATTTCAGTGGAAGCAGTCACGTGGGTTATTTACAAACGTAACCGTAGCCAATAGAAGGCCTTATAGGGATGTCACTGATAACATCCCATAAATCTGTCAGAGTCTTCTATATTAGTGACTTCGCCTGTCAGATGCCGTGATCTGGTGTCAGGGCAAGTATATTGATTATACTTAGTTTTGGGCACAAAGAGCCCAAAAGTATATGAAAAATTAACTTAGACAACCCTTTTAAGGCTATGCTGACTGACTGGTACCACACACTGGCAGTCATATAAATAGGATTGGGACAGCAAAAGCATCAAACCCTAGATCACGCGCCAAAATTTATGTACACCTCAGACAAGACCCTTTAAAATTAATACAAACTGCAGACTAGACCCCTAAATTAATTTAGTCCACCAACAAGGCCCATAAATAAATACAGATCGAAGATAAGATTCATCACCCAGACTTCAGAACAGACACCTAATTAAATACAAACCAAAACAATCCCAAAATTAATTCAGACCTCAAACCCGACCCTCTAAATAAAGCAAATACTATGTTAGCTTCAGAAGGAAGGGTGATAGCAGTGGCCCTCCAGAAATAGTTGCAGAAAAAGTAAGGCAAAAGGGAAGTAAACTGTTAACTTCTTTAGTGCTTTACTAAAAATGTATAAGAAACATAAACCAGCCACATTGGTAAAGTGTTTAGGCCTTTTGGCCCTTGTAGGGGACAGTTAGTCGTAGTTATAATAGGCTTCTAAGAAAATGTCTTTGCTACAAATAAAGTTCAATAAAGCAAACTGCTTAGGAAAGGCACTAGATTTAAAACGGGTGTCTTTTTGGAATAGTTCTCAGAGTATTGGCTTAATAAATTCTCAGCTCACTAACTTCCTTAGTAGCCATCCTGGTATTAGTCGGTCGCTTACTTCATCTTTACTATCTCGGACCTGCAGCATAAATCTCTGTCGCAGTCCAGACGTTCTTCAACTTCTTCTGTTGTCTCAGGCCTGCTAATTGTCACAACCTTAGTCCACCTGCCACACTCCAGCACCAGGTCAGTGGTTAATGCATAGTAACAAGGGTAGATGCCCATGATGGCTCCAGCTAGTGACATAGCTATAGCGGTCTCAGGGGTCACAATTGCAACAGGACCTGGGAGGCTCAAAATTCCCCGGGACCATAATAAGAATTATGAATTCAACTACTGTATCTAAATAGTAAAAAAAAGTAATACTGAAAGTGTTGGGCCTTTAAATAATAATGTAGGATAAATTGTAGAGCGTGATGAGGAGAAACCAAATCTATTAAGTAGTTTTTTCACCAATGTATTCACTTAGGAGAATGAAATATCAGGTTAAATGCAGTTTTACAAAGTAAACTCTCCATTAAATGTCACCAGTCTAACCCAGGAGTAAGTGCAGAGCTGCCTTCAAAAGATCAAAATAAACAAATCACCAGGTCCCAATAGCATACACCCCTGGGTTCTAAGGGAATTAAGTATTTAATGTGATCGACAGACCATTGTTTCGTATAATTAAGGACACTATCGTGACAGAATCTGTTCCACCAACTTGTTGCATAGCAAATGTGGTCCAATATTCAAAAAGGGGTCAAAAAGTGAACCTGGAAACTATAGGCCGGTAAGTCTAACTTTTATGGTGGTTAAAATGTTTGAAAGGTTTCTAAGATACTGTATCCTGGAGTACCTCAATAAAAATAGCCGTAGAACTCCATATCAGCATGAGTTTATGAGGGGTTGCTTCTGTCAAAACAATCTGATCAGTTTCTACAAGGAGGTAAGTTCTAGACTGGACTGGGGAAAGTCATTTTGTATATCTTGATTTAGTCTAAACATTTGATATGGTATTGCATAAAATGTTGGTATATAAAATAAGAATGCTTGGTCTGGGTGAGAATGTGTGTAAATGGATAAGTAATTGGCTCAGTCATAGAAAGAAGCAGGTGGTTATTAATGGTACATAGTGTTGTTGGTTCACCGTTACTAGTGGGGTACCACAGGAGGCAATACTGGGACCTATTATTTTTAATATATTTATTAATGACCTTGTAGAAGACATGGTGATAGGCAACTCACAAGAAGGGCCTGGACACCTTTAATGACTGTAAGAATATAACATGCTATAGTCAATGTTACATGTTATAGTCACTGATTACTTCAGAAGGGTTGTTGATCCAGAAATTCTTCTGATTGCCAGACTTGGAGTCAGGAAAAACTTTATCCCCTAAATTGCGCAAAATTGCCTTCTACCTCATTGCGTTTTCTGGCCTTCCTCTGGATCAACATTGCAGGAAAATAGGCTAAACTGGATTGACATGTGTGTCTTTAAAGTCTATAGTTTCTATGTTACTATGTTGCTGCTTCGATCTAACAGCACAGACTAAACTTTCTTTCCTCCTCACACTGGCTGACAGTGCACACAGTGTGTCTGTACATATATTCTAGCTTGGCTTTTCCTCCCATTTCTTGTGCTTCCTATATTGAGAGGGGAGAGAGAGGAAGAGCCAAGCTACATTATACACTAAGACCTGCTGTGGGTGCTATCAGCCAGCAGGAGGAGGAAAAAAGTTTGGTTTGTGCTGTCTGGTGGATTGGGGGCAAGGGATGGGGGGTACTTCAATTAAAATGTGGATCATGTGGGTACCCAGAGGTGCCAGTGGCCACTTTTAGGGGGGTGAAGGTGAAAAGCGGGCCACTATTAGAATGTAGGGGCACAAAAAGGCTACTCTTACATGTGTAGGCACAGAAGGGGGCACTATTAGAATGCTGAGGCACCTAAGGACACTATTAGAATTTCTATCAGAATTTTAGAGTGCCGTTAGTAGAATGGGGAGGCATGGAGGATCCACTATTAGGTTGTTGGGGCATCAAGACAACATTATTAGAATGTGGGAGCTCATAGGGAGAGCTATCAAAATGTAGGGGCACAGTGGGGCTGCTATAAAAATGTGGAGGCACAGACGGGTTACTAATAAAAGTGATTGCAGAGGTTGCAGTTGTGACAAGGCCCTAAGCCAGGAGTTCCCAAAGGCCCCCCTTGACACTGTGTCAGCTAGGTTACTTCCTGCACGTACCACCAGTCAGTAGCTTCAAATCTTCAATCACTATAGTATCTGCACTTGACAGCTGCTGCCTGACTCCTATCCAAAGTTAGGAGGAGTCAGGCCATACAGGCAGCAGCAGTTAAGTGCAGATACCACAGTGACTGAAGATGCTGAAGATTTTAAGCTACTAACCAGTGCTATGGGTGTAATTGTGGAAGTGGGGATAATTGAAGGGGAACCACTATAAATCGGTTTGGGCACAGAGGGAGCCACTATAACTATTTTGAGGGCATGGAGGGAGGCACTACAACTACATTAGGGCACAGTGGGGACACTATAGCTATGTTGGGGCATGGAGAGGGCCACTATAACTATATTGGAGTATGTAAGGGGACACTATAACTATGTTAGGGCATAGAGGGAGGCACTATAGCTATGTTAGGGCATGATGGAGCCACTATAGCTACATTGGGGATATGGAAGGGGCCACTACAGCCATGGTGGAGCATGGAGGGAAGCACTGTAACTGTGTGGAGTGTCGAGTGACATTATTACTTTTCAGTGGTGGAAAGTGGGCATTATTAGCTTGTGGGGGCTACAAAGGAAGACACTATTAGTATGTAGGAGGCACTGGGAGTTTGAGACAGGGTGTAGCGAGACAAATTGTGGCTGAAATAAATCTTCATGATTATCTGAGCTCAAAGAAAAGAAAAAGCTGATGTCATGAACCAGAGAAGATGAGACCTGTAATCACTAGAGACAACTGCACTGGAATCAGTAACACTGTGTGGAGCTGGTATTTGACCAGTATATGGTCATTGCATTATTAGAAGTACTGTAAAAGAAGCTGCTGCATCTGAGCCAACCACATTATAAAAGTTGTTTTTGTAGATATACTGTCTATGAAATTATATACGGTATAATCTCATAGCAGTATATGGGGCATATAAGAATTTAATGCTAGTGGAAACAGAAGGCAGGCTGCGTATAGGAGAGGTGTTCTCCTTTGCTTGTAGGAGGAGGATAGAAAGGGTGAGCAGGTGGTTCAGAGATTTGCGCAAGCAACTTTTATTTTTAACAGTGGAGTCAGATGCTTTGAGATGGTTTAGTGAATAGGGCCTGTGGATTGTGCATGGGTGTGGGGAGAAGAGAGGGGCTGATGTGGATGGAATGCACTGAAGGTGGACATTGGTTGTTAGTTGTGAAGCAGAGAGCTAACAGGAAAACGGTAGCTATAATAATAGTCTCTTCCAGGCAAAGATTTCAAAGTTAACTGGGTTTTAGATTTGCTGTTCAAGCTTTTTTGAAAAAGCACAAAGAAACGGGCAATGATGACATTTATCACTTGTTTGGTATAATTGGTTAATCATGCACCTGACTATAATTCTATAAAATCCCTGACTTTGTGCAAGTGTACCTAGTAGAATTGATACTGTTTTAAAGCCAAAGGGTGGTCACAAAAAATATTGATTTGATTTAGATTTATCTTTTGTTCTTTTACTTTGCATTTTGTTAACTGACAGAAATAAACTATTAACACTCTGTCTAGTTCATGTTTTGCTCTGAGCCCTGATCATCTGGATCCAGCTTGTCTGTCATGTTGCTGGGTGCATGCTTTACTGCATTTCATCAGTTTGTCCATCTGTTTGTCTGTCCCTTAGTCTATCTGTTAGTTCTTATGTCTGATTTACCTATCCGATTGATGGATGGATGCCCAAGCCTCATCCTGTTTGTTCCCCTTCGTCCGTTGGTCCTTGAGGCCCATGCTAGGGCCTTGTGTTGTTTGTTGATTCCTTACATAGATATGTGGATGCCTTCTGTCCATAGATGTGCGGACGCCTACATCTGTGTCTTGTTTTTTGTGTTTTGTGTGCCAGTGTTCCCTGTTGTACTTGTCCTTGTGTCCAGTTATCCCTTATTGTCCCAGGGATAGACTAGGCCCAGTAGGTACAAGATGTGATGCTGTCTTTAGCAGGATGATCACCCAGCTTTCAGGCACCAATGTCCTGGTTTATTCACAGAAAGTATTCCCAGGTCTATCTCTGTTCCACTTAAGGCCCATTTATACGCAACAATTATCGCTCAAAATTAGTTAAAACAATGGCTTTTGAGCGATAATCGTTGTGTGTAAATGCTACCATTGTGCACTTTTCGTGCAAACAATGATTTTTAGTTCAACATAAAAAACATTGTTCAGACCGCACAATGGGAGAAGGAGATAACATTGTATTCTCTGAGCAGCCCGTGGCTGAAAACAGCCCACAGGCTGTTATCTACAGGAGAGCAAGAGTTTACATTGTTTTCTTTTAGCAGCTCATGGCTTAACAATGGAGCTAATTACAGAGCTCAGACCTTCTGCTGAGTTCTGCAATAGCTCTTGGAGGCTCATTTGCATGCAAATGAAGCTGATAAAGTACTTATGGACAATAGTGTCCATTAGTACTTTATGCAAAATGTTCACTCAAAACTGTCATTCTCCTTATCTTTTGAATGAATTTTGAGCAATCATTTTGCGTATAAATGGGGCTTTAGTTGATCTTTGTCCTGTTTAATTCAGTTTTAATCCTGTCTAGGGATGCCCATGCTGGGCTTTATGGTTTTCCCCTGCACGGATGTGACACACGTGTAATATTGTATCTACAGATCTGTCTCTATTTAGGAATACAAAGTCTTTACTTGACTCTATATTAAGTAGGATGCTTTTCTCCTCGACTTACCATATTTTTCTGAGCATCAGCGGTATGTGATCTTTATGCTATTAGGGCTCACACCCACTGGCGTTTTTTTAACGCTGTGATATCACTGTGTTTCTTTAACATGATTGTCAATGGGACTTTCTAATGTTAAAAACGCATTGCAAGTTGGTGCTTTGCAATTTTGTGCTATGCGTTTTTAACATTAGAAAGTCCCATTGACAATTGCATGAAAAAAACGCAGCGATATCGCATTAAAAAACGCGCCAAAAAATGCAAGTGTGCAGGAGCCTTTATACTTTTGTTTATTATTGTCAATTAAGCTGGCTCTTCTCATTGTGAAACCTCTCTGACATGCTTTGTGCTAACCCTTCTCAAATGCATTTGGTCTGATACAAAGAATTATGTTCTTGCTGTAGTATAGCAGTAAGTTATGCATGTGTCTTCAGCGTGAGGAGGGAAATATCAGACACCTCTGGTGGCAGTTTATCTCTAGTGAGAAGAAAAGGATCAGCATGTTGAAATCCTACATGCCGGACCCTTCTTTTCCATGACATCTGCCATTGGGGATGAGTCTGGACATTTAGATACACAATAGATAGTCAGCCAGTCCTGCGAAAATCGGTCAACACTCACCTATTGTGTATGGCCACTGTTAAATTCCCAACCTCTCAATATGTATTTATGTTTTGCCTAAGTGCACTTGTGTTTTTAATAAGGAGAGGGGGGTAGGTTGGTGCCAGACTCCTCAGGCACTGGCCTAACTTTCCTGAGAAGCAGTGGATCATACGCACTAAAATCCAACTGCTCAATTTGTGTCTTCCCTGACAACTACTGTCAGAGGCGAGTTGGAAGGTTCCCATACACATTAGTTGTGCTTAAATCGGTTGCCTTGACCAGAATTAACACGTATGGCCAACTTTAGTCATCAGTACATATCTGGCTTATCACAAAAATACCACATTGCAAAGCCTGCTGCATCATGTGTATCGTGGTCTGATTAGTTTCATGCTGTATGCCCCCCCTGTACTTTCCTTTTTCTCATTCCATTACCCCCTCCCATTCTTTATGTTGAGTCTTATGTCTAGAAAAATGTGAATTAAAATCCAACTGTTAAAAAAATTCTGAGAGAAACACAAATAAAGATAAAATTAACATTTCCTGTTCCCTTGTGACTGCTTCATGAGAAGTGGCCTTAATGTTCTCAGTGTATGCATTTACAACCGTCTGTGCCTTTTATGCCCAAGTTAAAGCTACTTTAAAATAAAATCCATAAGCAAAAAGTGCCTCTAGTGGCCAAATTAAAAAAGCAGACTGCTTTATATAATCAATAAACTAATTACAAATTAAATACAGAAATCATTTTCTTCAATAGAAAGAGCTTATTTTACAAATATGGTAAGGCACTTGAAATGTAGAAAGCAGTCTTTTTATAGCCGAGGAGGATATAACCCACATGCTTAGTTATAGTATGTTGCAGTCAGTTTCCCTTATATTTTAGTGAAAAATGCCCGTTACCTACTAGCTGTGTTTATGACATTAAACTGAATAAAGAGAATAAAAATGCTAAATATATTTCTTTTACTCTCCTTAGAGACATTGTTTCAGGGAATTTGTATGTTGACGACACCTCTAGGAATTTTGTTTTATATTGATACATTTCTTTTGTCAGCATGATAACACCATTCTGGTTCTTAAGCATTCACCAAATACATAACTACAATAGTACATAAATAAATTAAATGTGCTCCCAAGAGAAATTTGTGATGGTATATGCCAGCTTCTTGGGTTGCTCAAAGAAATTCCATGAATAAACATTTTACAAACCTTTTTACACAGCAAGAAACAATACTTTTAACAGAGGCATTATTCACATTCCCATCACATACTGACTGCAAATAATTTAAATATATATATATCTGCTCACTAGGTTCTAGTAAATAATTTATAGGAATTCCATTAATCAGGCTAACACAGACAGTTTTTCATAATAAAAGATATTTTACAACTGAAAGCATGCATTTATATAACAATTTGCATTTGTTCCCATGTTTTCCCTTTGCTTGCTTGCTTCCATTATGTCTAGATATTTTTTATTTTGTTTTGTTTTCACCCAGAAAACACATTCGAGGAAGTTCTAATAGCAACTGATAGCTAATACTAGTTTCAAGTAGACATACTGACTAAAAATAAAACTGGTCCGATGACAGATACTAATGAGATCTGCTTATGTTTGTTATTAAGTTATCTGCAGACAAAGAGCATTATCACAAAGCTTGTCTTTAGGCAAACAAAAGAAGGTCTAATTGCTTTAATCAACATACCCGTTATGATTTCTCAGTGAGAGGAAGATGGTTTTAGTTGAATCTGCTGAGAAAACTACACAAATGTATTTAAAGCCAAAATATTAGACATACAATGCGTTTCGAAAATGCAAATTTTTGTAGATCACTTTATATTTTATTACACTTTATTTCCACTAATAAGAAGATAAGGTTTGTGTTTTTCCCAATGACACTTGGGTCTTCGTTTTGGACAGGAATTTTGTCTTTTTCCATTTCAGCAAGAATAGAGAAGTAGAATTTCTATAAAGCGTGCCCGTGTCTTTAAATCAGCATCTAAAAAATGTTTTATTCGTAGCGACTTAATGCTACAATAACGTTGAATTTGTTAATGGAAGGATTGCAGTCTACTGCACCAAAAGAACTAAAATGAATAGACATATGTTCTGAAGGTTTAAATTACCAAAGTGGGACATTAAACGTACTAAAAAATTCCTATGCTTATGTTTGAGAGCTCGGCAGATGTTTTTGACTGAGTGAGCATAAAAATGGCACTTGTTAAAGAAAACCACAAAAGCTACTGCAACAATAATACATGTGTAACGAGGTTCTACAAGGGCAGAGCGCTCCCTGGGAATGGGCGCGTGTTGGGATACAGACAGGCTGGGAGACAGTATTAAAAGTTTCTTGTCAACTTTACATGAACTTATATTGGAGTATTAATCAGTCACAGTGGGAAATGTTCTTAGGCCTGATTTGGCTCACAAGGGCTTAGTCTATGTTAAGTCTCTGCAGCTCTCGATTTCAAGGGGTGCAGCTTTAGTAACACAGTTCAATTGCAAACATTATCGTCTTCTCTACATGGGGTGGCACTTTACTACATGATGCAGTGATCCTCAGGACGACGGCTTACAAGAACATGGCTCACTTACACTCTACCCAACCCTTGTGTCATTAGCTTATTTTATCCACAGTCTCTCAGACCAACTGTGGTCACAATGTCGATGTCTTTAGGCTTCCCCGCTATCTCAGACCCATAGTCAGTCATAGTGTCTGTCCAACTCTTCACTCCACACCAGCTACTCTTGATGGGCTGATGCACACAAGAAGGACATATGCATATTGCACAACAGGTATGATTGGCGAATACACTTGTTAAAAGCCAAAACCTTTCCTGTAAAGCAAAGCATTAATAATGCAAATATAACAACAACACGTTATTATGCATGATTAATCAGTAGGTGGCACCTCCACTCCCTTTTGGAAATATAAGTGTAAAAGGAATGTTCAGGTTTTGAGATAGATAGATTAAACCTTGAAAAGTATTAAAACAAATTCCCATATACAGGGACAAGATTATAGCTTGTCAATAATAAGTACATAGTACTGCTATATCACAACATAAATAGTATCACTATACTTCAAACATACATTCTTTGTCAATAAAAATCAATCACCTAGAAGAAGTTATCATTTAGCTGCAAACTCGGCATGCAGTTACATCGCAAGCACCTTCAGTGATGAGCGGATTGTGTACTTGTCTTTTCAAGTTTGTTTGTAATTACTTCTCCTGTACATGATGCAATGAGACCTCTAGTTTGAGACAAATTTCAGCTGCCTTTCACCACCAGTAGAGGGACAAACAGTCTGACCTGAATAGGAGTAGCATATAGATTGGCACACAATGGGGTAGCAACCAGTGAGATGCAATCATTGTCAAAAAAAATCAAGCACCTAGGAGTTGTTTTTTCACTACAAAGCTCAGCATACAGTTACATCTCAAGCAGATATACAATTGAATAGAGTTGTGGTGTGATTAGATGGACGGTCTTGCCACCTGAGACCCTAAAAGTGGTTCCACGCTTGGCCTATAAAAAGGCTCTCAGAGGCTACTTGTCTGTAGTGGCCTTCTTTTGCTGCTTGTGTAGAGCTCCTTGACCATTAGATATGCCTTTCTGATGCAATCAAAAAGATTTTGCCCAATTAACAGGATTTAAAAGATGTATATTATTAGAATGCAAGAAGCTAGATGGTCATATCAACGAGTTGCCCGTCACCTAGGCTAATTTAACCAGACTATTAGGAGGTATTGGAACCAGTGGATGCATGATGGCATACACACAAAGCGACCGGGCTCAGGATGCCCTCAATAGACCACCTGTATAGAGGATCATCTGATCATCCGACAAGCGCGAGCTGCTCCAACTGTTTCATTGTCCACCCTCCAGAGACAGGTGGCACCATCTTTTCAGGCCCCTGTGTTTGTAAGAACCATTTCCAGTTGCTTGGCTGAAGGACATTAGCCATAGCACAAATTATGTGTAGTGTCTTTGACACCCACTGTCACCTCTGTTTGCAGTGGTTTAATGAACAATGTAACTGGACTGCTACAGAGTGGAACCAGGTTGCCTTCAGTGAGGAATCAAGGTTTAGTTTGGGCACTAAATATGACCATGTTTGTATCTGGAGACCTAAGGGTGAGCTCATCAATCCTGCCTTAGTGTGAAGTAGAGCTATCAAAAGCAGAGCCTGCTTCTTCCCACCCCCTCTCTCTTCTATTTGTCTCAATAGTGATGTTACCTGCATCAAGTTACAGCATCCTGTAAGAAACTCCATTGGTTGTAATTTCTGTAGTATAGATAAACGAGGGAGTGGGAAGGCAAGACTTCTAGAGACTCATGTCCTGTGCCCCACTTCTTATCTCTACCTGATTATGCCTGGGGTAAGTGATCCAGCTGCTGCCCCTTGTTATGCTGCTGGACAGGGAAAGCAGAACTGTGCATATATGATGTATATGCATGCCAGATAACCAAACATCAGTGCCAGGTCCACTTCAATAATACTCATAAGACAAACTGGCAGCAAAATTGATGAGGTGAAATGTATTATGTTCAGTAAAGCAACATTTCAACCTTCTTTTGGGGCTCGAAAAAGATCTTGACATCCAACTAGGTTAGGTTTTAATATTTGATAATACTATTGTATTTCTTCTAGTGGTTTTGGAACTATCTTTTAGTTGCTTTTGTCTTCCTAATAAAAGTATCATTTTGTGATACAAGTCTTTCAATTTCACAACTGGTGTTGTCTAAACAGAGGAAGCACCAGCCACCACATGTGGTGCAATCATAATCAGTGAATTCATTTGTTTTTGTTTGCGGGGGTGAAGCTGTACCAAAATAGACAAGTGTAAGGGTACTTTTACATGCAGTGATAATTATACACCCCAGCGAATCAGTAAATGATGTCACAGTTTGCTCTTTCACTCAGGCAGTCAGTTTAAACACAAAGATAATTTTACTTTTTTTACAGGATCGTTCCATTTGCTGTACCAGTGAATGAGAACGCCTGAACCACCGATGTTTAAACCGAAGGATTAATGAACAAGCCAATAATGATTTTCATGCGTGCATAAAATGAACAATGAATGATAAGCAAACAAATTATCATTCATCGTCGGCCGAGTTTACACTGAACACTTATCGGTCAAATTTGAATGATCCTTCGATGTTTTGGGGGGATGTTAATCATTCTATGTAAAAGCACTATAAGGCAAGACAATATTTATACTGTACAGATGCACTTTTCAGTTTTCGTAAAAGAACTCCGCAGTAATCTTGAAGATGGAAGTTTGAAGATATTTTACAAACCTACAAATTAAAAAAGAATAAAAGTGTCATATTTTTATTTTGTTTTTCCGAGTGCAGCAGAGAAGTCTTATGTTTGATGCAGAACGTAAATCATGTTCCTGTCCCATATGCCATGCTAAGTGAGGAAGTTTTCCCATACAATTAGAATTGTTAATTGATTTGAGAAAACTATGCTTTGAAGGTATAAAACTGCTGACATTATTTCAGCAGGGATATGCACTCCCAGGAGAAAGAACAGAGAAGTACAATTTCTCTCCTTGTTTTGCTGGAAAATACATCTATAAAAACACTGTGAATCATGCAGTAAAAACTTCTGTGCCAATATCATAAATCTCAGATAATAAAGATTTCATTGTTGAAACAATAAAATACAATTTTATTATAACACAGAGTATCCACCTAAACATTGTCCTTTTAGCTGCCTTGAGTTAAATGTATGCACAGTTTTACAGTCTATAAACAGATCTGGAATAAAAGTTAATAAATGTCAAAATTTGCATTTCAAAAAATTCTAGCTGCATTTTAGGGAAGATCAATCTATGAACCTTTCAACATTATGTCAAATGAAATGCTAATTGTACCTTTAGGAATTTCAGAGACAGTGACAAGAAACTAAATGCTCTGTTCCTTTGCATCAGCAAGTCATAGATAATTGTATATCTACTCTTTACTCTTGTGAACTTCTGTAAAAAAATGGAAGCACGAAAGAAGAAAGGCTTTTCTTTTCTTTAACTCTGCAAAGTAAACTCCTTCAGCCACCCTTCATCAATCTGCCTTAATATGCCTTGTGTTAACATGTTGACAATGGGCAAATCACAAAGTACTCCCTTTATTCATTTTACAATAGGTTTCTCAAATGAACCCCCATGTAAGAACGACATGTGTGGAAAATGTTAGAAGAAGAACAAACTACATGCTGGACATAACACTCCAAATACAAGCAGTAGACAAACAACAATTTTATTGGAAATGACTGGCTTAGAGGTAATTTAAATATTAAAATGAGCTTTTGTGATTTGAATATTATAAAGTGTAAATACAAAATCTAAATAACATCAAAAGTCTCTGATCTTCAGTTTTTTTCCATTAAAAATTACATATCCTAGGATATAAAGTAGTTTTTTTCATATGTGTTGAATATAAATATATACTTATATTCAATATTGAACTGACTAATAATATTAAGTACTATATATTTAAACATATTATCATGTTTATTGGACACAAATATTATTTATATTATTGTTAATATTAAAGGGCCATTCTAGCAAAAACACATTTTGGCACCCTTGCACCCCTCCTTTAATTGTCTGTCACTCTGGAGGTCTCATATGGAGTGTGGGACTGGGGTGCCTAGAGCTCACCAGAAAAATTCATTCTTGAGGCCCACTGTACAGCTACATGCAAATATTACTTGATCTCCATTTTCTAATTCCCAACCATTGCATTCTCTATACATATTAATGGAAAGGTGGCTGCATTTGTGCAGCTCGGTCACTGAATTATATAGAGAATGTGGCAGGGAAAGAATTGGTGGACCCCCCCCCCCACCTTAGGTGGAGATTCCAGATGTGGCATTAATGACATATCTTGTGAAAAGAAAAATCACACATGGCAGCGAAAGCATAGCTGAAAAGTGCACCAAAGTGTACTTTTACCACAAAATAGCATTTTTCAAACTCAGATTTATTGTGTGTGAGGTTTTCAGATGAACAGCAGTTTTACCCACAAAACCATGGGGCCATTAACATTCAAATTGTTTGCGTGTGACCTCAACCTTAAGGCAGTTTCTTGTGGTCCTGAGTGTTGTCAGAGCTTTTGTTTCAGACTGATTCTGCCCCAGGGGGCCTCTCAATAGCCTGCTATGTAGCTCTTGCCTTGGACTTATGGCCCACTGAGCTCTATGAGCCAGTAATATGTGCCCAGACAGTACCAGGCCATAGACAGTAGCAAGAAGTTGCAAAATGTCTGGTAATGGGGCCCCGCAGCAATATCAAGAGGATGGGGCCCAGGAAAGAGGATACAGGCTGATCTGTTAATGCATCTAGATGTCATCTCAGTCAGCTAATGCACTTATATATAGTCAATAGATAAATTAACTAGTTTCTTATGTGGAAGTGTACATTGGCTGACATGTTATATGCTGTCTATCTGTATATAGTGCAGGTGAGTGGGCTGGGGGCCCACTGTTGCTCAGGGCCTACTGGGGGATTCACCTTTTCCCCTGTTAACCAGTCTGAGCCTGCTGCTATGTATATTGTAGTCATTTTCATGCAGTACAGTCACTTGTCTGATACCTATCAGGCACCGTTTTGATGCTGAGATTTCTCCCTGCCTTTTTTTCTGTGCTATCAATTCCATGATACATCAGCACAGCATTACATGAGCAGCTAGAGACTGTACCATCTCTGCCACAGTGAGGACACTGCCATTACATTCTGTATTCACTTAAATAAGCTACAGACCATAAATATATAGTCAGGAGGATGAGCTGTGATCTCCTCTATTATAACTGCATAGCAGAAGCTGTGTGATCAATATCAGTAAGGGTGCCTTCACACTTGCAATCGCGATATCGTTATCTTTTTTTAATGCAAATGTTAATAGGGCTTTCTAATGTTAAAAACACATCGCACAAGAATCGCAAAGCACAAACTTGCGATTTTTGTGAGATGCGTTTTTAACATTGGAAAGTCCTATTGACATTTGCGTCCAAAAAACTGCTGCAATATTGCGATCACAAGTGTGAAGGCACCCTCATATATACTGAGGGGATAGTTACATAATGAATAAAAATTTATGGGGCGTGGGACTTCAATATTATTCATTCATGACACTTCTTGACACTAGTTTGTATCATCATCTCAGACCGCAAACTACTATAATGGATAACAATCTCTTTTAACTATTTATGGGTATATGGCTGGTATATGTCCTACTAACCTCCAATATGATTGCTGCAACCTTTCTCCTCCTTCTTTTATACCTGCTTGTTCCTTGATCCAATATGTATTGTGACCAGTGGGTGTGGATCCACTGTGCCCACTAACCAGTTTCCTTTGGGCTAAACCTGAGGGTGTTACCCTGACGGTTCCCCAGTATTCACTGTTTAACCTCTGTACAGGGATCTGGCCCTTTGCTGCGAGGAACCGACCAGGCCGTTTCCTCCTGGAGTATCAGAAACAGGGATCAGAAACAGAATAGCTTTGCTGGAAGCAGGAACAAACAAGAGCAATATTCGGGCAAAGAGGAAAGTCCCCAGTGCAGCTAAAATAGGAAGGTAATGGCCAATTACCCTGCAGCTAAGTGAGAGCACAAGGGTTAATTCCTGTGGTGCTGAGGGAAAGGAGGAATGAGGCAAAGCCTGCATCTGCCAGGAACAGTAAGAGGATGGCTTCCCCAGGTAGCTGACCTAACAAGATGTATTGGATTGTGAGGAATACATTCCTACACTAGGGATACCATCCACTAGTCATAGATGAGCAAATCTACAGAGTCACAAGGATTCTGTGTGGCAGCATCTAGGATTACAAAAAGTTGGAAGTGAAGAGCAGGGTGCTCCCACTGGTCACATACAACCGTCACATGAGTATCTTGAGGAAAATTGTTGCTGATCTCCAACCCATATTTCCCAAAGACAATAAGCTGAAAAATTCCCAGGTTTACCTCTCCTTTCATACAAACTGTTACCAAAGTAAAAAGATCTAGTTGTCAAATGTGCCTTCTCATCACCATCAAAGATTGGCAATTCCCCTTAGGGTGGTTTCACACATATGAGCGTAGTTGTGCATGAATAGGTTCCCCCCCCCCCCCCCTTCTCAGGCTTTCCAAACTCTGCGCCATAGCGCAGAGTAGGATGATAAGTCCTGCCCTATCTTTCCCACACATGGTTAATACTACATGTGGGAAAGATCTGGCAAGTCATATCCTTTCTCGCCTGTTCTATTAATGGGTGAAAATCCCACTAGGGAAACCGAAACCATTGAAATTGGTTTCGTTGTGCCCCATTATGCGGCCGTGATTATTACGGCCGCATAACAGGACAAAAACACGCCAATATGCTTAAGCCCTCATAATAGCAAATAATACAAGGCCTGTACCCACATCGTACCTGGAAACACAGTTCATATACGTAACACACAATGGGACTATGAAATCACTGACCTTTTGTCATGTACAACCTCTAATTTGGCGTACATGATACTAAATACAAGATGTCCTGAAGGAACCTACATTGAGAAGACTGAAGAAAAACTACAATTCAGGATAGAACTGCACAGACATATATGATAAGAAGCTGAAAATCCTTGTGGGCAAACACTACTCTGGACTAGGACACATTATGACTAGAGATGAGCGAACGTACTCGTCCGAGCTTGATACTCATTCGAGTATTAGCGTGTTTGAGATGCTCGTTACTCGAGACGAGTACCACGCGATGTTCGAGTTACTTTCACTTTCATCTCTGAGACGTTAGCGTGCTTTTCTGGCCAATAGAAAGACAGGGAAGGCATTACAACTTCCCCCTGCGACGTTCAAGCCCTATACCACCCCCCTGCAGTGAGTGGCTGGCGGGATCAGGTGTCACCCGAGTATATAAATCGGCCCCTCCCGCGGCTCGCCACACATGCATTCTGACATAGTTCAGGGAAAGTGCTGTCTTGCTGGAGTTGCTATAGGGAGAGTGTTAGGAGTTATTTTAGGCTTCAAGAACCCCAACGGTCCTTCTTAGGGCCACATCTAACCGTGTGCAGTAGTGTGGAGGCTGCTTTTTGCAGTGTTGCACTTTTTTTTTTTTTTTGTATATCGGCCGTGCAGAGCATTGCGTCCTGCAGTAATTTTACATAGTGCAGGGCCAGTAGTGGTGAGGCAGGGACAGAAGACATATTTAGTGTATATAGGCAGTGGGCCTTTCCAAAAACATTTGGGAAAAAAAATCTATTTGGGCTGCCTGTGACCGTCCTCAGTGTACTGGGTCTCTGCTGGGGGTAGTTGTCCTAATTCATACGCAGCCAGCTAAGTGTTACAGCAGGCTTGCGCAAAATTCTTTCCTGGCTCTGTGTTGCCTGTTACATCACCGCTGTATTCCTGTCCACAGTGAAACAGTCTGCAGTAATTTCACATAGTGCAGGGCCAGTAGTGGTGAGGCAGGGACAGAAGACATATTTAGTGTATATAGGCAGTGGGCCTTTCCAAAAACATTTGGGAAAAAAAATCTATTTGGGCTGCCTGTGACCGTCCTCAGTGTACTGGGTCTCTGCTGGGGGTAGTTGTCCTAATTCATACGCAGCCAGCTAAGTGTTACAGCAGGCTTGCACAAAATTCTTTCCTGGCTCTGCTGTGCGTTCCGTAAGCGAAGTCAGCCTCCAACCACAGGCCAATAAGCGGCACATTTAATTACAGCGTCCTGTTTCTGCACTACTGGTAATACAGCATGCTGAGGGGTAGGGGTAGGCCTAGAGGACGTGGACGCAGGCGAGGACGTGGAGGCCCAAGTCAGGGTGTGGGCACAGGCCGAGCCAGTGCGTTGGCCAGGGGTAGAGGCAGGGCCAGACCGAATAATCCACCAACTGTTTCCCAAAGCGCCCCCTTGCGCCATGCCACCCTGCAGAGGTCAAGGTGCTCTAAGGTGTGGCAGTTTTTCACAGAGACGCCTGACGACCGACGAACAGTGGTGTGCAACCTTTGTCGTGCCAAGATCAGCTGGGGAGCCACCACCACCAGCATGCGCAGGCATATGATGGCCAAGCACCCCACAAGGTGGGACGAAGGCCGTTCACCGCCTCCGGTTTGCACCACTGCCTCTCCCCCTGTGCCCCAACCTGCCATTGAGATCCAACCCCCCTCTGACGACACAGGCACGAGTGCCTACCGGCCTGCACCCACACCCTCACCTCCTCTGTCCTCGGCCCCATCCAGCAATGTCTCTCAGCGCAGCGTCCAGACGTCGCTAGCGCAACTGTTTGAGCGCAAGCGCAAGTACGCCGCCACGCACCCGCACGCTCAAGCGTTAAACGTGCACATAGCCAAATTGATCACATTGGGTGAATTTAGTGGAGGCTGGGACAGAGTCAGAGCCTGGGACCGCTCACGTCCTACCCACCCCCAGAATTGCGGGCCACAGCTCGGTGCTGGTATCTGCGGCGGTGTATGCTTCCTCCACTAAACCACCCTCCTCCTCCTCCTCCTCCTCCTCCAACGCAACCTTTGTCTCGCAATCAAGATGTGTCAGCAGCAGCAGCACGTCGCCAGCAGTCGGTGTCGCGCGGCGTGGCAGCACAGCGGTGGGCAAGCGTCAGCAGGCCGTGCTGAAACTACTCAGCTTAGGAGAGAAGAGGCACATGGCCCACGAACTGCTGCAGGGTCTGACAGAGCAGACCGACCGCTGGCTTTCGCCGCTGAGCCTCCAACCGGGCATGGTTGTGTGTGACAATGGCCGTAACCTGGTGGCAGCACTGCAGCTCGGCAGCCTCACGCACGTGCCATGCCTGGTCCATGTCTTTAATTTGGTGGTTCTGAAAAGCTACCCACAATTGTCATACCTGCTCGGAAAGGTGCGCCGGGTCAGCGCACATTTCCGCAAGTCCAAGACGGACGCTGCCACCCAGCAGACCCTGCAACATCGGTTTAATCTGCCAGTGCACCGACTGCTGTGCGACGTGCCCACACGGTGGAACTCTACGCTCCACATGTTGGCCAGACTCTATGAGCAGCGTAGAGCTATAGTGGAATACCAACTCCAACATGGGCGGCGTAGTGGGAGTCAGCCTCCTCAATTCTTTACACAAGAGTTGGCCTGGTTGGCAGCCATCTGCCAGGTCCTTGGAAACTTTGAGGAGTCTACCCAGATGGTGAGCGGGGATGCTGCAATCATTAGCGTCACCATTCCTCTGCTATGCCTCTTGAGAAGTTCCCTGCAAAGCATAAAGGCAGACGCTTTGCACTCGGAAACGGAGGCGGGGGAAGACAGTATGTCGCTGGATAATCAGAGCACCCTCATGTCTATATCTCAGCGCGTTGAGGAGGAGGGGGAGGAGCATGAGGAGGAGGGGGAAGAGACAGCTTGGCCCACTGCTGAGGGTACCCATGCTGCTTGCCTGTCATCCTTTCAGCGTGTATGGCCTGAGGAGGAGGAGGAGGATCCTGAAAGTGATCTTCCTAGTGAGGACAGCCATGTGTTGCGTACAGGTACCCTGGCACACATGGCTGACTTCATGTTAGGATGCCTTTCTCGAGACCCTCGCGTTACACGCATTCTGGCCACTACGGATTACTGGGTGTACACACTGCTCGACCCACGGTATAAGGAGAACCTTTCCACTCTCATACCTGAATAGGAAAGGGGTTCGAGAGTGATGCTATACCACAGGACCCTGGCGGACAAAACTGATGGTAACATTCCCATCCGACAGCGCTAGTGGCAGAAGGTGCAGTTCCGAGGGCCAGGTAGCAGGGGAGGCGCAGAGATCAGGCAGCATGTACAGCGCAGGCAGGGGAACATTCTCCAAGGCCTTTGCCAGCTTTCTGGCTCCCCAGCAAGACTGTGTCACCACTCCCCAGTCAATGCTGAGTTGGCGGGAGCACTGTAAAAGGATGGTGAGGGAGTACGTAGCCGATCGCACGACCGTCCTCAGTGACGCCTCTGCCCCCTACAACTACTGGGTGTCGAAGCTGGACACGTGGCCTGAACTCGCGCTGTATGCCCTGGAGGTGCTTGCTTGTCCTGCGGCTAGCGTCTTGTCAGAGAGGGTGTTTAGTGCGGCTGGGGGAATCATCACGGATAAGCGTACCCGCCTGTCAACCGACAGTGCCGACAGGCTTACACTCATCAAGATGAACAAAGCCTGGATTTCCCCAGACTTCTCTTCTCCACCAGTGGACAGCAGCGATACCTAAACAATACGTAGGCTGCACTCGCGGATGGAAGCATCATTCTCTATCACCATAAAACACGGGGACCTTTTAGCTTCATCAATCTGTGTATAATATTCATCCTCCTCCTCCTGAAACCTGACGTAATCACGACGAACGGGCAATTTTTCTTAGGCCCACAAGGCTCAGTCATATAATTTTTGTAAACAATTTTTATACGTTTCAATGCTCATTAAAGCGTTGAAACTTGCACCTGAACCAATTTTTATTTTAACTGGGCTGCCTCCAGGCCTAGTTACCAATTAAGCCACATTAACCAAAGCGATTAATGGGTTTCACCTGCCCTCTTAGTTGGGCATGGGCAATTTTTCTGAGGTACATTAGTACTGTTGGTACACCAATTTTTTTGGGCCCTCGCCTACAGTGTAATCCAATTAATTTTTTGCCCACCTGCATTTAATCGGGCGTTACCTCAGCTGTGCTGGGCACTGCAATGGGATATAAAAAAACGCAGTCTGTCTGGGGCATGCAGACACCTTGACAGAATGAATAGTGTGTGGCACATAGGTTTCCCATTGCTATGCCCACGTGTGCAGCTCCTGATGGCGGTGGCACAGGATTATATTTCTCATTGCTTCTGTACAGCATTGTGGGCTATCGTCCTGCCCCTTTTAAAGAGGGTCGCTGCCTAGCCGTGCCAACCCTCTGCAGTGTGTGCCTGCGGTTCCTCCTCATGGCATACGCACTTATAAATAGACATGAGTGTGGCGTGGCATGATGGCAGCTGAAGGCTGCGCAGGGACACTTTGGTGTGTGCTGTGGACACTGGGTCGTGCGGGGGGGGGGTTGGGCAGCATGTAACCCAGGAGAAGTGGCAGCGGAGTGTCATGCAGGCAGTGATTGTGCTTTGTTGGAGGTAGTGTGGTGCTTAGCTAAGGTATGCATTGCTAATGAGGGCTTTTCAGAAGTAAAAATTGTTGGGAGGGGGGGGGGGGGGCCCACTCTTGCCGCTATTGTGGCTTAATAGTGGGACCTGGGAACTTGAGATGCAGCCCAACATGTAGCCCCTCGCCTGCCCTATCCGTTGCTGTGTCGTTCCCATCACTTTCTTGAATTGCCCAGATTTTCACAAATGGAAACCTTAGCGAGCATCGGCGATATACAAAAATGCTCGGGTCGCCCATTGACTTCAATAGGGTTCGTTACTCGAAACGAACCCTCGAGCATCGCGAAAATTTCGTCTCGAGTAACGAGCACCCGAGCATTTTGGTGCTCGCTCATCTCTAATTATGACAGATTTAAAAATCTTACTACTGAAAGGTAATTTTAAGATTGACAGAGAGAAAAAAAATCTGGAAATTAAAACTGATAAGAATTCTCCAGTCAATGAGACAAGAACTTAATCAGAGGTGAAGCTGCAAAATCCCTAACGGGCCTCCTAAACATAATACTTTATTTATACTGCTGGTGTCGTCATATGGGGAAGAGAGACCTTATGGGCCTTAAAGGGGTTGTCCCGAGGCAGCAAGTGGGTCTATACACTTCTGTATGGCCATAATAATGCACTTTGTAATATACATTGTGCATTAATTATGAGCCATACAGAAGTTATAAAAAGTTTTTTACTTACCTGCTCCGTTGCTAGCGTCCTCGTCTCCATGGTGCCGACTAATTTTTGGCCTCCGATGGCCAAATTAGCCGCGCTTGCGCAGTCCGGGTCTTCAGCAGTCTTCTATGGAGCCGCTCGTGCCAGAGAGCGGCTCCGTGTAGCTCCGCCCCGTCACGTGCCGATTCCAGCCAATCAGGAGGCTGGAATCGGCAGTGGACCGCACAGAAGAGCTGCGGTCCACGAAGACAGAGGATCCCGGCGGCCATCTTCAGCGGTAAGTATTGAAGTCACCGGAGCGCGGGGATTAAGGTAAGCGCTCCGGTAAACTTTCTTTACTTCCCTGCATCGCGGTTGTCTCGCGCCGAACGGGGGGGGGGGGTTGAAAAAAAAAAAAACCCGTTTCGGCGCGGGACAACCCCTTTAAGTCTCCAAGGCCTGGATGTGATTGTACCCACTGTAGTTACGCCCTTAGAATCAATTTAACACCTGGAATTATGACTCACTACATGGAAACACTTTACACACACAGCAGACTCACTCTATCCCTCTGAATTCCTATCAAACAAATGTCATCTTCTGCAAAATTGCTCTTATTAGTCATAACTCTGTGTGTGCAAGCCCTGTTTAAATCATCACTTCTATTGCCCTTCCATTTGTAACAAAACTTCAGTTTTATTGCACTGGCTTGTATTAATGATGTATCATACCGTAGCTTCCTTAAAATTCTGTTGCAATACTATTGATGATCTATCTTCAGGATAGGTCATCATTAGCTGATCGGCTGGGGTCTGCTGCTCAGACATGACCAACCAGCTGTGCGGGCACATGCTGTCAGCGCGCAATAACAGAGGTTGGTGCGGAAGCCTCTGCGCCGACCTCTGTACAGTGGCTGGCGCTTGTAGGTGTTCTCATTGATATCAATGGTAGCCATGTCTGCAGTTACAAGTGCCGGCCGCTACATGAGAGGTTGGTGCGGAGGCTTCTGCTCTGACCTCTGTTATTGCGGTGCTGACAGCATGCACCCACACAGCTGATTGGTTGTGGGTCTTGAGCGGCGGACCCTGGCCGATCAACTATTGATGACCACGGAAAATCCCTTTAAGGTGGTTGTATACAACTTTCTATGAGCCAGATGACAAGAGTTGATCAACTATATCAGCGCTCATTTAAATTGCCTTTAAACAGGCAGATTCAGACTATATGGAGGACAAACAATTGTTCATCGTCCATACACCCTGATCATTGTTGGCAGCACATGCCCCGTTATCATTAGCATTTTCGATTGAAGAAATCACTCCCCGCTTTATATGTCCACCTTCTATCCTTGACCCTTTTACTTCTGCTGCAAAAGGTTTACAATAGCTAAGAAATAAATAAATGCAAATAGTACCAACATTTTATTCATTTATTTAGTATTGCTTGTATAGCAAATGGGCAGATAGAACAATGCCATTGGACAATATCTACTAGAAGGTAGCATTCTTGCAAGTCAATGCCCTGACATTTTAACAGACCTTGTAATAATAACTGAGAATATTGAATAAGCCAAAACCAGAGTCTTCTGCAGAAGGATAAGATAACTATGTACATGTAGACCGTTTTAGGATGAGAGGCCTATGACGTGGACCAGGAGGGGTAAAGTTTCTCCTTAGCGAGATCACCTAGTATGTGTGAGGAAACTTAAAAGTCTATGCATGCTTCTCTGTGAAATGTATGCAAATGGGAAGATGGAATAATGCCTTTGCATCACCAATTATTAGAAGGTAGCATTCCTGCAAGTCAATTTCTGCATGACCTTATAAGTCTCCTCACGCCTACTAGGTGCTCTCCCTAAATAGAAACTTTACCCCTTTCAACCTACATCATAGGCCTCTCACACAGCCAGGCAGCAACCTACTGTGTACTGGTGAGGGGCAAAAACTCCAAAACAGTCTGTCTGTACATAGTTATCTTTTCCTTTAGGAGAAGACTCTGGCTTTGGCTTGCATACCCAGTCATTGTTACAAGGCCTGTTAAGAGACTTGACATTGACTTGCAGGAGTGCTACCTTTTAATAAGTGGTACTGCAAAAGCATTTTTCCATCATTCCATTTGCATAAATTTCCCAGAGGAGAATGCATGGTGTAGCAAACACATTCTGCAGCACTGTACAGAGATTACCACCATTCACATCAGTCATTGTTCTCAATAGGGCTCAAAATATACATTTAAGAAGATTTTAGTGAACCTATGAATATGTTTTTGAAGTGTTAGAGGAAGCTAGAGTACTTGGTGAAAAACGATATGAAGAGCAGAAGAGCAGTCAAGAACCTAGCAAGATACAGGATTCTTTTTCTACAGTATAGGGTTAGCGCTGGCAATATCAAGATGTGGACTCTAAACAGGTCTGCAAGACATCACTAGGAACCGCTGTAAAGCAGCATAGACTTATCTGCCAGGGACCCGCAGGTCAGGGCTCTTTAACTGCCCTCTCAATATGGCTAGTAGGAGATAGACAAGTGATGAAAAAAAGAAATGCCAAATTTCAAGACAAGAGAACAGGTAAATGAAGCCATGGTCAGGTACTCATTTTACCAACCTCAGAAGGATGGAAGGCTGAGTTGAGCCAGCTACTTGAACCAAGCAGGGATTGAACTTGGAACCTTCAGGTCGTGAGCGAAAGCTTACATTCTGCACCACACAAGGCTCTGAATGTGTCAGTGTTTGGTTTTAAAGCCTGAACATAAACAGATTCAACTGGACTACACAATGTTTTGATATATTTTAGATAATTAATTCTAAGCCTTTATTTGTCATGTTATTGATATCATTGATTAAAAGTGTTTTTGGATTCTACGGTCCATCAACATCCAAGATTCTTTACCCGATATGATATGTCAATGTCTCATCACATACTTTCCTTTCTTCTTATTCCTGCCAAAATTATTTCTCCTCCTAAAGTAAATTTCAAACCAATCAACACCATTACATAATGTTAAGTTGTAATATACCATCAACAATTCATCGAACGCCGTTGTAGCCACATAAACGAAGACGTTCCAAATCCCTTGACTGTTGTGATTTCAAAAGGTTTCTAAAAGACTTCAGGAATCTATAATTCTCTCAGAAGTGCAACTAAAGAATTCTCTTCTGTCCTTCAAGAATATAAAACTGAGTCTATATATAATGATTTGACTTTCTGTGCAAATGTTAGAGCTATATTTAAGTAAGAGCATAAAGTATGATAAAATGAAGTTTGCAAAATAATTTCCTTTACTAGCAATACCCTCCATATTCACACTTCCCATCTGTGTTTGGATCTTCAAGGTATTTCCATTCTTTGGCTCTGTCCTCAGAGCCAAACAATACAAATGTCAAATGTTTCAGGTCTAGCCATGTGCTGGATTTGAGCCGTGCCAGACGGGCCCCAATGACTCTAATGGGGTTCATGTGACTTTCAGCATGCTGAAAGAAAATCTTCCAGACGAAAGAACACAGCATGCCATGCTATTTAGTCTGGGATTTTATGCTGGATTTGCACTGGAGCTACCACAATAATTGATTTTATATATATTTCCTTTAGCAATGATTAAAAACCTACAGCATCTAGAATTTGTTTTAATTAGCAATGCATATTTCTGTTAATATGGTAGTTTAAGGTACTATTGTCTCATTTCTTAAGAGCTCACTTGACACATGCTGGGCATATGAATACTGCTTCACACTATAAAATGCGTGGAGAATTATTAATATTCTAATAATTATGTAGTAATTCAGCTATGCTTATTCGATTATTTAAACTCGTTACAAAATATATATTTTTTTATACACTGAAACTGTGACAGTCTTCTGTACATAATCTTGTCTTTTTTGTTCTGTCAATTAACAGTTATTCGTTTGAACAGAGCAGTTACGTTTTGCCCATTCATTTTCTTGGCAAGGGCTCAGTCACACGGGCGTCTTAACCTGCAACTTTTTTGTGCGCAGAACGCAAACGCACAAAAATTCACATGACCAAAGCGGGCGGCACACAAAAAAACCCGCACTTGGTCGTGTTTTTCTGCACATAAAGTGAGCTGCCCGCTATCCCCTGCTGCGGCTGTGACAGCTGCAGCAGGGAATTCTTTGGATGTGAAACTGTCACATTCATGGGTTTCACTTTTGGTCAATGGGGCCGGTGGCAGCAGTGGCGGCCCCATTGACATATAGAGAACATTGTGATCCTGCTACAGCTGTGACAGCTGTGGCAGAGGATTTCTTTATCTCCACAGGGAGTCCCCTTGTCACTGAACACTGGGACAGCATTGTCAGAGTGTCCAGTGACAATGGGACTCCCCGTGGAGATGAAGAAATCCTCTGCCACAGCTACCACAGCAGTGGCAGAGGACCGCAATGTTCTCCCATTGAATTCAATGGACCTGGCGCAACAGCCGTCTCCATTGAAAGCAATGGGCTTCCGCCAAGCCCTGCAGTGATTTTCAGGGAAGGGCTTTAAATATAAGCCCTTCTCTGAAAAATCATCCCTAAAATTTGTGTAAAAAATAAAAAAAATATATACTCACCTCTTTGCGGCTGCTGGGGCTCAGGCGCGTCTAGCCGGGTCTTCTCCTGAACTGCTATGAAGAGCTTTCAGCAGGTGGGGATTTTAAATCCCCACCTGCTGAAAGGGCTGCCTCTGATTGGCTGAGCACTGTGACCAATCAGAGGCAGCTCTCAGCTGTCATTCAATAGAGCTTTCAAGATATAACTGAAAAGAAATGAATAGTTTTTATCCTGTCCCAATAGCAGCTCTTCGGTTTGGTCATCTGCTAAAAGAAAATTATACATAAGAATACACGAACTTGCAATTTTTGTGCCATGCGATTTTAACATTAGAAAGTCCTATTTACTTTTGCAATAAAAAAGCCACGTGATTTTATCGCGGGCAGCAGCAATGCGATGCAAGATTATTCTCAAGAAAAGGCATTGCTGAAGCTCAAAAAACTCCTGAACACAATTGCGATTTTGCCACTTTTTTTCTCGCGGTAAAATCGTGATCGCCAGTGTGAAGGAGCCCTATGGGTGGTTGCACATGAGCAATAAAATTGCATGATTTTCACGCGATGCGAGAGTGAATGAAAACGCAGAATTATGAAACCAATGCTTTTCAATGGTTTCCTTAACATTTGTTATGTTCTCACCCATGCGATGATGGAATTTAAAAAAAATCGCTGGATGTCCTATCTTTCTGCATTTTGCGATTTTTTTATTGCCCATGTTTCCCTATGGAGCCTCCTTTTTATCACAACGCAATGCATGCACTTGCAATTTTTGTGCGATGAAATGCTTTTTTAACATTAGAAAGTCCTATTGACTTTCACGCTAAAAAACGCGGCAAAATCACGCAAAAAAAGCAGCATTGACGCTCGAAAATCGCAGGAACAAACACATGATTTTGCTGCGATTCTCTTGCGGCGATATTGCGTTCGCCCATGTGAAACTACCCTAAAGCAGATCAATTTAGAAATTTGAAAGTATTTTGCAGCTCTTTATTCATCTGCAAAGTGTGAAATATTAAATATTTTAGGAATTAATTAAAATATAGAATACCCCGAGCTTTACATGCATTCATGATATGCTGCAATGTAAGCAAACTTCATACAATCATAGCTGTGAAGATCATTTTGTCAGTATACTCAGTCAGTGCTGGAGCCAGATGCATTTCATCTCCCCCTCACCTCTCATGACAAGAGACAGAGGGTCAAATTGGGCAGTTCATGCTAAACTTAATGTCATCTACTCAAACAGGGGAATCACAGAACAGCCAGATGTTCACTTATCCATGGAGACTGTCATACGTGGGAGTTCATAGCCATTGCTCGTAAGATCTCTGCATGGAGATGACTGCCAGTATATATGAAAGTCTTTATATGGCCTGTTGCAATACTATTTTGAGAAATGACACAATACAAGTCGATCATGTATTAAATATTATGCTCCCATGTTCTCACTATATAAGATTGACCATGCAAATTGTGATTATTCTCAGTAAGAGAAACCAATTAATCTTGTAGATATGATACCTTTTCATGGCTAACAAAAATACATGATATAACAAGGAGCTTTCAAAACTCTCAGGGACTAATTATTTACTGTTATGCTCATCCCTCCCTAGTAGGTATCTAAGTGCTATTAATCACAAAACATCTGTGCCCTCTTATCCTGTCTCTGGTATTTATCTAAGTGCAAATTAAGTTCACCATGTTGATGCCCTTCCATGTGATCATATGTATATGTTTTAATATGAATACGTCTGTAGATTTGTTCCATTAAGCCTGAGGAAGAACCCTGAGAGGTTCGAAAGCTCACTATTACATCATGTATTTTTGTTAGCCATTAAAAGGTATCATATCTACAAGATTACTTGGTTTCTCTCACTCAGAACAATCCCACTTTGCTCTACTGGCTAACATGGTAACAAACTTTTTTCGATTCACCATGCATGCACTGATAATTTAGCCAAATACTGAAATAATTTAGGAAGACTCATGCTGTAAAGAAAAATATTGGACGTATCTGACACTATCATTCAAAGAAATCTAATGTATCAGTAAATCTCTTTGCAACCTTTTTGTATCCCAAATGAAAAGCAGCAATTATAAGTCTTTGATTAGATATGAGGTAGACATGCTCAGCTGTGCTTCATCTCTTTCCCCCACACTACTACAGTCACAGTAATAGGAAACAGCACTGAGGTATGATCCAAGTCAAGGCACACATTTACATATTAAGTAATATGACCTTGTGGCTCTGTGAGCCTTCTTCGAACATGTTTGTCTTGCATCACTGGATAAGTAAAGTCACACCTTCATTTGGATTGTACATGATGGCTGTCTATTTTTACCATGACTGCGCAAATGTTCAGTCCTTCAAGTAGAAATGACTGTGCAAAATCATTCTGGATTTACATTATTACAAAATTCCTTTTCATACTGTATTAGGAATTAACTCGAAATTTATAACCCTGTTTATGGAGGACATATATCTAAAATTTTTTGTTGTAATGTTATTTCATGTGGACACATAGCTCATGCTTCCACCACATAGCTGGCATTATCACTTTAACATGCCACATTCACTGACTGTTACAATATCATGTTTGATGTATTCATTATTGCCACTCAGTACATTAATCCTCACTGAAGTCCAGTAAATCAAAATTATACCATCTGGCTTCCTATTCATAATGATGAATTTGAGGTTGAGGTGATTAAGTTTGCTAGGCCTTTGCATTTTAATGTAAAAATTAGAGTATTATAAAGGCATTTAGAAATGACCAATAGTTAGAATAAACTTAGTGACAGGATCTAATTTGTGTACTTGCTAGTAAAGCTTAATTTTAATTAGACGACTTGGTATTTCAGCACCATCTCAAATAGACAGAACTTTGGTGATTAGGAAGATGAAGCTGTTAAATTGACAAATGGAGCAAGAAACATTTACAACAGCACTAAGAGGCAAGGGCATTGATAATGATAACACCGAGATGATATTCTTCAATCAGGAGGATTAACTATTTAGTGTAAAAAATGTTTTATTTGGTTATGACAACTAAATTGCAGAAAATTCAAAGCTATGTGCATATTACACTAGAGATACTTTACTACTGTGTGGCATTACAAGACCCCTGAACAATGTGTGCTCAATCTTAGGATTTTCTAAGCGTTTAAACATATTCCTATATATGAACTAATCATACATCACCCTTTCCAAGATTAGGACTTTTGACAAGTAACTTTAACAGATCTCAATTGTCAAGTTCTGGAGTTTCAGCCTCCGCAAATGTCCTGAATAATTTCTGGTCTTTCCTTTCTTTGAGAATAAATGAATGTTCATTGGCATAGCTTTAAGTCACTGTCACTCCATGGGGAAAGGTACTTATGAATGAGCACTCTTTGATGTACTGCAACAGGTGCAAGAACCCATATATAAAGAATAAACATGTACATCACATCTTAACCCCTTAGTGACGGCCTTTTTTACGTCCTAGCTAAATGGGTTTTAATCCTCAGGGATGTAAAACATGCTTCTCCTGAGGATTAAAGCCACGTGGGCTGAGGACGTGACAACTCCATGCTGTCAGTTCCCCGAGGTAGCTGACAACCTGGAGCTGTCATGGGGGCCGGCGGGAAGACTCCCCGCTCATGTGATCGCCTTAAAGTAAATACAAAGTGAAAAAGTGAAAAAAAGCTAGAGTTTCAGCTACCCTCACGGATTGCATCTATGAGGGGCGCTGAAACTACTCACCCCTATCCTCCGCGATGTCCCGCGATGATCTGGTCCAAAAAGGACCTTCAGCCATCTTCTGTGCATGCACGCCAAATAAGATATGTGCAGAAGACCGGATTGTCGCGGGACATTTGAAATTTGAAATATGCAGGCTATGCATATTAGATTAAGATTGGAGTGCAATTGATAAATCATCTGTCATAGTATTCGTACCAACGATCCAAACATCAATGTGACCGACTAAATCGACAGATCAGGAAGACAGTTAAAAAAAAAGCTAAAAATAAACAGGGTGGCCTTGCCCAAACTGGCAAATAAATGGCCACATTCAGCCAATCAAGGCCATACATGTGTAGTTTCAGTTGACAGTAGCCCAAAACATCCAACGCAACAGATCTAATTTTTTGCAGGTTATCTGTTGACAGACGATCATGAATGATCATTCACATCTAAATTAAAAATGATTGTCGATCATTATCAACCATTTTGGTCAACTTTTATCTCATGCTGTAGCCTTCTAAAATTACTGAATAACATGTTAAAAAACATGCTGAGGGAGCCCGGGGTGTAATGCCAGTGTGGCGCACTGTGGTGATGCAGGGCAATCCACTGCTTTGCCAGTATGGGTTGTAATCCTGTATAGTGTGGCGCACTTATCTATGGCTGACATCTTTGGTATTGGTTCACATGTGCAGACTATTTTGTCTGCATTCACCCCTCTCCAATTTGGTTTGACGTGTTTGGCTGCATTTTTGTCTGCACTGAATTATTGCTCCCTCATATCACAATCTGGCTCTCTGCATGCTATCAGGGAACATGGTGATTGAGCCTGCCCTGCAACATATCAGGGGGTGCATACTTAGCTTCTTTTTCTGTGAGTTATGTCTTTGTACATTTTTTTCTCTCCTCTGTGATTTTATTCTTGTCAGACACTAAAGACTTTCTTTGTGTCATGGCACGCAAACTCTGCTCACCTGCCCCTGGGGTTGTTGTCAGGCACTACCACCTGTCACCATATCTCCTCTTCTGCTCACCCTAAGCTCTCTCAGGACCAGCGCGTGCCCTAATCAAATACCCTACGAACCACAATTCTCATCCTGCTATATTAGGCATCCCCTCAAGGAGGATGCCTAAGTAATTGGTTTCCCACACCGTTTTCCCAAAAATAAGACAGTGTCTTATATTGATTTTTTGTTTCAAAGATGCGCTAGGTCTTATTTTCAGGGAATGTCCTATTTTTGCATGAAGAGGAATTTACATTTATTGTTGAACAAAAAAATGAACATCTATTATATATTGTACAGTAGTTGTCATCACAAACCAGAATAACCAGACAAACTGTGAATCCTACCAAGACTTTCTTGTTACTACCATTATTTCCATGTACACACTGTTTGGATACTGTAACGATCACCCCCTAAAGAATCAAAGTGACACACTGGTTGCCTGACTCACATACAGGGCCACAAAAAATAATGACTGTAAAGTACCTGGCTCCCACACACTGTCTGGAGACTGTAATGATCACCCACAGCAGTTCCTGGACCACTTGTACAGCAGGGATGGTATTGCAGCTTCCGGCCACCAGGGGGAGCTCATCACAGCAGATTCATACAGCAGGGACAGAGCTAGGTTTTCCTTTTGGGGGAGGCCTTATATTTAGCACTTCAGCAAAACCTCTATTAGGTCTTATTTTCAGGGGATGTCTTATTTTCAGGGAAACAAGGTACAGACATTTTTGACAAAGCCCCCATTTGTGTATATTCTGGTACTGACCGTTGCCTGACTCTGACCATTCTGACTTCCGTTTAACCTGACCTTATCTCTGTAGTCTGAACTTTGTGGTTGCTTTCAGCTTGCCCAGACCTGCAGCCTGGACCTCACTAACACACATGTGCCACCAGCTCTGACCATCATCTGAATTCTTACAAGACTCCTGTTCAGACAATTAGGTGCTGCACCTCGGTCTAGTGCAGTATCAGCCACCATACTACTGGGAATATTTGGATGAGAAATGTCTTAAGGCCCATTTAGACACAACGATTATCACTTAAAATTCACTTAAAAGCAAACTTTTGAGCGATAATCGTTGTGTGCATTTACACAGCAAGATGATAGCTCAAAATTCGCTCAAACGTCAGTTTGAGTGACAGTTTTGAGCGTTCACTTTGCATAAGCTATTAAGTAGCTTATTAGTGTGTAAATGAAGGCTCCCGCTGTATACAGAAGACATCGGGAGCGCTGTCTTCTGTATACAGCTCAACTCTTCTCGGAGCTTTCAGCTGGTGTCCCACTGAGAGCTCCAAGTGGGGTATACATAAGACAGCTGGAGTGCTGTCTTCTGTATAAATCTGCTGTGTTCTTGGAGCGCTCTGCTGGTATACAGCTAAGCGCTCCGAGTGGGGTATGCTAAAGACAGCTGGAGCGCTGTCTTCTGTATACAACTGCTGTGTTCTTGGAGAGCTCAGCTGGTGTCCCACTGATAGCACCGAGCGGGATATACAGAAGACAGCTGGAGTGCTGTCTTCTGTATACAGCTGCTGTGATCTCAGAGCGCTCAGCTGTCTTCTGTATACAGCTCTTTTCTTCTTCGTGCTTTTAGAGGTGATCAAGACCTGAGAAGGTGGAAACGCGTCCTCAGGACGGTTGTATTTTTCTTGTTATGATGGGCACATACTGAATAAACAGAAGAAAGCTTTTATCTCTATGCATCCAAGCTCCTATCATTTAAATGCACATGTGTCAAGAAACCGCTTAGGATCGAGCGGTATGGATGAGAGACTGCTTTCTTCATGCTGAAAAGAGGACACAGCAAGAAATATAAGACGGGAGCTGACATAACCTGCTACATAGGTGAGATCATTATCTTGTCTTCTGTATACAGCTGCTGTGATCTTAGAGCGCTCAGCTGTCTTCTGTATACAGCTGCTGTGATCTCAGAGTGCTCAGCTGTCTTCTGTATACAGCTCTTTTCTTCTTCGCGTTTTTAGCTGGTGTCCCACTGAGAACTGCCAGAGGGATATCAGCTGAGAGAATCTTATTCAGCGCTGCCGGCTGAGATATCATCTTGCGCTGCTGATAAGAGTCATTGCACATTTCTAGAAAACTAGAAGTGAGCGATGAACGAACAGTGCATAAAAAGTGCACGATGGCTGTGCGTTTAGACGCAACGGTTATCACTCAAAAGACGGCTTTTGAGCTAATTTTGAGCGATAATTGTTGTGTCTAAATGGGCCTTTAAGGACCATGGAGCAAAGACCATATCCCACTTGGAGAGGTCAATGGTAACTGTCTCCCCAGTTAGCCCAAAACCGGTGTGTGGAAAGATAAATCCACATCTGTCTGCCTGACACTTTGACTGCTGTCTTACTGCATAACCAAAATAATAATAGGAAGTTTTGCAAGTTCTTAGGCAACAAATAATCCTTGCACCATCATACTACAAACACTATTTTAAAAGATTACAAAACATATAGTTAAGTTATCATGTATAATGGCAACTATCCCCTGAATAACCTTCTTGCCAGTTTGTACCTAGTTATAAATTAACAATGCAAATAGCCTGTATATTAGTTAAATTTTAACTGGACTGCAGGAGATTATATTAGTGAAAGAATGTAGTCATAGTCAATACATATTATAGAAACTATATTTAGAAAAAATCCATTTAAAAATTAAGCAATCTCTCCTTTCATATGTATGCATGCTACAATCTGATATAGTTATATTCCAAATAGGCTGTCTAAAAGCATGCAAATAAGTATATTCGTATTAATTGCTATGGACCTAACGAGACTCATTATATAAAAATCAGTATTAGATGGTCAATTAGTGGTATAGTTAGTATATTCGTAGTGATGGGATGAGTTATTTAGGAAGATAGTTGCCATCGTACACAAATGCACCTTAACTATATTTAATTGAAAAATATATTTGCCTTTTTTTGGGTATTTAATAAAATTATACACATTTTCATTATTTTTGTTTCCATGAATGAATTACCTGACTGGTTTGCCATTAGATTTATAACTTTTCTTTTTCTAAATGTGTTGGCTGTTGAGGAGCGGGCACAATCTTCTTTACTTAAAGAAGCCATTGATTGGATGTAGCTATTAATATTAATGGCTTTGTAACTCTTTCTAAAATTGACATATTTCAAAATGTTTTTTTCATCTGGAATTCCTACTAAAATTTAAAGGCAACCCAGACAAAGCACAGATTTGTTTAAACTTTTCATTCTAATTACAATTTTATAATCTATTGCGTATTTCTTGAACACTGTTGTAAATTTATATATATTTATATCATCTACTGATATTATCTTAATTAGGTTTTGGTTACTTCCAAGTAAGATCATATTACTCACACATATGTGAATGGGACTCTTTCATTTGTGTGGAATGCAGTTCCGCATATGGCTCCAAGTGTTCAGATGAACTAGAGGACCCTTGTCCTTGGTAATGGTGCGGGAAGGGGGTGTCCTAGAGGTTGGATCCAAAATGTAATACTTTAATGCCTTTAAAAAACCATTCAGTTGATAAATCATAAAAAAAATAAAAATAGGATAACTCTATGGGTGGCTTCACATGATCATGTGTGTGTGTGTGTGTACATAGGTGCGTATATAAGTGCGCACCCATGTACGTGCAGAAACACGTGGGAATGCACATTTGTGCATTGCCCTCAATGGAGCTGCTGCTGCTGCCAATGGCTCCATTGAAGACAATGGTCTGCCGGCACCCTGTAATTGTTTTGCAGGGAAGGGCTTTACATGTAAGCTTTTTCCTGAAAAACAATAATTTTAGTGTTAAAAAAACCCCAAAACTTACCTGGTCGCCGCTGCCATGTCCCCCGTGGGGATAAAGAACACATCTGCCACATGCGGCAGATGTTTCCTTCATACCCCGCAAGAAGAAAGAATTCCCTGCTGCATCTGCCACATCTGTGATAGATGCAGCAAAGGAATTATTCATCCCTGTGGGGAATAAAGAATTCCCTACCACAGCTGCCACAGATGACAGCTGCTGTCGGGGATCCAGCTGCCAGCATCCTGTAATTTTTTTTCAGGGAAGGGCTTAAAATATAAGCCCTTCCCTGAAAAACAAGGAAAAGTGGTGTTAAAAATGTAAAAAAAAGCATACTCACCTTCCTTCAGCTGCCGGGGCTCAGTCGCGCCCTCTCTCTGCTGTCCCCGACTCTTTAAAGTAGTTCTTTCAGCAGGCGGTCATTCATTCAGCGAGAACTTCCTGTGATTGGCTGAGGTGCTCATCCAATCACAGACAATGCATTCATTCCCTATTATGCATGCAAGTCCTATCTTTACCTGTAAAACACGGATATGTGCACACACCATAGAGAATGCATGTGTTGTAATAGATGCGTGTTTTTGTGTGCGCGTATGCACCCACAAAAACACACTTGTGTGAAGCCACTCTATAACTATATGTCAAATGGTATACAGTATTATAATACATACTGAGTTGTATTCTTCCAAATTTCCTTTCTTTCAACTTACCAAATTATACATAGCATGTGGCATGTGCAATTTCTGGCAATCAATAAGAGCATATTACAAAAGTATATTCTGCATTCTTTTCTGGACCGTTTTTTTTCCTGAATTGCAGATGTTTAAATATAAAATATAGAAATATTGATATGCAGTTCATTTTATAGCTTATAAATAAGGAAAATGTTTCAGTTAATGAAACACTTGAAAGATGGAATTATATTGTGGTCACGATGGGGTAGAACTTTTTGTGTATGAGAAATATACTTTTCATATGTCTGTCATTTGCAAGAAAAAAAGCAGCTTCATTGTTCTCCTGTGTCAGTGGTTGACGGACGATGGAAGATGCAGTCTAGTGTAAATGGCTATGTCTTACCATCACTCTTAAGCTCGGCATGGAAGCTGTACTATTGACATTAACTTGTGCATCAGTTGGAATTGAAGTGAGTTTAATGTGACCTTGGTTTAGTTGCTGAAGTAGAAATGATCTCTATCAGGAAACCAAATAAAAGAATTTAATTGTTTTAAGTTTAGCACATTCTGAGACACTTCTAGCCATAAATATACTTACAAAACATTATTCCAATATAATAACGGGACCAGAATATTCTGCATATCTGTGAACACAATAGTACTCCAGGCTATCAAATATGTATTTGCAGATGTTTTTGTTTATATAGCCTTACCCTATAACAACATCAATAATTTCAATATTTTTACATTGCCAGAGCTATGGTTTTTTTTAATATTTTCCTAGCACCATTTTGTGGTGTGACGTAGCACACGTATTTTTTATATTATAATTTATTGTTATATTATCCTTTTAGTGTTTTTTAAAGCAATATTACCATTGTATTATTTGTACTGCAATTGAAAGTTAATTGCATTGTATGTGTTGTTATGATAATCAGAATGTAATGTCAACATGCAAATTTGACAAAAGCTTTCTTTTCGAACTTTTTGTCTCAGGGTCTTTTTACATGGCGATGACCTGTTGGGCACAGATACTTGACAGGTTGTCCCAGCGATGATTGTTCCTGTGCTTTTACAAGGAGCGGTCTGGTAATGTTCCAGACACCTTCTTCCATTCACAGTGAAAAGGCAGTCGTTTATACATACGTAAACTAAACAACGAACAAATTATCATGCATGTTTTCATACTGAATGACAATTGTTCAGATTCTCTCTAATTGCGGGCCCTTACAGTACGTTAACTTTATTAATCATTATTTAACACTCAAATGATGGCTTCAGAGTGTTAGGGCTCTGGGTCTGGACCCACTGTACTAACCAACCAAACCTAGCTTTTTGACCAGACCTGGTAAGGCTGTCAGCTGAACCCAGTGGTCAGAGGTACCGATGCAGGGAAAATTCAGGTAGGTAACTTGCCCTTAGCTAAGCAGGGTAGGCATCCTGATAGAATGGCCCTATGCTGGAACCTTGGGGATGACTATCCCTGACAGGAAAACAGGGACAGTGTACAAAAACACAGAACAGGATTGACTACTACAGAAACAGGAATGATGCACAGACTGAACTGAAATGGACAAACGCACACAGGTTAAAGCATAAGGCAAAGAACATACAAAATAAACAGATACAGATACCGGCTCGAAAGACAGAACAGTCTTAAGGCAGGAGACCTAGATGTGCTGGGTGTCTGAAGCAAACACACGTCAATTCTGAACCAAAGAAGGAGGGTCCCCAGTTCCCTTAAGTAGGAGAGTAATTGCTATTTAAGCTGCAGCTGAGCTGTGAGCACTGAGAAGAAAACAGAACAAAGAGTACGTTCAAATAGAAGAAGCAGAGCAATGCCCATGTCTGCCTGGAATAGCAAGAGGGTGGCAGACACAGGTAGCAGATCTAACACAAAGATATCAATCTGTTCAAAGAAGGTTTGCTGTGTCTGCCAGCACAGTCTCAAGAGCATGGATAAGATACCTGGAAATGGACTGCTACACAGGAAGAGCTGGATAGGGCTATAGCAGGGCATCAATCAAGCAACGGGATTGGAATTTGCTTCTTTATGTAAAGAAGAACCAGAGTAGCACTACCAAAGTCCTACAAAATCACAAGATGACCTGCAGTGGCTATTGGTCTGCATGTTTTTGACCAAATTGTCAGAAACAGACACCATAAGGGTGGCATGAGGGCCCGATGGCAAGCACTGGAACCTGCACACTGTGCGTCTCAATTGGCATTTTCCAGAGAACATCAGAATTGGCAGGTCCGCAATTGATTTCTTGTTCTCTTCATACATGAAAGGGTCTGGAAATACCATGGCGAATGCTGCACTGCCTGCAACACCATCCAATATGACAATATTGGTGGTGGGTTATTGATTGTTTGGGGAGGCATATCATTGGAGAGTTGCACAAACCTCTACATATTAGCCATCAGTACCTTGACTACTACTAATTGCTGGGATGAAATCCTCAGGGCTGTTGACAGCTGGTGCAGTGGACCCTGGGTTCCTCCTTGTGTAAGACAATACCCAACCTCATGTACCCAGAGTGTGTGGGTAGTACCTGGATGACAGGCATTGATGCCACTGACTGGCTCTCACATTCTCCAGACCTGAAGTCAATTGAGAACCTTTGGTACATTCTGCATCAGTTCATCCATTGCTGCCAAGTAGTACTACAAACTGTATAGGAGTTCACTGATGCCCTAATCTAGGTCTGGGAGAAGTTCCCCCAGAAACCATCCATCATATTAGCAAGAACATGCCCAGATATTGTTGTGAGTGCATACAGGCATATGGTGGCCATACAGACTATTGAGTCACATTATGAACTGCTGTGATGAAATTCACACAAATTAATTTTCTGAATGATTTTGAAATCCTTCCATCAGTTAGTTGATAGTTTTGGTTTCCATTGACTGCTGAAACATACTTCTGTTCTCAATGAATTTCACAATTTATATTAGTGAGGATTTTCAATTTAAGTTTTTCGTTCATTGAAATCCAATGAGTGATTTAAGTTCTTCCTTTTTTTTGCATGGAAAATTAACTAAAAATGTCATTTTCACCACACCCCCTTTGTGCTAGCATCACTAAACAAATGGACTTTCTTCTTTTAAGGAGTTCTATACTTCTTAAGAGTAATAGTATATCCCCAGGTTATGCCACCATTGAATGACAAATGGGGTCAGAGAACTCAAAAAACACTGATCCAAAGAATAAGGGGCTATGCTGTAATACCATATGCTGTGTATAAAGTAGAACAGCTGCATATTTATCAAAAAACCATTGAAACATTGCACTGCCTACATTCTCATGAGCAGTGGAGAACATAATAGTTATTTCCTTCTTTTCTTAAGAATATGATATCAATGTTTAAAAAAAAACAAATCCCCCTTAGCATTCTATCCTCCAAAAGGTGGCACTACAGAAACATCGTAGCAAATTTCAGAGAGTAGAATTACATGGCTTGTAAGTTTCTTCATACCTACTTGGCTCTCTACTAAAGGAGAAACTGCACCCCCTCTTTTCTATAAACAATAAATATATTGATTTAGTTCAAAGATAACTTCATCCATAACATTTTACTCCAAGCAATGAGAACAGGGTGTGATTATTAGCTTTTTCACCAGCCTGCTTGTTTTTTATCCAGTGTGTAATTACATTTCCATTTATGATTAACAAGACTTGTCCAAATTCCACCAAAATAGCTCCAACTTTAGTCGGAGAGCGGAAGCCATGGAGAGATTTGTGCCCTCATGGGGGCTCAACTTTAAGTTGGCACTATACTAAAGTACCACCACAGTACAGTAATAAATGACCTCCAGCATGTTTCACATTCTATCCATTGTCTTTGATTGCACATTTTTCATTGGAACATTTACTTGTCACCTACACTTGATGATTCTAATTATATGCAATGTATAATCCTTAGGACATGTTCATGATCTAAAGATGTATGTAACAGTTCAAGTGAGTCTGATATTTTCAATCACTGCCTACTTTTCAGTTGTTTGCATTATTTAACCTCTAACTTCATGCTCCAAGCAACAATCACAGTAAAATACTTTATTCTCTAATCCATTAAAGATTGAAGCATGTCATAAATCAAATTTCATAATGACTTGCCTTCTCTCATCTGACATGAGTTGCTTCCTCACTGAAAAGCTTAGGAAGCCAACCTGACTTCACTAAAATTTCATTTTCTACTTACTCTTTATTGTGTAATCTGCTAAACTGTGGCAGTTTCTAAATATGCTAAAAGTTGTTATCATTATGTGTAAGAATAAGAGGTTCATAGAATGTACTGTATTACTAAATTAGCGTAAATTTAAATGTGGCAGACGTTCCCATCAAGGATTTTTCAGCGAGTCATCCATGGCAAATCTGCTTGCAAATCACATTGTAACATATGCAGACCATTCTACAGATTCATCAGAGGAGTTACCTCGGTGCCCTACACAAAGCAAAAGTCACTAACAGACATTTGTGGCATATCTGAGACATATGTAGCATACGTTAAGCATAAACTACTTTCCCCAAACTGTCACATAATATGCATTATACTATTCATACAGCTCATAAGTGATAAAAAACTATTTCTCGCTACATGCCTAATACAGGGTGTTGAGGAGAATATTTTTGAAGAGAAATCTTTAGCTTGTTGCTTATAGACTGTAGGAATGATATAGTATATGTTGTTCTACCTGCCTAATATTGTGTAGGTCCACTCATGCAACCAAAATAGCAGAAACACATAGAGATATGGACTCCACAAGAGCTCTGAAGGTGTCCCGTGGTATCTATCACCAAGATATTAGAAGCAGATCCTTTAAGTCCTGTAAGTTATGAGGTAGGGCCTCCATGGATCTGACTTATTTTTCCAGCACATCCCACAGATACTAGATTGGTTTAAGATATGGAAAATTCGGATGCCATGTGATCACCTTGAACTCTTTATAAAAGAACAATTGACAGCTTTCATTTAGGTGAAAAAGCAGTTCACATCTCTATAGTCACTTTTGTGTTTTTAAGGGCCCACAGACAGAAATCCACGGCGTTATCCCTCAGCTATAAGGTTCCATTGAACCCAATAGCTCAATGTTCAAGCTGTGGAATTCTACCTTGGAATTTCGCAGCATGAAAGAAACCGTGACATACTCTAATTGCCACAGAAAAACGCACGGCCAGCTTCCATTGTAATCAATGGAAGGCGGTCGTCACACGATACGTCTGCTGTGAGCACAGCGGAAGTATCGCGTGATTATGCGTCACCGCTGCATCATCGCCCACTGCCGGCTGGTGATACGCTGTACTGCACATGCGCACCGGCTCACTGGACAGGACTCGAGCGATGGATCTGGAGAGGTGAGTATGGGGTCTTTTGGGGGTGCCGTGATGGACTCTGCTGTGATATTCCGCTGTCAGAGTCCGTCATGGCTGTGGGCATGAGGCCTAACTGCTGCTTTCCGGGGATCAATGGCTGAAGGAGGAGAGAAACAGGGCTACTAATGTCAATGCTACATGCATTGTGTCTCATGGGCATTCTTTAACAATAACCGTGGTATTAAAAAAGTGCTTACGTAAAACTTTAAAATGTGTTTTCCTGGTTTAAGGCAGAAATTTAAGTTTTGGAATGGGCAATGCACGCACCAGAAAAAATGAAATAGGAAAAAAATAAATTAATATCTTTAAACATTTTTTTCAAATATACATTACAAGTGTGTATCCAATGTGTATAGATATGCGCACTTAAATTCCAGGTGAATGGATTGTAAAAGTAATTCATTTAATGACAACAAATTTGGTTAGTGCACCTTAAATTGGCATTGAACATGTAACTTTTACATCAATGGCCAAAAGGTCTGCTTTTCTCCCTTTTGTTATGTCAATAACTATTTTTCTGAATTATACAATTTCTGAGATTAGTACAGAATCTATTTTTATTTTTTTAATACAGAGTTGTTTTGCCATTATATAGTACAAACAAGACGTAGATCAGTAATCATGTCAGGTCTTGTTCTCGAAAAGCCACAATTACAAATGCATTTAGTGACATATACAATATCTCAATAACTTATTGAAGTTGCAAGCTATATAAAAATATTGCATTTGTCATTGTAGAAGTGCACTTTATAAAGAAAATCCCTGGATGTACTGTATACTCTGAGGTCCAATTATGAAATTAATGTTTTAATCTGCAATACATTCATAGACCAAGAAAAAAAACCCCATCATTTTATAAATGCGACCTTTTATCAATATACGTATAGGATTATTTATGTACATGGCCAAGGAGCTCCACCAAGAGGAGAACTTATACAATACATTGAGATATAAAATTAAATGTAAATCTTCTGTACGTTATGATTTTCCTACGCTCAATGTAAAAGCAAATCAATAAATATAAGAATAAGATGTTATGGAAATTAGTGGTGATACATAATATAGAGCAAACAAGATAGTGCTAATTCATAACATGGCAGAGTTATGTATATGATTCAACTGAAATCGTACAGTAAAGAGATATCAGATCTTATAAACTGTATTGTCCAAAAGCAGCAGGGTGAATCCTTTGCAATGGCAGGCTAAATCAAACAAAGATGTCTATATATTCTTTAAGTTTTAACCCATTTAGGACTAATCATCGTAATTATATGGCACTTGGCTTTAATACTGGCAGATAGTGACTATACAGTACACAATTTAAAGCTCCTGGAGTCTAGCAGTAGCAGGTCAGGTTCTAGGCTGCCTAAGGAGCCTAGAACCCAAAGGAGAAGACAAGAGCTTCTTCATTATCTTTTACATCCTACATAGTGCTCAATGAGCACTATGTACAGTATGCAGGAAGTGGCACTGCCGTTTCCTGCATGAAACCCGTCGATCAGTGACCCCCAGCATGTCAGAGTTGCAGGGTCTTAGCAGACACCTAACCAGCTCTGACAGTGACTGCTATCACATTACGGGGAATGTTTTTCCCTGTAACTGGGGCTCCTATAGTTACAGTGGAAAAGTGTTAAATGAAAAAAAAAATACAATGTGAATGACATGGATGTTCAAAAAAGTTCCAAGAAAATGTTTCATAAAAATTACAGAGTAAAATAAAAATACATATAAAAACAAGAAAATGACCCACAGTCAACGCCAACCTACACTATTGCCATATCTGCCCTGTAATCTGAGATTATACAGATTATGCAATGGATATAAATAGTGTACACACTCCTGTTAGAATGCCATGTTTTTGTCATGTTAAAAAATCTGACAAAGATGAATCATTTTGGATTAATTTCCACCTTCAATGTGACCCATTATCTGTAGAATTCCATTGAAAATGAACTGAAATCTTTTAGGGTGGAAAAAAACTAAAGTAATGAGGTTGCATTAGTGTGAATACCCTCTTATTTACTTACTTAAAGTGATTTTGATTTACCCTATATGAAGTTCAGCTCCTCTAGTAGGATTTTCCTCACATTTTCTTAGTTGCATTTTTCAGCTGTAAATTTACTTTAATCCTGCCCAAAGTTTCCAAATAATAGTTTCAAAAAATAAGAACAAAAAGAGTAGTAAAAAAACAAATATGAGCAATATCTAGAGTAAGGGTGGTTTCACACCTGTGTAGGATGTTCCGCTTCCTGTTCCATTTGGGAGCAGGAAAGGGGAGGCCCTGAAACTGAATGGCTTCGTTTTAGGATGGAACCGAACTGAATGGACCCCATTGACTATAATGGGGTCAATAAACTTTCTGCTTAGTGGCTCAGCCTTGACCCAAAAGAAAAAGCGCTGTGACGGAACCTCTAACTGGTGGTTACAATGCATATGTGAAACCCCAATAAATTACATTATACGAAAACTGAAATAGTAAAATATAGAAGTAAATTAAAGCATAGGATGGGTATGTGTTGGGGGAAGGGTAAAACTAGCAGATTCCAGAAATCTACAATTACGTATGCTATTTATTGTCATCCACAAAACTAGAAAAAAACAAGTATTTTACTGTAGATGGTGGGGGAAGGGATACAATGTCAATAGTGAAGAAGATATCAAGAACAATTACTGTGCCTCATAAAATTAAAACGAAAAAGGCTACAGACTAAATGCTATTTTTTGTACTATTATGCAAATAAAACTTAAATGCGGTTTCCATGATTTTAATTATAGTGATGTATCCTTAACATAGGTCATCAATATTTTATTGGTGGAGGTCTGACAAATTAAGCAGTTTTAAGAAACAACATATCTCCTGTATTGCTTTCTGAGGTTTAGCTCCATGCACATAGTTGTGGCTGATCCATGCACTGCAGTTTAAGGGCCTCTGTCTTCATTTCTGAGCAGCATAAGCTCCGTTATGGTGCTCAAAGCTGAGGAGATGGTGAGTCAAGTGCAGCATGTATTATACTCATCTGGTCTCCTAGTCCTACGCTGTAGAGTGACACTTCTCAGATGTCTCTTGTGCTTGCTCTACCATAGAAATGAATTGGAGAGCATATGCACAGACCCATCTAAAAAGAGTCACATTGTATGCACATGCTAAGTTCACGGGGACATAGAGCAGGAATGAGGAAACAGGTGAGTATTGAATATACCTTGGGAGACTTGTCATTCCCTCAGCTTTGAGCACCAAAATGTAGTTTATGGTGCTTACAGAGGCCCTTTAGTTTTATTAAAATACATGGATTGAGTTGCTGTACCAGGCACAGACACAACTATACTTATAGCGCTATGTGTAAACAGTGAGAAAATGTTCTATTACTTCCTTGGCCAGTCAGAAGCACAGATTTAGCATACTTAAAAAAATAGATTAGAAGTTAAATGCTTACCTGATAAATATAATAAATAACATATTTGCATTCTTCTAGCAATGGTATAAAATATAATGTATTACAATAAATAGACACATGCATTGCAGTTTGTTTCCTACTGAAAAAACAGGCTGCATAGACTTGTTGAAGAGATTTTTCCAAAATTATTTTATGAAAGATACTACCTATCGAAGTAGCAACACTAACAAAGAAGATCGACACATGCTATGCCATTTATGGGTATTATTACAGCATTGCCATTTTCTATGGGTATTATTACAGCATTGCCTTACGTTCCAAAAGCATTGCCATTTACTATGTGTCCACGTAAGACTTTTAATAAAGAATTGGTGAAGAAACAATGTCAAACAACAAGAAAACAAAAACAAAATGAAGCATTCGTATTTCACGATCCTCATTAGAAAGGAGCAAGTTATGTTGTTGAGCGAACTGCATAGCTGATTCTTCCATAGTGATCATAGCACAAAGTTTGAACATACCAGGATCAACAGCCATGGTCTGATTAGTCAAATTGATATGAAAACAGTCTTTGTTGTCTCCAGCAAACAATCACAGCTGAGATTGGTTCCGTTGTTAAAGGCAACCAGGACAGTTTTCCTAAGTCACAGCTGACCTCTCGTTTTACCACAGACACATGTGGACACATGCTGTATTAATACCCCCTTTGTGTTGTACTCTTAGGCCTCATGTCCACGGGCAAAAGAAGAATTAAAATCCGCAGCGGATTTTAACTCTTATCCTGCCCGCGGATCCGCACCCCATAGGGATGCATTGACCACCCGCGGGGTAGATAAATACCCGCGGATGGTCAATAAAAGGGATTTTAAAAAAAATGGAGCATGAAAAAATCTGGACCATGCTCCATTTTCGTGCGGGTCTCCCGCGGGCTTCTATTGAAGCCTATGGAAGCCGTCCGGATCCGCGGGAGACAAAAATCGGAATTTACTCCCTTCGCCGCAGCGCCATCTTCTCTCCGTCGCGGCCGGGTCTTTTTACTTCGGGCCGGCGCATGCGAGGGGCATGTCACCGACGTCATCCTGCGCATCCGCCGGGCCAAAGAAAGAAGATCCGGCCGCGACGCAGAGAAGATGACGCTGCAGCGAAGGAAGGATCCGGAGCGGGCGAGAGGTAAGTTTATTCTGATTTATTCTTATTTTCAGCCCTCATGTCTGCGGGGCAGGAGGGACCCGCTACGGGTTCTCCATGGAGAATCCGTAGCGGGCCTGATTTTCCCCGTGGACATGAGGCCTTAAAGGGGTTGTCCCGCGCCGAAACAGGTTTTTTTTTTTTTCAATAGCCCCCCCGTTCGGCGCGAGACAAACCCGATGCAGGGGTTTAAAAAAAAAAAATGGATAGTACTTACCCGAATCCCCGCGCTCCGGTGACTTCTTACTTACCTTGCGAAGATGGCCGCCGGGATCTTCACCCACGGTGGACCGCAGGTCTTCTCCCATGGTGCACTGTGGGCTCTGTGCATTCCATTGCCGATTCCAGCCTCCTGATTGGCTGGAATCGGCACATGTGACGGGGCGGAGCTACGAGGAGCAGCTCTCCGGCACGAGCGGCCCCATTCAGAAGGGAGAAGACCGGACTGCGCAAGCGCGTCTAATCGGGAGATTAGACACTGAAATTAGACGGCACCATGGCGACGGGGACGCTAGCAACGGAACAGGTAAGTGAATAACTTCTGTATGGCTCATATTTAATGCACGATGTATATTACAAAGTGCATTAATATGGCCATACAGAAGTGTATACCCCCACTTGCTTTCGCGGGACAACCCCTTTAAGGTATTTGCATTGAATAAATGTTTGTTTACATTAGATCAGCCGTGCTATGCAAATAGTGTACAGCCGCAAGATATAGAATGAAAATAATCTGTTAGTACAATAAACGAGAAAGTTTTGAGCTACAGTGGTAAAATGTAACAACATTCACTGCACATACAGTATATAAACCAATTTTAGACATGATAGAAGACATCATGGGGGAAGTTAGCCTGGAGAAACAAAGATGGCCACAGCAGCTTTTCGGACTGCCTGATGCATGCAGCATATTAGTATGCATAATTATTTTGAGACACTACACCTGGTTTAACTAGTGCTGCTCGCTTGGACAGTGCTGACCTGTCAGAGCAGCAAGTAATATCTGAGACAACAGTTACATACTATTGTACAGTGTGCATCAGGTAGTGCAATAAGAAGGGGAAGGGGAGCGCAGGGCAGGCTAGACAGGTCCTAGTGGTGGGGTGACTCAATTATAAGGGGGACAGACATGGCAATCTGCTACAAAGACTGGGATTGTCGAATGGTGTGTTGTCTTCCTGGAGCTTGAGTTCTGCACATTGCAGATCGGGTTGACAGATTACTGGGAGGGGCTGGTGAGGATCCAGCAGTCATTGTGCACATTGGCACCAACGACAAAGTTAGTGGGCAATGGAGGACCCTCAAAAGCGATTTCAATGATCTAGGATCCAAGCTTAGGGCAAAGACCTCCAAAGTTGTTTTCTCAGAAATTCTACCTGTATCACGAGCAACACTAGAAAGGCAGTAGGAGCTTAGCGCGGTAAACAAGTGTCTACAGAGTTGGTATAGGAAGAAGGGCTTTGGGTTCCTGGAGAACTGGGCTGACTACAGGCTCTACAGTAGGAGCGGGCTGCATCTCAATGGGAAAGGTACAGCTGTACTAGGGAGAAGATGACCTCCAAAGTAGTTTTCTCAGAAATTCGACCTGTATCACGAGCAACACTAGAAAGGCAGTAGGAGCTTAGGGAGGTAAACAAGTGTCTACAGAGTTGGTATAGGAAGAAGGGCTTTGGGTTCCTGGAGAACTGGGCTGACTACAGGCTCTACAGTAGGAACGGGCTGCATCTCAATGGGAAAGGTACAGCTGTACTAGGGAGAAGATGACAAAAAGGTTGGAGTGTTTAAACTAGGGACTAAGGGGAGAGCAAAAAGGGTAACTGGGGGGGAGGACAGTGTAAACAGTGACCTGGGACCAATTATTGGAAATGGGGGTCGAGTGGAGAGTGGGGTTAGTGCAGTTAGATTTGATAGAAAAGCTAATAGGACCATAAGTAGCATAATGAATATAAATAACAGCAACCATATAAATTGTATTGCAATGAATACAAAAAGTCTGATTAGTAAAGGGAGTAAGCTTGAAGCGAGAATGTCTGAAGAAAATGATGACAGTAGGAATAACGGAAACATTGATTCATGATAAGTGCGATTTGGTGTTGAATTTACAGGGTTACAATCTCTTCATAAGAGAATGTGGGAATTAGAAAGGTGGAGGTTCATGTTTGTACGTTAAATGCTACTTAATGCCGAGGCTACAAGAAGAGATAGGAGATGAACACATGGAATCTTTGGGTAGAAATACAGGGAAGGAAAAATAACAAAATCCTGATAGGGGTTTTCTATAGCTCACCAAAAATAAAAGGAGAAACTGAAAACTTATTAATAAGGTAAACAGAAGAGGTGTAAAACCGCAATGAAATAATTATTATGGGAGACTTTGATTATCCAGATATAATATGAAAAACAAAACTTGCAAATCTCACAAGGGTGATAAGTTCTTGAGAATAATTAAAGATAACTAGCTTACTCAACTTGTACGGGAGCCAACTAGACTTATTATTAACTAGCAAACCGGACAGAATCACGTGGGTGCAGGTTGAGGGACACTTGGGAAATAGTGACCACAATATAATGAATTTCCAGCTGTCATTCAATACGAAGCCTTATCAGGGAGCAACAAAAAAACTAAACTTTAGTAAAGCAAAATTTGATCAGCTCAGAACTACTATCGGCAACATTAATTGGGACAGTGTCCTCAAAAATAATGGTACGGGTGACAAATGGGGGAAGTTTAAAAACATCCTAATTACCTCATTTGAGCAGTTCATACCCTTTAAAAATAAAAGAACTACAGGTAGAAGGAAAATAATGTGGCTCAACGAGACTGTAAGAGGGACTATAAGCAAAAAAAAGAAAGTGCTTAAATTATTAAAGCAAGAAGTCAGTGAAGAAGTGCTAAAAACGTACAGGGAAAAAAAATGATGTAATGAAAAGATAAATACTGCAAAGGAGAAGGCAGAGAGACTAATTCCCAGAGAGAGTAAAAATAACCCAATACTATTTTTCAATTATATAAAAACGGTAAAAGAATTTGCACAGAGAGCACTGGCCCTTTAATAAATAATGCATAAGAAATCATAGAAGATGATGGGGAGAAGGCGAATCTATTAAATAGTTTTTTCTCAAGTGTGTTCATGAAGGAAAAATAAATCTCACACAAGATGCAGGGGGATAAAACAAACCCCCTGCAAAGTATCAGCTGCCTAACACAGGAGGAAGTGCAGAGCCAGTTAAAAAAGGATTTAAATCAACAAATCGCCGGACCCAGATGAAATGCACCAACGGTTCTGGGGGAACTAAGTAATATGATAGACAGACCACTATTTCTTATATTTAGGGACACTATCGAGACTGGGGTTGGATCACTGAATTGGCATATTTCCAATGTGGTCCCAATATACAAAGAGGGGTCAAGAAGGGAGCCTGGTAACTACAGGCCAGTAAGTCTCACTTCAATAATTGGAAAAATATTCGAGGGGTTTCTGAGAGATGCTATCCTGGAATACCTCAAGGAAAACCACCGTATAACTGCTCATCAGCGTGGATTCATGAGGGATCGACCAATTGTCAGACCAATTTGATCAGCTTCTACAATGAAGTAAGTTCTAGGCTAGATCTGGGAGTCTATTGATCTCCTATATCTGGATTTTTCTAAAGCATTTGACACCATGCCACATAATAGCTTGATATATTGTTAAGTGCACTGTTCAGACACAATCCTCTGTCTCTGGGTCTAGCAGATGCGGGTGTCGTCCTGCACTCCCTGTTCCCTGAGCTTATACTATTATCTTCCAACACTCCTATGGTTAATTGCTTCTGGGTCTCCTGCTCAGCTGATACACCTTTTCCAATCACCACCATATATAGCAGACCTGGGCCTTCAATGCAGTGTTTCAGTGTTGTTGTGAGACCTGCTCCATAGCTTCATATTTAGTCGCTGCTCCTGCAGTTATCAGCTATTTTCACATGCTCTGTGTTTTATTGTTCCTCTGTTCATGTATCCTGCTGTCTGCCATCCTTGTGAGTCTGCTTCTTTGTTAATTCTTATCAGCTTTGTTTCCTTACTCCCCGGTATTGATCTGCCTTTTGTTTATAGGTGTTCTGTTATGTCCTGTCGGGGTCAGTCAGTGTCTAGAGGAACACCATGGGGTCATTATTATCAGGACGCCAGCCCTACTTATGTTACCAACTCAGGGCCAAATACTTTCACCAGTTCTCATCTGTGTATGGTGTTTGTACATCTGGTATCTTACCTCCAACGTTGGGGTTGGCTGTCAGCCATGCTGATTTGGTTATCACTTACCTGGTAGGTTGACACAGTGGTTCCACATGCACAGTGATTACATATACAAAATGAGACAGCTTGGTCTGGGCCAAAACGTGTGTAGTTGGGTAAAGAACTGGCTCGGTGATAAAAAGCAAAGGGTGGTAAGAAATAGTTTGTACTCTGATTGGGCCATGGTCACTAGTGGAGTGCCACAGGGTTCAGTATTAGGCCCAATTCTGTTCAATATATTTATCAATGACCTGACAGAGCGGCTGCACAGTAAAATATTGATATTTGCAGATTATATGAAATTATACAAAGTAATTAATACAATGGAGGACAATGTAGAGCTGCAAATGGACCTAGATTTGTTGGGAGCTTGGGTAGAAAAATAGAAAATGAATTTTTAATATTGATAAATGTAAGGTTCTACATATGGACAGGAGAAATGGTGAAAAAGTGATTTGGAAAAAGACCTGGGGGTACTAGTTGACTGTAGACTTAACTGGACCAATTAATTCCAGTCAGCTGCTGCAAAAGCAAATACAGTCTGGGGGTGCAATAAAAGAGGTATAGGGGCGAGGGATGAGAACATTATTCTTCCACTATATAAGACACTTGTCAGGCCTCACATGGAATACTCTGTACAGTTCTGGACACCGGTGCTCAGGAAAGATGTTGCAGTGCTTGAAGGGGTTGAAAGTAGGGAAACTAAATTAATAAACGGAATGAGAGAACTGGAATACCCAGAGAGGCTATCATAATTGGGATTATTCACCATGGAAAAGGGATGGTTAAGGGTCGATCAAATAACTATGTATAAATTCATTAGGTGACAATACAAGGATCTCTCCCATAATCTGTTTATAACCAGGACTGTGATGGTCACAAGAGGGCATCCTGTATGTCTAGAGGAATGAAGGTTTCATTACCAACATAGAAGGGGGTTCTTTACTGTAAAGGTTCATTTACACTGGACGAGTGTCAGGCAAACGATGCCCAGCACTTGTCCCTATGTTTCCTTACTCCCATGCTCCTGCACGGGAGCTAGCAGAGCTGTCTCACACATGGAGTAGCCAGCAAGGGGGTGCGGCAGTGCAGGACATTTCTCTCCTCTCGCTCCCCTGCCCCTCACCATTGAGATAACACAGCAGCCCTTCACTACAGAACAGCTGCTGTTTAAACTAAACGATGAGCTCATCGCTGATCTTTTATACTGCATAAACGATGAGCACATCGTTCAGTTTACACAGCTGTCGTTTAGTAGTGAACGGCCGCTGTGTTATCTCAATGGAGAGGGGCGGGGGAACGAGAGGAGAGAAATCTCCTGCACAGCCCACCCCCCTGCTGGCCACTCCATGAGCAAGACAGCTCTGTTAGCTCCCGTGCAGGAGCATGGGATTGAGGAAATGCAGGGATGAGTGTCCGGCATCTTTTGCCCAACATTCATCTCGTGTAAATAAACCTTAAGAGCAGTGAGACTGTGGAACTCTCTGCCGGACGTCGTGATGATCGCAAAATTGATAGAGGAGTTTAAGAGGGGACTAGATGCCTTTTTAGAGTGCTATGATATTACAAGATATAGACATTAAATAACAAGTGGGGTTGTTGATCCGGGTCTTGGAGTCAGATAAGAACTTTCAAAATGTTGATCCGGGGATTATTCTGACTCCCATTATGGAGTCGGGAAGAAATTTTTCCCCCAAAATAGGCTAAATTAGCTTTGCCTCATTGTATTTTTTGTCTTCCTCTTCATCAACAAGGGGGAGTGGAAACAGGCTGAACTAGATGGACATTGTAGTTAGAGTAGCAGTTTGGCCATCTTTGTTTGTCCAGATTTGGAGGGTTACCAGAGATAGGTGCCCCAGCAGTGTAAAAATCTGTGAGGATTAGACCTTCCCAATATTACTTTCTGCGATATGTCTAGGACATATCAGAGTATTGTAAAAATGCAATGTCATTTTTAATTAATATTACCAAAAAAAAACAATAAGCATCTAAATAAACTAAAAACAAGTAAATAAGTAAATATATGTTAGCTATAGGTAACTATGCAGGTAAAAACTTTATTTAGTGGAATAAAGACTAAGTGTGTTTTGAATCAACAAGATTGGTGCTTGTTTGTCTGGCTTTTGCACAGGCGCACTCAGAATGTACGAGCGACCAATCATTGTATGTTTGAATTTTTTTCCTTTTTGAGACAACCTCACCATTTTTTTTTTGGAAGAAGAAGGGGCATTCAATTATGCTAGAATTTAAAAATGATGCCTGGCTGGATTTGGTGTACATCCCTGAGAAGGTATACTGGGATGCACTCAATACATAAAGAGGAGCATCTTGGCTCCTATAAAATGAAATAAATCTTGTTATTTGTATAGTGCAAACGTATTCTGCAGCGCTTTCAGATAATTTTATTTATTTCCCCCCACCATGCTGGGTACTCATTTTACTTACTTCAGAAGAATGAAAGGCTGAGTCAAGCTTGAGCCAACTGCCTGAACCATGCAGGGATTGAACTTGCAACCTTCAGGCCTCATGTCCACGGGCAAAAGAAGAATTAAAATCTGCAGCGGATTTTAACTCTTCTCCTGCCCGCGGATCCGCATCCCATAGGGATGCATTGACCACCCGCGGGTAGATAAATATCCGCGGATGGTCAATAAAAGTGATTTTAAAAAAAATGGAGCATGAAAAAATCTGGACCATGCTCCATTTTCGTGCAGGTCTCCCGCAGGGACGGCTCCCGCGGGCTTCTATTGAGCAAAATAGGAATTTACTCACCTGCTCTGGATCTTCCCTTCGCTGCGGCTTCATCTTCTCTCCGTCGCGGCCGGATCTTTTTTCTTCGGGACGGCGCATCCGCCGAACCGAAGAAAGAAGATCCGGCCGCGACGGGGAGAAGATGAAGCCGTGGCGAAGGGAAGATCCGGAGCGGGCGAGAGGTGAGTAAATTCCTATTTTTATGGCTCATGTCCGCGGGGCAGGAGGGACCAGCTACGGATTCTCCATAGAGAATCCGTAGCGGGCCTGATTTTCCCCATGGACATGAGGTCTCTGGTCATGAGGCCTCAGCGAGAGCTTAGGACTGCATTTCTGCTGGCTTAACACTCTGTGCCACAGGGGGCTCATATGTATCTCTTTGGCATTTTAATGACAGATGCACATGGGTTGAAATAACAAATCTAGCAGTACTTATCCATCCTCAGTCTTGGAAATCCAGCACTAGAGTCCCGCGGTCCAGTTTGCTGTGCATGACACTATCTGACCGCTGCAGCCAAGCAGAGGCCATAGCATTACCACCCATAGCCCTAGCATCAGTGCTCATATTCTGGATGCCATGAGGCCAGAAGTTCAGAACGGTGGCACTGCAGCCTCTGATTGGCCGCAGCAGTCATGTGGTGTCCATTTTACAACAAGCACTGGAAAGATAGCCCGGCTACAGTGTGGGATCATTGGGGCTGAGCATGAGTTAACTTGTTATTTTAACCCATGTGCACCTTTCATTAAAATTTCATATGTGAACAGGGCAACTACTTTCATGTGATCTCTTAGTGTACTGTTGTTCAGCATAGATATTGTACCATCTAATTTGTAATGTTTTATACTTTATTATTGTGTTAATTAATAAAGATAATCTATGTACATACTTTTGTTCTTTATATGTAATTTAATTGGTGGGGATCATGATTATAGTATTTACAAATAGATGCAATGATAACTGCAATAGTAGAATTGTTCGGATAGTTTAGGATAATCATTACTTTTAAAATTTTGCTATGATGAAATAAAGATAGTCTTTTATGTTTACCTAATCCTTGTATTTTAAAATGCATTAGAGACATTTTAGTAAAATGTTTTTTCATACAGGGATCCTTGGATAGTGAATTTGTCACAGTGGTATAAGAAGTCTTAGCTGAGTTCATTTACATAAAGAAATACAAGTTTAGATAGTCACTAGAAGTTCCACCAGTTGACTACATTACTTGTGCTGTATTCACAGTGTAAGAATAAGATCTGTAACTAAAAAATATGTAATGTATGTACTGTGGGCAAAACTATTTAAGTTTTTATCACAGATGAGTGATAATTGTATTTCCTTGAAAAGTGATTCTTTAGTGAAATATGTTATTAGGAATTCAAGAATACAAAACCAACTCTAAGTATTGTAACATTATTCCATGACATAGTGAAATGACATAACAATTTACCTGTCAGTCAAATGTCAAACAAGATGATTTCAAAGTAATTTAAAATATTCTTATTCATCCTTGATAGATGTAGCTTTTTTTGTAACTTTACACTAGTTTTTTAGCAGTGATAGATAATCCTGAAAGTTAGCAAAATATATGATAATTTATATTTGAAAAATCTTATCTTAATAGAAATATTTTTCTATGTTTTGTGTAATTCATTAATAAAATCGAAGTCCGGTCTGAATGAACTATCTTCATATGAAGGGAGCCCTCATGATAAATTCCCTCAGTAGTACAGAAGGCCGGATCAAGGTCTATAAGGCTGGGTTCTCACTGGGCGGATTCCCGACAGAGATCCCACGGTTTGGCTGCAGCAAAAAAACGCGAGATTTCCGCCGGGAGAACCGCTGCTTCAAAATCCGCAGTTTTGAAGCGGCCCGACCTCTCGCTCTTCCGCTGCGGCCGGCGCTCCCATAGAGGAGAGCGCGGCCGCAGCGGAAAAAAAGAAAAATGAACATGCTGCGGTCGGTAAATGACGCCGCAGCGGCGGCTTCTGCTGGCAGAGGATTTGCTGTCCTGTGTGGAGGAAATTTCTGAGAAATCTCGTCCACATGGCTGGCTAATCCTGGGATTAGCGGCCGCATGCGGATTTTCCGCGGTGAAATTTGGCACGGATTTTTTTTGCGGCAAATCCGCCCCATGTGAACCCAGCCTAAGGGTATGTTTCCATGATCGTAAATGCTGTGGATTTTCATTGCAGAATTTTTGCAGGGAAATTAATAGCATTTACAGTAGCAGCATAGAGGATGAGATGTAAGCAATGTAACAAATCTCATTCACTCATTGCAGAAAAAACCCACTCAAAACCAATACAGAAATTGATATGTGGTTAGCATAGGGTATGTCCACACAATGAATTCACTGCAGAAAAATTCTACCTGAATTTCAACTGTAAAATACACATCAAGATCCGCCTCTTTTTAATGTGGATATTCGTGTGAATCTGAATGCAAAATTTGCCCTGCTTATGGGCGAAATCTGTATGCGGAAGTTTCAATGTGTTTCTGCATCAAGAAGTGACATGTAATTTCTTTTTAGTTTCCCCGTAATTTCCACTTCAAAATTTGCCGTGCAGATTTTGTCCATTTACAAGACAAATTCCACATGCAGATCCATGAAAAAATCCACATACAAAATAACAAGATTTTAGAGGCGAAATTCACGTGGAATTTTTCCACTGTAAATTTTGCCATATGAATATACCCTTAGAAATCTTTAGCATGCTAATTTATGCTGGGATTTATCACTATGAGAGCTCTTTCAGTTGAGCCCTGTCCCCACGTTGTATAGCCACAAGCAAAGATTGCGGCTATATAGCTGTAAAGATTGTGTGAATGGGTTAATTTATTCACTGACTAGACTATCTTAAATATAACTTTTATTAACAATTGATTTAAAAAGCAAATATCGGGTATGAATTACAAGACAAAACCAAACACCTAAACCAAATCAAAAAAATCGGATACAATCCATAACTCAACACATAACCACCATAGCATGTGGATGGACCCAGCAAAGCACTTAAAACTGGTTTCTAAAACACCAACCCCTGTTAACAGATCAATATAGGGGGTGCACAGTCATGGTATCTTTCAAATTAGAAGACACCTTTCCAAATGTTAGAGCGGATGTCATACATCGATTTCTCATTATTGTCACTTGAATTGAGTGTATGAAAGTGATCTTTAGATCTACTTATTTTTAGTGTCCCCTAAAATAAGTGTATAAACGTGGTCCTACGCGTTTCACTTGAGGCAAGCTCCTCAGGGACCCAAATATACCTCCTAACCATATATACACTCTCTCAACAATCAGATACTAGATCTATTTGTTTGAGACACTCCTTATGATCACCAACATGATCAATACCACACGAATTCAAAGAGGCTACCTAATATCTCATAGGTTCCTTCTGTTTTCCCTTAGGAACAATGACCCAGGAGAAACTAATATAATTTAATTTTTATAGCTTGGTATGCAGTTCTCACATAGAAGGAAATTTAAGAACTGCACCCAAGATAATCTTTCAGTAAGCCCTTACTAGGTGCATAGCACCCACATGTCCTATCTTTGAGACATCAGAGTGCTTTGCGTAGCTGCAATTCCTGCATTTGAACGCCTCTGTAGAAAAAATTGTTTTCCTAATACAAGCGCTTTCTGTGCGCTCCTATCCATCGTGAAAACAGGGCTCGTGTAAAAGAGCCCTGAATTTTACCATTTGTTATGAAAAGTGTAAAATTCATGGCAAATTCACAGCATTTCCAAGCTAAAATGCATGATTTAACAAAAGGGTGCCATATAGTGTAGATTTCAAGAAGATTGTTTGTGGATTGTTTGCTATGATGTGCCCGATGGGAACATACCTTTATTGCTTCGGAGCAAATCATTTTCTTTTTTCTAGCTTAGGAAAATCAGGCTACAGGTAGAAGATCAGGCTACAATTGGAAGAATCTGTCAAGTGAGGAACCACAAGGCTCTGTTCTAGGCCTAGTTTTGTTCAACATTTTTAGAAATGATCTGGAGAAGGGAATTGAGGGGAGACTGATCAAATTTGCTAATGACACAAAGCTAGCAGGGATAGCTTACAATAGAGAAGAGAGAGAGGATTCAGAAAGATCTAGAAGAGCCTGAACAGTAGGAGGGGATGAACAGATTGGTATTTAGTAAGGAGAAATGCAAAGTCCTACATTAGGGCAATAAAAATGAAAAAAACACACACAGAATGCGAGAAATTGGGCTAAGCAGCAGCACGTGTGAAAAAGAATTGGGTATACTACTAGATCACAGACTGAAAATGAGTCAACAGTGTGATGCAGCAGCAAAAAAGACAAACACAATTCAGGGATGTACTTGGTCAAATAGAAAGGTTAGGCAGGTGGGCTGTGCTCTGTTAATTTCAAATGTGAGTGCCAAAGATTCATAAGTTAAGCACTCAGACATTGTTGGCACTCTCATTGAAATGAAGAGAGCACGGACAACCTATGTCTCACACAAAGACCATTTGGTCGAAACGTCGCTAGCTGTCTGTATGTCATGGGAGAATAAAGTTTTGATACGTCCTTTTGCAACCTGGATGCTGACGCTTTATTTCACATTGGACTGGATTGGGGAACATGTTCAGGTTCCTAGCGGTTGTTGCATGTTAAAGGTCCGGCTATTTCAGTGGTGAGGAGGAGTGCTGCTGGAGAACTACTATATATCTGACATTCCATAGGGTGTGAAGGCTCTGGAAAGAAGTAGGGCAGAATGATGTCCTTTTTGAGGTAGAAGAATGAGACCACCTTGGGAAGAAAGGATGGAACCTGGTGGAGGACTGCCTTGTTCTGATGAGGCACCGTAAAGGAAAATCTGCATGATAATGCAGTGAGCTCAGAGAAGCAGTGGATCAATGTGATGGCTATCACAAAGACAATCTTCCAAGATAGCAAATGAAGGGACAAGTCACACATCGACTCAAAGGGGACAACTATAGTGCATCTAGGAGCTAATTGAGGTTCCAAGGTGCTGATGAGAGATAGAAAGGAGGAGAAGCATGTGCTATTTCCTGAAGGAAAGTACACACCATCAATTTGGAAGCCAGCAGGTGTTGGAAAAGTACAGATAGTACAGAGACTTGACCCTTTAGAAACTGAAGTTCAAGCCCATGTCCATGCCTAATTGGAGGATGGAAAGGATTTTGGTAACAAAAGTTGGAAATGATGCTGCTCGTATTATCTGAAGAAGGATGTCCAGGCCCTATGTAGATGCAAGAGGAAGAAAGTTTCTGGGGCTTGAGCATAGTCTGGACAATTGGGTCTGCGAATCCCTATGCTTTCAAGACTGTGAATTAAGCAGACATGCCACCAAATGTTGTGTATGCAAATGTGGGTGAAGAGCTGGGCCCTGCCACAGCAGATCCCATCTGAATGGCTGGGGCTAGGGTATGTTGACCAGTAGGGACATGATATCAGCCTACCAAGGACAATGGCCTGGTGCTATGAGGATCATTGGCACACCCTACACCATAGATTTCTTGAAGAGCCATGGGATCAGAGACATGGGTGAAAAGCTACATAGGAGCTGGTTCCATGGGATCACTAGGGTGTTCACCACCAATGCTTGAAGATCGCAAGTTTGTGAGATGAAGAGCAGGAGCTGACTGTTAAGCCTGGTTGCCAGCAGATCCATGTCCAGCACACCCCAATTGGTGCATATATATCTATAAAGACTTCCTTGTGTAGTGCTCACTTCCTGGGTCTACTGTTTCCTGGCTGAGGACGTTAGCCATCCAATTTTCTACTCCTGGAATCTAGAACACTGATGTGGGAGGACGAGTCCAAGTTGGACCATAGTCCCTGTACCCTTAGGCTACCTAGGAACCATACCCCCTGCCTGAGAGACTGGCATCTGTGGAAATATCACTTTCCAGTGAACGGGGATGAAGGACCTTCCCTAAAAGAGATTGGGTGACGTCAGCCACCAGAGCAGGGAATGACGGATTGACTGAGGTAGGATCAAAAGCTGATCCAGGAATCAAGCAATCTGTTCCAGTAGGCTAGGATGGCTCGTTGAAGTGAGCAAGTATGAAATTGTTCATATAGTATTGCCTCAAGCGTGGCTACCATGAGCCCCAGTACCAGTATGTGTTGGCAGTTGGAGATATGAATTCCTGACCGCGGAAGGTGTACGCGTTGCTGGAGAAGAGCGAGCTTCTCTCTCAAAAGTTATACCTTCGTTTGAATCGAAGAATAAGCCAAAATAGATGAGCTGCCATGATGGGGTCAGACTAGATGATTGATGAGCCACCCTAAATGTTTGAGAGTGTCCAGGGCAATCGTGAGGCTCTCATAATTAGTCCTAAGGGATGGAACCTTGATTAGTATGTCATCCAGATAAGAGATTGCCACTAAAACCAGGAAATGAAGGAGCACCACAACAGCTGATAGGATTTTTGTGAACACTTGAAGAGCTGTTGCAAGACTGAATAGCGATGAATTGGAAATCTTTTGACTGGACTCAAACCAAAGAAAGCAGTGGTGTGACTGGTGAATCAGGATGTAGAGATAGGTGTTGTTGATTCCTATTGGTAATTGAAATTTGCCTTGCTCAATCAAAGCCATCATTGCTCAGATAAATTCCATCCGAAAGAGTGATATACTTCGATGTAGCGATTGAAGAGCTTAAGATTCGGGAATGGAAAAAGCAATCCATCCTTTTTGGGAACATCAAACACGTTGGAGTAAAATCCAATAAAAAATTTGTGGGACAGAATGGAGACAATGACACCTTGGTCAAATAAATCTTGAGAATCTGGTCAAATCAAATGGTGGGGAAGAAGCAAAAAAGCACTTTAGAGCGTCTGAATGAAGATCTGGCGCACCCAAGAATCTTGGATATGAGGAAACCACATGTCCCTGAATAGCAGGAGATGGCCCCGCACCCTGGTTGACTTGGGTGGGGACTGCCATTCATGCTGAGGAGGACTTTACCAAGGATGGCTTGGTTGCTGGAGGATAAGGACACCAGGTATGGTGTGGTTAGAAGGATGGGCGCTTTTTGTGGTCATAAGGGAACTGGAGTGATTCCAAAGGACATGACCTGGAGCGACAAAAGGAATGAAAGGCAGTCTTCTTCTTAGAAGTTTACTGATGAGTGGACATTTTTTGTAGAAAAGAAGAACTTTCTCCATCTGTCACCTCAGAAATTATTTCATCTAAGCGGCAGCCAAAGAGGCGAGCTTCTAAAAAAACAAGGCCGGCGAGAGATTTTTTTACAGGTGAGGTCAGCTGACCAACACTTTAGCCACAAGCTGCGGCAAATTGCCACAGAAAGAACAGAGGAACAATATAGCAGCCTAAAGTCATCCAAGAAGGCCTTCCAGAGGAACTTGCTTGCCTGGGAGAGTTGAAGAGCCAGCTCAGCTAACTCCTCCTGATGGGCACCCAAAAGGATGCCTTGTTTTGCCCATTCAGATGTGGCTCTACTAGCCCAGGATGAGGCAAAGAAAAGGGGAATGGCCAATCCAGTCACCTCAAAAAATGACTTGGTGAAGGATTCCAGCCATCTATTGTGCTGGCACTTAAAATATGAGGCATATGCCAGAGGCAGGGTAGTGCATTAGATATGTGAACATACTGGAGCTTCCACAGATGGTGAAGAAGACCACTTTTTAATTGATTCCTCAGGGAACAGATACATAATGTCCAAGCACTTAAGCTTGAGGAAACATTTATCCAGGGCTGACTTCTTTGGTCACAACCTCCTTAAATTCCACATGAGTGGAGAATGTCTTATGCGAATGCCTAGGATATCAGAAAGCAAAGAAGCCTCTCTTTAACTGCTTCTATGAGAGTGTTTACCATGGTGAAAACTTTGGAAAACTGTTCCTCATCTAAGGAAGAGTCCAAATTAGAAACTTCACTCTCAGAGCAGTAGCTGTCCCTAGAGGGGATTGCTGAATGAGACACTGCAGATGGAGGAGAGGCAGAGAAAGGAGGCAATGGTGTATGACTGTGCACCTTTGAGAAATAACAATATTTGAAGGTCCTGCCATGTGTGCTTTCCTGCAGGAATGATTCCTCACTATCAAACCTTTCAGTCGGTTTCTGGCTGGATGTCCTGTCCATCATTTCCACAATGGACCTGGAGGCTTCTGTAAGGTCCACAAATGCCGTTGAGAGAGAATAGGCCAATTTAGGTTCAGGGGCATGGCTGTGGATGTCCCTGGGGCAGGTTCACTGGGTGGTCTGGGAGACAGGCATTTTATGCAAAGGGGCTTCTGCAACAACAGGAGCATGCAAAGTGTGTCATAATAGTTGTGCTCTGATGACTGGGTTTTCCTGTTGAATCTGACCTTGTAGCTGTATGCGCAGAAGAAAGACTGTCTAATTGCAATGTGTGCACAATGTAGAAGCAAAGGCTGAGAGCTACAAGTGGTCTAGGGTGCAGAGGCAGAACTTGAAGATTCGGTGCCCGAATGCAAAATCTGTAACAGAGCCCCCCAACTATAATGCTTCATTTATACTAGTAGGCTCCCTGTATGGAGAAGATAGGCCTTATGGGCCCTCTAAGCGCCATGGGCCCTGGTGCAACCGCATTCCCTATAGCTACATCCATGCTAGGGTGGAAAAGAGCTGCCTAAATCAGGTCTTACCTAGATCCAGAAGGTCCCCCAAGCCTGTGGAAAAGATAAGCCAAAGAAAATTGGTGTCTAGAATGACAGGTATGACAAGCTGGAAGATGGACCAATTGCTGCCCCCAGTAGTGTGTCTCCACCAATTGTAGCAAGTCTTAATTCGAGCAGCAAGTGATTTCCCCACACAAATGTGAGGGCGATGCCTCTTCCTCCTGATTTAATGACAGCAAGCCAGAAGGGGAGGCACCAGAAGAGAAGGAAACCAAAGAGCGCAGGTTATAAGGGGAGGAGACCGAAATAGTGTGACAGGTTGGAAGGGGCGGTGACAGAAAGAGTGCTAGCAGGCCAGATGGTGAGGCAACTGAAAGGGTGCGAGAAGGCCCAGAAGAGGAGTGGACCTAAGTAACGTGGGCACTGGGAGCAAATACAGACACCGCAGCACCAGAGTTTGTTGCGTGGTCACGGTGACCAGAAGTGATCTGACTAGAGATGAGCGAGCACCAAAATGCTCGGGGGCTCGTTACTCGAGACAAACTTTTCGCGATGCTCGAGGGTTCGTTTTGAATAACGAACCCCATTGAAGTCAATGGGCGACCCGAGCATTTTTGTATATCACCGATGCTCGCTAAGGTTTTCGTTTGTGAAAATCTGGGCAATTCAAGAAAGTGATGGGAACGACACAGCAACAGATAGGGCAGGCGAGGGGCTACATGTTGGGCTGCATCTCAAGTTCCCAGGTCCCACTATTAAGCCACAATAGCGGCAAGAGTGGCCCCCCCCCTCCCAACAACTTTTACTTCTGAAAAGCCCTCATTAGCAATGCATACCTTAGCTAAGCACCACACTACCTCCAACAAAGCACAATCACTGCCTGCATGACACTCCGCTGCCACTTCTCCTGGGTTACATGCTGCCCAACCCCCCCCCCACGACCCAGTGTCCACAGCGCACACCAAACTGTCCCTGCCCAGCCTTCAGCTGCCCTCATGCCACACCACCCTCATGTCTATCTATAAGTGCGTCTGCCAGAGGAAAAGCAGGCACACACTGCAGAGGGTTGGCACGGCTAGGCAGCGACCCTCTTTAAAAGGGGCGGGGCGATAGTCCACAATGCTGTACAGAAGCAATGAGAAATCCAATCCTGTGCCACCTCCATCTGGAGCTGCACACGTGGGCATAGCAATGGGGAACCTATGTGCCACACACTATTCATTCTGTCAAGGTGTCTGCATGCCCCAGTCAGACCGCGTTTTTTTATAAATAGTCACAGGCAGGTACAACTCCGCAATGGGAATTCCGTGTGCACCCACAGCATGGGTGGCTCCCTGGAACCCACCGGCTGTACATAAATGTATCCCATTGCAGTGCCCTGGACAGCAGAGCTAACGTCAGATTAAATGCAGGTGGGCTTCGGCCCACACTGCATCCCCCAACCTGACCGGGCTTTTTAATTCATAGACACAGGCAGGTACAACTCCCTATTGTGAAGTCCCTGTGGACCGACAGCATGGGTGGGTGCCAGGAAGCCACCGGCGGTACATAAATATATCCCATTGCATTGCCCATCACAGCTGAGGTAATGTCATGTTTAATGCAGGTGGGCTTCGGCCCACACTGCATGCCCCAGTCAGACTGGGGTTCTTTAGAAGTGGACACATGCAGTTACAACTCCCTGTGGACCCACAGCATGGGTGGCTCCCTGGAACCCACCGGCGGTACATAAATATATCCCATTGCATTGCCCATCACAGCTGAGGTAATGTCATGTTTAATGCAGGTGGGCTTCGGCCCACACTGCATGCCCCAGTCAGACTGGGGTTCCTTAGAAGTGGACACATGCAGTTACAACTCCCTGTGGACCCACAGCATGGGTGGCTCCCTGGAACCCATCGGCGGTACATAAATATATCCCATTGCAGTGCCCAACACAGCTGATGTAACGTCAGCTGTAATGCAGGTGGGCTAAAAATTTATTTGATTACACTGTAGGCGAGGGCCCCCAAAAATTGGTGTACCAACAGTACTAATGTACCTGAGAAAGATTGCCCATGCCCAACCAAGAGGGCAGGTGAAACCCATTAATCGCTTTGGTTAATGTGGCTTAATTGGTAACTAGGCCTGGAGGCAGCCCAGTAAAAATAATAATTGGTTGAAGTGAACGTTTCAACGCTTTAATGAGCATTGAAACGTATAAAAATTGTGTAGAAAAATTATATGACTGAGCCTTGTGGGCCTAAGAAAAATTGCCCGTTCGGCGTGATTATATGAGGTTTCAGGAGGAGGAGCAGGAGGAGGAGGAGGAATATTATACACAGATTGATGAAGCTAAAAGGTCCCCGTTTTGGATGGTGATAGAGAACGATGCTTCCATCCGCGGGTGCAGCCTACGTATTGTTTAGGTATCGCTGCTGTCCGCTGGTGGAGAAGAGAAGTCTGGGGAAATCCAGGCTTTGTTCATCTTGATGAGTGTAAGCCTGTCGGCACTGTCGGTTGACAGGTGGGTACGCTTATCCGTGATGATTCCCCCAGCCACACTAAACACACTCTCTGACAAGACGCTAGCCGCAGGACAAGCAAGCACCTCCAGGGCATACAGCGCGAGTTCAGGCCACGTGTCCAGCTTCGACACCCAGTAGTTGTAGGGGGCAGAGGCGCCACCGAGGACGGTCGTGCGATTGGCTACGTACTCCCTCACCATCCTTTTACAGTGCTCCCGCCAACTCAGCCTTGACTGGGGACCGGTGACACAGACTTGCTGGGGAGCCATAAAGCTGGCAAAGGCCTTGGATAATGGTCCCCTGCCTGCGCTGTACATGCTGCCTGATCTCTGCGCCTCCCCTGCTACCTGGGCCGCGGAAATGCGCCTTCGGCCACTAGCGCTGTCGGATGGGAAGTTTACCATCAGTTTGTCCACCAGCGCCCTGTGGTATAGCATCATTCTCGAACCCCTTTCCTCTTCGGTAATGAGAGTGGAAAGGTTCTCCTTATACCGTGGGTCGAGCAGTGTGTACACCCAGTAATCCGTAGTGGCCAGAATGCGTGTAACGCGGGGGTCACGAGAAAGGCATCCTAACATGAAGTCAGTCATGTGTGCCAGGGTACCTGTACGCAACACATGGCTGTCCTCACTCGGAAGATCACTTTCAGGATCCTCCTCCTCCTCCTCCTCCTCCTCCTCCTCCTTCTCCTCCTCCTCCTCCTCCTGCCATACACGCTGAAAGGATGACAGGCAAGCAGCATCTGTACCCTCAGCAGTGGGCCAAGCTGTCTCTTTCCCCTCCTCCTCATGCTCCTCCCCCTCCTCCTCCTCCTCAATGCGCTGAGATATAGACATGAGGGTGCTCTGACTATCCAGCGACATACTGTCTTCCCCCGCCTCCGTTTCCGAGTGCAAAGCATCTGCCTTTATGCTTTGCAGGGAACTTCTCAAGAGGCATAGCAGAGGAATGGTGACGCTAATGATTGCAGCATCCCCGCTCAGCATCTGGGTAGACTCCTCAAAGTTTCCAAGGACCTGGCAGATGGCTGCCAACCAGGCCCACTCTTCTGTAAATAATTGAGGAGGCAGACTCCCACTACGCCGCCCATGTTGGAGTTGGTATTCCGCAATAGCTCTACGCTGCTCATAGAGCCTGGCCAACATGTGGAGCGTAGAGTTCCACTGTGTGGGCACGTCGCACAGCAAGCGGTGCACTGGCAGATGAAACCGATGTTGCAGGGTCCGCAGGGTGGCAGCGTCCGTCTTGGAGTTGCGGAAATGTGCGCTGATTCGGCGCACCTTTCCGAGCAGGTATGACAAGTGTGGGTAGGTTTTCAGAAAGCGCTGAACCACCAAATTAAAGACATGGGCCAGGCATGGCACGTGCGTGAGGCTGCCGAGCTGCAGAGCCGCCACCAGGTTACGGCCGTTGTCACACACGACCATGCCCGGTTGGAGGCTCAGCGGCGCAAGCCAGCGGTCAGTCTGCTCTGTCAGACCCTGCAGCAGTTCGTGGGCCGTCTGACTCTTCTCACCTAAGCTGAGTAGTTTCAGCACGCCTGCTGACGCTTGCCCACCGCTGTGCTGCCATGCCGCGCGACACCGACTGCTGGCGACGTGCTGCTGCTGACACATCTTGATTGCGAGACAGAGGTTGCGTAGGAGGAGGAGGAGGGTGGTTTAGTGGAGGAAGCATACACCGCCGCAGATACCACCACCGAGCTGGGGCACGCAATTCGGGGGGTGGGTAGGACGTGAGCGGTCCCAGGCTCTGACTCTGTCCCAGCCTGCACTAAATTCACCCATGTGCCGTCAGGGAGATATAGTGGTCCTGCCAGCCTGTGCTTGTCCACGTGTCTGTTGTTAAGTGGACCTTGGCAGTAACCGCGTTGGTGAGGGCGCGTACAATGTTGCGGGAGACGTGGTCGTGCAGGACTGGGACGGCACATCGGGAAAAGTAGTGGCAACTGGGAACCGAGTAGCGCGGGGCCGCCGCCGCCATCATGCTTTTGAAAGCCTCCGTTTCCACAAGCCTATACGGCAGCATCTCCAGGCTGATCAATTTGGCAATGTGCACGTTTAACGCTTGAGTGTGCGGGTGCGTGGCGGCGTACTTGCGCTCGCGCTCAAACAGTGGCGCTAGCGACCTCTGGACGCTGCGCTGAGAGACATTGCTGGATGGGGCCGAGGACAGCGGAGGTGAGGGTGTGGGTGCAGGCCAGGAGACGGTAGTGCCTGTGTCCTCAGAGGGGGGTTGGATCTCAGTGGTAGGTTGGGGCACAGGGGGAGAGGCAGTGGTGCAAACCGGAGGCGGTGAACGGCCTTCGTCCCACCTTGTGGGGTGCTTGGCCATCATATGTCTGCGCATGCTGGTGGTGGTGCCTCCCCAGCTTATATTGGCGCGACAAAGGTTGCACACCACTGTTCATCGGTCGTCAGGCGTCTCTGTGAAAAATTGCCACACCGTAGAGCACCTTGACCTCTGCAGGGTGGCATGGCGCGAGGGGGTGCTTTGGGAAACAGTTGGTGGATTATTCGGTCTGGCCCTGCCTCTACCCCTGGCCACCGCACTGACTCGGCCTGTGCCCACACCCTGACTTGGGCCTCCGCGTCCTCGCCCGCGTCCACGTCCTCTAGGCCTACCCCTACCCCTCAGCATGCTGTATTACCAGTAGTGCAGAAACAGAACGCTGTAATTAAATGTGCCGCTTATTGGCCTGTGGTTGGAGGCTGACTTCGCTTACGGAACGCCAGGAAATAATTTTGCGCAAGCCTGCTGTAACACTTAGCTGGCTGCGTATGAATTTGGAGAACTACTACGCCCAGCACAGACCCAGAACACTGAGGACAGTCACAGGCAGCCCAAATAGATTTTTTTCCCCAAATTTTTTTGTAAAGGCCCACTGCCTACATTCAATCAATATGTCTTCTGTCCCTGCCTAAGCGCTTCCTGCCCTGGAGTATGTCAAAGAACTGCAGAGTGTTGCACTGTGAACTGCAATACAGCGGTGATTTCACATCCCAGACAGAGCCAGGAAATAATTTTGCGCAAGCCTGCTGTAACACTTAGCTGGCTGCGTATGAATTTGGAGAACTACTACACCCAGCACAGACCCAGAACACTGAGGACAGTCACAGGCAGCCCAAATAGATTTTTTTCCCAAAATTTTTTTGCAAAGGCCCACTGCCTATATTCAATCAATATGTCTTCTGTCCCTGCCTAAGCGCTTCTGGCCCTGGAGTATGTCAAAGAACTGCAGAGTGTTGCACTGTGAACTGCAATACAGCGGTGATTTCACAGCCCAGACAGAGCCAAGAAATAATTTTGCGCAAGCCTGCTGTAACACTTAGCTGGCTGCGTATGAATTTGGAGAACTACTACACCCAGCACAGACCCAGAACACTGAGGACAGTCACAGGCAGCCCAAATAGATTTTTTTCCCCAAATTTTTTTGCAAAGGCCCACTGCCTATATTCAATCAATATGTCTTCTGTCCCTGCCTAAGCGCTTCTGGCCCTGGAGTATGTCAAAGAACTGCAGAGTTTTGGACTGTGAACTGCAATACAGCGGTGATTTCACAGCCCAGACAGAGCCAGGAAATAATTTTGCGCAAGCCTGCTGTAACACTTAGCTGGCTGCGTATGAATTTGGAGAACTACTACACCCAGCACAGACCCAGAACACTGAGGACAGTCACAGGCAGCCCAAATAGATTTTTTTCCCCAAATTTTTTTGCAAAGGCCCACTGCCTATATTCAATCAATATGTCTTCTGTCCCTGCCTAAGCGCTTCTGGCCCTGGAGTATTACTGCAGGGCGCAATGCTCTGCACGGCCGATATACCAAAAAAAAAAGTGCAACACTGCAAAAAGCAGCCTCCACAGTACTGCACATGGTTAGATGTGGCCCTAAGAAGGACCGTTGGGGTTCTTGAAGCCTAAAATACTCCTAACGCTCTCCCTGCCTAAGCACTTCTGTCCCTGGAGTATTACTGCAGGGCGCAATGCTCTGCACGGCCGATATACCAAAAAAAAAAAAAAGTGCAACACTGCAAAAAGCAGCCTTCACAGTACTGCAGACGGTTAGATGTGGCCCTAAGAAGGACCGTTGGGGTTCTTGAAGCCTATAATAACTCCTAACACTCTCCCTATAGCAGCAGCACCAGCAGCAGCAGTTTCCCTCAGCTAAGTGAGAACGCATCTGTGGCGAGCCGCGGGAGGGGCCGATTTTTATACTCGGGTGACACCTGATCTCACCAGCCACTCACTGCAGGGGGGTGGTATAGGGCTTGAACGTCACAGGGGGAAGTTGTAATGCCTTCCCTGTCTTTCAATTGGCCAGAAAAGCGCGCTAACGTCTCAGAGATGAAAGTGAAAGTAACCCGAACATCGCGTGGTACTCGTTACGAGTAACGAGCATCTCGAACACGCTAATACTCGAACGAGTATCAAGCTCGGACGAGTACGTTCGCTCATCTCTAGATCTGACCTATTGCTGAGCCTGAAGAAATGGTCAGAACTCTCTATAGCATAGTCCAGGAAAACACCACTACAAAGGGAATGACCCTCCTGCAAGGCAACCATGTGTGCGGGACCACCTCCTATTGAGGCCCCAAGGGATTTGATTACATGAAGTGGGAGCTCAGGAGTGGGAATGGAAAATGAGTTGAATAGGGGCCACATACTTACCTTCCCTGGAGGGGAAGAGCCACATGTCAAAATCCAGCCTGATCCTTCGCTGTATCTCACCTCACTTTATTGGGGAAGGGGAGCCCAAGGATCCAAGTGAGAGGATCTTCACTGGGAGTGGGGGGGGGGGGGCTGTCACAGAAATCTTAGGGCTTCTCTGTAACACCTTGCCTTTGGGAGGTAGGGAAGCAGCAGGGAAGTTAGTGTCAACCCTGTTGTCCCGTCTGATCAGGATAATAGGGTGTTTCTATGACCCGATGAACCCAAAAAGTCGAAGGGACTCCAGGATTTTGAGACATGCAGCAGTAAGGTCTGCCTCCTGTGGACAAATTGAAAACTGATTTAGCTGAATGGCTACAGGAGGAGTATAGCTGGTAAGAGGTGTCAACATTTCCTTAGCTTAGTGCCTGCCTCCCAGTGGTAGGAGCTATACCAAAGTCTTTGCTGTGTCCCCTTAATGACAGAACCAAGAAAAGTTTTTTGTTTTTTTTTTACTTTTAATACCTTTTATTTTGTCTAATAATTCATTTAAAAATGCCTAAATTATTTTCACATTTTCCTTATTCTCCATAGGGGACCTGAACTTTCAATCATCTGATCACTCATAAAGCATAATTCAGTACCATAGTATTGCATTATACCACATTCTGACAGGCAGTCTATCAAGCCACACCAAAGGCATGGCTTGATAGTCAATCATCCATGGCAGCCAGGGGGTCTTCAGAAGGCCCCAGGCTGCAATGGCAACAAAATGGCACCTCGTGTTCTCATCGTGGGGATGGGGGAGGCGCTTAGACCTTGGAATAAAAAGCTATCAAAAAGTTGTATGTATTCTAAAATGGAACCAACGTAAACTACAAGATGTCTCGCTAAGAAAAAAATGGCACTATCAGAAATTCCAGGACGTACTACACAAAATGAGCCCTCACACAGCTATGTCGACGGAAAAATAAAAAAGTTATTGCGGTCAGAAGATAGTAACGGAAAATAATTTTAAAAAATTAAATATCTTTGAAAAAAAATAGAAGTAGTACAGCAAAAAAAAAGAAACTGTATAAATTTGGTGTCTTAGTAATTGTACTGATCCATAGAATAAAGTTATCATGTAATTTTTGTTGCAGTGTGTATGCCGTAAAAACAAGACTCACTCAAAAGATGTCGGATTTTTTTTTTTTTTTTTCATTTTGAATGCAGCAAAAACGAATTTTTTAGAATTTTTTAAAAGTTTTTAGTACAATATATGACACATTAAATAGTACCATTAAAAAATACAACTCATCCCGCAAAAAAAAGCTCTCAGACAGCGATGGATAGATAAAAGAGTTATGATTTTTTTAAAAGGCAGGAGGAAAAAACAAAAATGGGAAAAAAAATCGGCATGTCCTTTAGGGGTTAATACTGTCCTGAATATAGATCATTCAATTTGATATTTGCCCTCCTTGCTTTTCCTTAACGAATCATTCCAGGGGAATTCGTTATCATTTCTTCTTGGTGCAATTGCCATAAAGAGCATATAAGGGCATATGACATCCTTACCGATCACTACATTGCTTCCCTCATCATTCTACGTGACCTGCAATATGACTATAGGCTTTTACCCACTAGCATTTTTCTTTTTAACTCTGCAATATCGCTACGCTTTTTTAATGCAAATGTCCAAGGGACTTTCTAATGTTAAAATCGCACAAACTTGGGGGGCGGAGCCTGACCGCTGTGCTGTATGGCCGTGTGAGTGCAGAGCTCCGGCGGCAAGACATCTGCAGAGGACTCCAGCTGCTATCATTAGCGCTAAAATGAAGAGAATCGGGAGGGAGAAGAACACTGAGCACTCGGGGACTCCGCGGGTGAGCAGAGGACAAGCTGACATGCAGCGTTATCTGAAGGAGAAGAACTCCCGCTCACCGCTGCTCCCCGCTAAGATGGCGCCGGCTCAGAACTCCACTGAAGCTAACAGTAAGGAGGGGGAGGAGGGGGATGCCTCAGATAGCGAGGATGAAGCGACAGTTTCAAGAGGCTTCATGAAAAACCTCATTTTAAAAGCCCTGCACCCGGTTATGGCAGAATTAGGTGAAATTAAAGAGGACATTAGACAGTTAGGACGGAGAGTGGAGGAGTTGGAAACGTCCGCTGTGTCTATAACATCCCACGCCACCGAAATGGCGCTAATTTTGAAAGAACACCACAACCACTTAAATAGAGCCCTATTGATGCAGGAAGACCAGGAGAATAGGAGTAGAAGATGCAATATTCGCATCAAAGGGCTGCCGGAATCATGGGCTATAGACTGTCTCCCAAAGGTGGCAAAAGAGATCTTTTCTACCCTGCTGGGGCAAGAGAAAGCTGGTCCCATTACAATCGAACGGATTCACAGGGCTCTCCGCCCACTGCCTGCGAACACAGATCCTCCAAGGGACGTGATTTGCAAGGTCCTGTCCTTCCAAGACGCGTTCGCTATACTGAGGTCTTCCAGAAATTATAGAGACTTAAAATACTCGGATGCGCCTTTGCAAATTTATCAGGACCTTGCCCCCACTACTTTGGCGAAACGCCGTCTCTTCCGGCCACTCCTGGACATACTCAAAGATAAAGGCATTAAATATGCGTGGCTTTTCCCATTTGGGCTAGGCATTTCGCATAAAGGCCGGAGGATCAATATTAGAGATCCTGGGGATCTGACGGCGTGCTGGCAGTTCTTAGAGATGGAGCCGGCGGCTTTGCCGTGTTGGCTCCCACTCCCTGAGATGCCCGATCTACCTGCACTCCCTACTGCGGCGGCTTGGGAGCCAACTGGATCAGCAAAGTCACCAAAGGGCAAGAAAAAGAAGAACCGGGACATTACTCCAGCGGGGGACTGATCTCTCCTTTTTTTTTTTTTTTTTTATGTCTGTCGCCTTAACCGCTCCTGTGGGGAACACCCAGAGAGGAGCCTGAGTCTTGTCCGGCCACACACCGATGGCTTGCGGTGTGGCGGCTGGCTTTGGAACATCTTCCGAAACCCCTGAGTGGGGGTTCCGTCATTCTGCGGGGTCTGCCCCGCCTCTGTTTCTAAAGTGCTCTGTTAATTTTTCCCTTTGTTGCACTTTGATGCGGGCCGGTGGTGGCCCTTTTTCTCGACTCTCTCGAGTTATGAGTCTTTAGTTTGTTAAATTACTTCAAAATCAGTCCTCCAGGATGTCTGTCAGGGCAGGCTTAGTGCAACTCGGTACCTCTGCCTGGTATTAAATACATACCAGATCCCCACGAAAAGTGGGCAATACCGCCTTGCACACCACCCCCACCGACCGTCCTAGGACTTTCTGGTCTTTTACATATCTGATTGTTATCTTCAGTTGTTGTGTTACCCCCTCCCTTGTGTGTCTTCCTCCTAATCTTGAAGTCGACCCCCCACCCATACCGACCCACCAACCGCTTAATCTTGATATAATCTCATATTGACTTTCTGATATACTAACCTTTCTCATTTCTAGATCAACTACCTGATACATCATGCCTCAGCTTCCGCGACCTACCGTGGACGGGGACCTCCGCCTCTCGTCTTTCAATGTGAGAGGGATCAATTCTCCCTTTAAACGAAACAACGTGGCTCAATTACTCCGAAAATATGGCACAAAAATCGCCTTTCTTCAAGAAACGCACTACAAGAGGGGTAAGTGCTTGGCCCTCCCGGGCAGACAGTTCTCGCAGGGCTTCCACAATGCACACCCAACATCGGCCTCTAAGGGGGTCTCCATCTTGCTTCATAACTCTATCCCCTTCATATGCGATGCGCAACATATGGATGGAGAGGGTAGAGTTATTTACCTAAGAGGGCACATCAACAACTTTAAAATCACTCTGGCCAATCTTTACACTCCCAACACCAACCAGGTCTCGTGGCTGATCGGGCAACTAGGGACCCTCAGGGAATTTGCCGTGGGCCCCATTATATTAGGCGGAGATTTAAACCTCACGATGAATCCCTTGATAGACTCGTCAACGGGCCGCTCTCAGATTTCTCAGGTCAAACTGAGACGACTACACCGCTCTCTCTCTGAGATGGGGTTGGTAGATGCTTGGCGCCAGTGTTCTCCCTCCGTAAAGGACTATACCTACTTCTCACAGGTACACGCCACATTCCAGAGGCTTGATTATATTTTAATAGCCTCAGAATTGCTACCCTCCCTGGTCAATTCGACCATTGCAGCAGCGACAATATCCGACCACGCTCCTTTACATGTGGATTTAAAACCCTTTTGCAATGTCCCTCGGGAGTGGAGGTGGCGGTTGAACCCATCCTTGCTGGACTCCGAGAAAGATAAGGCCCAATTTGCTAACCAACTGGACGAATTCTTTAAGATCAATAGGGAAGGAAACCAGTCACCGACTTTAGTATGGGAAACGCACAAGGCTTTCGGCAGAGGCTTGCTGATAGCTTTGGGCACCAGAAAGAAAAAGTGCCAACAACAAGAGATAGATAACTTACTGAAACATATTGCCAAACTTGAATACTCCACCAAACAAACAATTTCCAAAGAGAACCTGTCCAAGCTGACCGACCTCAGAAAAGAACTGAATCTATGCTTGAAAGCGAGGTTCAATAAAAGATGTCTCCATCTCAAACATGTAGTCTTCATCCAAGGCAACAGGGGAAGTAAACATATGTCGGCAATGATAAAAAAGGCGCATACTAAAAATCAGATTAGCGTAATAAAAACAGACGCGGGGGTAAGGGCCACGTCCACCCCCGATATTGCGGCAGAATTCCAGCAATTCTATTCAAAATTATATAATTTACGTCCTGTGAGGGATAGCTCCGATCCAGTAAAGATCAGCGACCAGATAGCAGAATACTTAAAAAAGCTCCACCTCCCTAGTCTTGAAGCGGGATCGGAAGAGGATCTCTTGGCCCCTGTAACAGAGAAGGAGGTGAACGAGGTCCTTGACTCTTCCCCCCCGGGAAAGAGCCCCGGGCCAGACGGCCTACCCCTCGTATATTATAAGGCCTTTCGCTCTACTCTAATCCCACACTTGACGGAAACATTTAATAGTCTTCTAAAGGGTGGCTCTCTCCCAAAACAGTCCCAAGAGGCCCATATCACTTTAATCCACAAGGAGGGCAAAGACCCGGAGATGTGTGGCAGTTATAGGCCCATCTCCTTAATAAATCTTGATGTTAAGCTGTGGGCCAAACTGCTTGCCAAGCGCATGGAAAAGTTTATCCCACATCTGATTAATAGGGAACAGGCGGGCTTCGTGAAGGGTAGGGAGGGAAGGGATAACTGCATGCGTATTCTCCACGCAATTCATTATGCGAATGAAAAAGGAACTCCACTAGCCTTAGTAAGCACTGATGCCGAAAAGGCTTTTGACAGAGTTGATTGGACATACATGAGATCGGTCCTGCGGCAGTTTAACTTCCCTCCCCCCTTTGTCGAGGCCATCTTTTCTTTATACGCGGAACCCTATGCCCGCTTAAAAATAAATAATATTCTGTCCCCCCCATTTGAAATAAAAAATGGTACACGCCAGGGATGCCCACTGTCCCCCACGTTGTTCATATTAGCCTTGGAACCCCTGCTCCAAGATGTTAGGCTGGACCAGGAGATACGAGGATTAGACGCGGGGAGACTCACGCTCTCTGCAACAGCCTTCGCAGACGATATCATTTTTCTGGTTACCAATCCGGAGAAAGGTCTGCCCAAGCTTACTGCAAGTCTGGAGCATTTTGGGACACTTTCAAATTTTAAAATTAATTTTAGCAAGTCAACAGTCCTGAACGTCTCTATTCCGAGAGCTCGGTGTTTGAAACTGATGTTGGGATCCCCATTCTCCTGGTCCGACAAAACAATACAATTTTTGGGAATAAAACTGACTAGGAGGATTGGTGATCTTTACACAGCAAACTTCCCCCCGCTGCTAACCAAAATTAAGACTTTGCTGCAGAACTATGATGTCCCCTACATCTCTTGGTTCGGGAGGAAGAACCTAATAAAAACCTACATATTCCCTATAATTTTATACCATATCCGGTCTCTCCCGATTTATCTACCACCTGACTTTTTTAATACGCTGCGCTCTATGTTCATAAAATTCATATGGAGACAGAAGAGCCCCAGATTGGCCTATAGTCTAATGTTGAAGAGAAGAGAGGAGGGAGGTATAGGGATGCCCAATATCTATGACTTCTATATAGCTGCTCACATCAGCTACTGGCTGAAACTATCTTTGGTAACGGGAGACCCTCTGCTGTATCAGCTTGCTAAGGAAACATACGGCGATTCCATGAAAAGGGATCTGTGGTTCCCCAGGAAAACAACGTATAAAAACAAAAAATACAACCCTCTGCTCCGGGGACCTTGTGAGGCGTGGGACTTGCGGAGGGGGACACTGGCTCCAACACCATCTCCAATCACCCCTTTAAGCGTTCTGCCGGCCCTTTTGGACCTACCGACGGCCCCGTGTACAAATAAGCTTTGGATGGAGTTCGGAGATAAACCCCTCAGTGAGCTTCAAACCTTGAGTCATTTAAGCCCCAACGAAGTGGTGGGGTCCTTGTTGACCGATCGGCCACTGACCTTCCTCCAACAAGCACAGGTGGAGGGAGTGGTGGGAGTCTTCAATAGGACATATGTATCTACTAGGCCCCTCACCACCTTTGAAAGAGCATTAAGGGAAAATAGACCACAGAGCCAAAAAATCGCTGCCATACGGAGGTGCTGCTGTCCCCCCGTTTCTGACGCCAAACCAGCCTTTTTATTTTCTTGGGAAAAAGAGCTACATATCTCTCTGACAGCCCAAGAGACACATTTGATTTTAAAATTTGCATACGGACTGTCTCCCTGTATTATCTCACAAGAGGCCCACTATAAACTTCTTGCCAGATGGTATAGAACTCCACAGTGGCTCTCTGACCATAAACTTTCCTTAAGTAGCAAATGCTGGAGATGCGAGAGGGACATTGGTACCTTCACTCATATATGGTGGAGCTGCCCGGTTCTGAACACCTTCTGGCAAGAAATATCAGCAGTCCTCCAGAGGATAGCCCCAAACTTTGTACTCACCCCGGAGGTGTTGTTTTTGTGGAGGCCCTCGAGTAGCTTTAACCCTATCAAACACAAACTGTTGGCTCAAGCGATTGATATTGCCAAAGCACTTATCCCCCTAAAGTGGCTGCAAAAAACCCCCCCACTCCTGAGCCAATGGAGGGACAGAATGGACCAGACATACAGCATAGAAGAGCTCTCTAGCTGGTCAAAAAATACCCATGATAAGTTCCGGATGACTTGGGGACAATGGAGTGTTATCCGCGCCACGTTGGTTCCCTAGATAGCATTGTGATGAGAGGCGGAGCCACGTCACATCCGTGGACTGTGAAGAGAGGTATGGCTTAGCGATTCCGGAATAGTTGCTTGCACCGAGATCCCCTGTCTCCATTGTGTGGGCTCACCCCGAGAGCCTTGATCCCCTCTCTCCGGACTCAACCCTTCCCCCCCTTCCCCTCCTCCCCCCCCCTCCACCTGTTTGTCTTTGTTTGTTTGACGTTTAGATATTTCATACCAAGCAAAACGTATGACATTTGTTCGAGCCGTTACTGTAGTTTACCTAACAACATCCGCTAGGATTATACGATGCTGTCCTAACTACTTGGCTGGAGGAGGCTCATGTTTACAGTGTTGGTTTATTATGTATACCTATGTTACAAAATCCAATAAAAATCTTGATTTAAAAAAAAAAAAAAAAAAAAAAATCGCACAAACTTGCGATTTTTGTGCGATGCGATTTTAACATTAGAAAGTCCCATTGAAAAAATCACAGCGATATCGCAGCGTTAAAAAACGCTAGTGGGTAAAAGCCCTAACTGTTCTGCCCCTACATTCTCTGTGTCCTGGAACTAACTTTTCTCTGTTCATTCCTATAAGCATCATGATGTGACTCTCATAGGAATGAATACAGAAAAATCCCTTCTGGGATACAAAAGTCAGGGAGACTGGACTTGAGCCAAAATCTCACCTAGTATCCATCAGTAATAATGCTGTTCCCTAATATTCTCTCAATGGGAATTTCACCCCATAGAAATGATAAAAGGTTACCCCAGAGAGGCCCTTTAAGTTGCAATAGTAAAAGCTGCTGACCTGAATGAAATGTTATCCTTTATTGAAGAACATTCACACTGCTATATTCATAGTTATATGATGGGCACAATTATCTCATGACTGATAATCTAAATAGTTATAATCATTACAGGACATGCAAAGTGAACTCAGCATGATGATTTTAGATTTCGATTTCAATATGATAGCCATTAAGTTCCTTTTACATGGAACGATTATCGTTCAAAAAAAATCGTTCAAACGAGCGAAAACTAATCATTCAGTGTAAAGGCCCATTTATACTCAACGATTATCACTCAAAATTCACTCAAAAGCTGTCTTTTGAGCAATAATCGTTGTGTGTAACTGCACTTACATCATGCAGTTTTCGTTATGCCGTCGCTCATCCTTGTCTTTCAGCGTGCTGAAAGATGACAATGAGCCTTATCAAGGATTCACAGCGGGATACAGCTGATACTATTGTTTCAGCTGTATCCAGCTCCCTGATGACAGGCTGGGTATGAAGAACAGAGCGGTCCAGCTCTGTTCTTCATACCCGACACGGAGCGCTCGGCTGTATAACAGCGCGGAGCTCCGTGCACAAAACATCTGGATTAAGAAGATAAGCGGGGACACCCCGCTTGTCTTCTGCATCCTCCACTCAGAGCACTCCGCTGTATAACAGCCGGGTGCTCCGTGCAGAAAACAGCTGGATGCAGAAAGCAAGCGGGAACACCCCACTTGTATTCTGCATCCTCTGCTCCAAGTGCTCGGCTGTATAACAGCCGGGCGCTTGGAGCAGGGAACAGCTGGATGCAGAAGACAAGCAGGGACAACCTGCTTGTCTTCTGCATCCTCTGCTCCGAGCTCTCGGCTGTTTAACAGCCGGGCGCTCGGAGCGGGGAACAGCTGGATGCAGAAGACAAGCGGGGACACCCTACTTGTCCTCTGCATCCTCCGCTCGGAGTGCTCGGAGCGGGGAAAAGCTGGGTGCAGAAGACAAGCAGGGACACCCCAGTTGTCTTCTGCATCCTCCGCTCTGAGCGCTTGGCTGTATAACAGCCAGGCGCTGTGAGCGGGGAACTGCTAGATGCAGAAGACAAGTGGGGACACCCCACTTGTCTTCTGCATCCTCCTCTCAAAGCACTCGGCTGTATAACAGCCGGACGCTCCGTGCAGAAAACAGCTGGATGCAGAAGGCAAGCGGGGACACCCTGCTTGTCTTCTGCATCCTCTGCTCCAAGTGCTCATCTGTATAACAGCCGGGCGCTCGGAGCGGGGAACAGCTGGGTGCAGAAGACAAGCAGGGACACCCAGGGTCTTCTGCATCCTCCGCTCTGAGCGCTTGGCTGTATAACAGCCAGGCACTGTGAGCGGGGAACAGCTAGATGCAGAAGACAAGTGGGGACACCCCACTTGTCTTCTGCATCTTGTGCTGTAACTAACATAATGATTATCGCTCAAAAGTCGCTTGAGCTACATCTTTTGAGCGATAATTGTTGTGTCTATATGGGCTTTAAACACAGTCAATGATGGAATGATGGGTGATAAATCATTCGCTTTTCGTTCATTTTATGCAGGCATAAAAGTCATCGTTGACTCGTTCTGTTTAATTACTGATTGTTTAGTCATTCTCATTCACTTACAAGGAGAATGTGAATGACTCAGAGATTTCTTAAACGAATCAACAATGTATCTGCCTGTATTAACAGGCTGCCCAAGTGAACGAGTTTCTGGTATAATTTACGCCAGCATCTGACATTAATTATACATAAATCTGTGGATCTGTGTTAGCCACGCCCCCTCCTGACAAAACCTGCCTACTTTTTAGAAAAGTGACAGGGCGGACACATAAAGGAAATATCCATTTGTGCCAAAGATTGTGACTTTTTACACAAGAAAGTGACATAAATCCGTTATAAATGCGCTTAAAGTTCTCTGAGAACTAAAAGTTTAATGAGCTGACAAGTTCTAGAAAAAGTTTTTTTTAAGTGTAAACAATTATGTGTATTGCCTTAAAAATTCATATTTAATCTTCCTGCAGGCAGAAGTTTCCCTGAAATCATTTCCATGTCAAAGTTTTCAAACCTAATCCATGGGGAATGTTAGTATAAAACTGTACAAGGACCTTTCTAAGTAATTGCATTTTTTTAAAAACTCTTCAGACGCCTTTGTCCTCTAAGTCAAAATTCAAATATCAATCAATTTGAGCTCAATTTTAAGGAATAACATAAAAAAGAATGGTAGCCAGTCCAATTGCAAATCGCTTGATGAATCTTCTTTGAAGAGCTGCCAATAATGCTAATCATCAAATGGTTGAATCCATGCTCTGTAAGGATGCATTTGTAAAGAGTGGCTATCTCTGTGACTTTGACAAAGGAACTGCTGACTTGCATCACTGTTTGTCTTGTGATGTGAAAGAGCAAATCGATTTATGGAGCTTTTGCTTGCAGATGTAAGATATGATTTGTATGCAGAAAGACCTCACTTCTGTGTCATTTGTTTATTTATCTGCTTCCCTTCCCAGTCTGTGTATATATAATTAATGCATGCAAAACATAAACAGATTTGAGTTCAGGGAATTGTTCTTTTATCACATTGGGATTAATATTTATATTTAATTGTACAGTGCAGAAGAAAGGAGTTTCTATTAAGTTCTCTTAATCATTTACAAATAAGTCTTGGAAGTTGCAGTTAAAACTACATATTTGAATATTAAGAAACAAACTGCACTCATAATTTATATTAACATGAATGAAACTAGGAAGCTCTCCAAGTTTACACAGCAAGAGTAAGAAAATATCTAAATTGAAACAACTTTTTTACTTACTCTAAATGTTACTCTCATCATGGAACAGGAAGGGGCATATACTTCACATTCTTCACATGTGTATCAAGAACCCTTATACAATTTGCAATTTTTAGTGCTTAGCCACTAGCAGTCTTGCCATGCTGCACTCAATTGTAGTATGAAACTCAACCAAGAGTAACATTTGTATACTCTCTCTGCTAGAATGTTTTTTTCCCCAGGAACTTTGGGTTCCATTATAAGGTCAAACTATATTGGACATTCATAAAAGATTTTACGACAGGTTCTGTCATAAAAAAATTGTACATTTTAGCAAAAGTGAGGAGTTGTTCAAAGTTTTTAACTTTTTGCTGTCTGCCATTTTTTTTAAACAGTGCAAATTTACGATCATACAGCAGCACCAAAGCAATGTCCACCATAAATAAGGTGTGAAGGAACAAATATTGAATACTCGCCGTGCACGCCTGCCGGATCCTGGAACCAAAGATCCAAAAGATAAGCTGTAAACAAGGTGTTGTTGGAAGGCAGCACTGGTCCGCGGGAACTCAGCAAAGGAACAGAGGAAATTGCTTGTATATCATCATTTATTCATAGGCATAGGTCCAGGAGTAAAACAGCATGGCGACGTTTCGACGGCTGCTGCCGTCTTTGTCATTCTATTTAATAAGCTTTGTGTGAAATTACAGTTAGGGCTCTTTGCATGCTTTTAGCGCATTATAGGTGCATGAAAAGATTGCGTCTATTAGACCCAATGGTTTCCTATAGTAGCGTTCACATGAAGGAATTTTAGATGTGCAAAATACTCACACCTAACAAAAATAGAATACACAGATGGTCCCCGACTTGCGAACAGGTTCCGTTCCAGGAACCTGTTCGCAAGTCCATTTTGTTCGCAAGTCGAACAAATGGTAGTATGGAGCAGGATTGCGGGTGGATCCCGCTCCATACAACGTCGGGTGCCGGCTGTTCTTACAGCGGGCACCCGGCGGCAGCAGTTCCGACGAGCCGCGCCGCTTTTTTAGAACTGTTAACACTTTAAATACCGCTCTGACAGCGGTATTTAAAGTGTTAACAGTTCTGACGAGTGGCGCGGCTCGTCGGAACTGCTGCCGCCGGGTGCCCACTGTAAGAAACAGCCTGCACCCGACGTTCAGGGGGCCCGTACAGCGTCCTACGATGAGATTGCGGGACGCTATGTGGTTGCTAGGCAGCCGGGGACCTCCTGAAAGGCCCCAGGGCTGCCTATGCAGAGTGCCCATCAAGCGCACGGCTTGATAGGCACTCTGCATATACAGCCCTAGGGCCTTTCAGAAGGCCCCCGGCTGCCTAGCAACCGCGATCTGACCGGACAGGCTTTTATCAGGCTTGATAGAAGCCTGCCCGGTCCCTGCACAGTATGATGTAATGCCATAGCATGACATCATACTGTGCAGGACAGATTGTTCGCATCTTGTGAAATTCGTAAGTTGAATGTTCGCAAGTAGGGGACTATCTGTATAGTGCTGTAAGACAAAAGATGGGACCAGACCTATCTTTGGTGCGTGATGTATGGGAGTTTCCACTGACTCCTATGGGAGCTGGATAACACGCACCACGCAGCTCCCAATTGTGTGAATGAGCAATTTCACAGGGAATTAGGCTTGAGACGTAATAGCTGGATATCATCCGTTCACGCAGTTTTTTGCACGAGCGAGATGCAATTTTTTTTGCGCTGCTATTCGAGTGTGAAAACCAGGCTCATTTGAAAGAGCCCTCTGAGAGTGAGACTTGAGGATAAGATTGTCTGCTTCATTGGGAACAGAGACTGATGTGAATGATAACAATTTGTGTACAACATTGGGGATTATGCTGCCACCATGTCAGCAACATTTAGGTCCTATATTACATGTTTATGATCTGACAGGAAGAATAAAGGAAGGGAAGCCACAAATTACAAGGAGTTCACTGCAGCTAACCCTCATTCACACACACACACACACACACACACACATATATATATATATATATATATATATTTATTTATTTACTTACGCATGCTATAGTTGGGGAACAGGGAAATTTCTCTATTCCCTCTACACCTTTGTTTTCTTCCTTAGCTGCTTCTGATTATTGCACAGTGTTATACTTTGCTTCTTTCTGTATGGTGTGCACAGGCACAATAAGGTCACCTTCACACTGGGGTGATCCGCTGCAGAATTTTCGTGAGCAGAATTGCTGCAGAAATTCTGCAGCGTTTATAGTACATGCCATGTGGACGGAATTTGAATAAATCCTCTTCACATGGTGCTTAGGATTTCCACAACGAATTTGCAGCATCCTTATAAAACAATGCATATTCTAAATCTTCAGCATGTCTCTTTATGCTGCGGAATCACGCTGCAGAATTCAGCGCTTGAAATGTAAGAGTTGAACTCCACAGCTGTCCTGCAAGTAATAATGTGGCCAAATCCACGACATTTAGGTGCGGATTTGGCCACCACAGAATTCTTGCAAATTGCTGCTGGCATTCCGTTGCTTTTGCCTCTGAGATGTTGCCCTGACTACTGCGGAGCCATAAGTGAGAAACATGGAGAGTGATTCCATCAGGATATATCGAAAATTGAATAAAGGTATTAGGGAAAATGGAACGTTTCTCTGCTTGCGGACTGCTGTTGGACAGTGACAAGAGACGCCCCAGAAAAGGAATACAAGCGACTAGCAAAGAGAATCCGTTCATTAAACAAAATATAATGTCAAATTCATTTTCCTCGAACCAAAATTAGGGGAGTTTAGTTATTTTGAGAAAAGAAAGAACTTCTGCATTATTGTATGGTTCGGCAAATTCATTCTGAACTGTAGCCTGTGTTTTGTTTCTCCAATGTATATGCCTTCAGGACACCTTGCACACCATATTGTGTACACCACAATGGAGAATGTACAGGAGAATGCATTAGTAATTATATAGTTCTGTTGTGTGTTGGGTATGTGGACTGTGTCTGTTGCTTGGGTGTGTACAGGTCTTGCATTTTCTGATATTATGAAGGAAAGTGTGAGTCTATGATGGTGATGAAAGGACACTTCTGACTTCTACTTTTGCTCTACATACCAACAAATAACTCTTGACAAAAAATAATGGTAAGAAATATTTATAGCCACATTTGCATTACATTGAGTTCTTTGTCTGTTTTCTAGATTTATGCTGAATAGGATTGAGAACGTAGCAAAATGTAAGCATTTTGTTTGTTTAGTTGCCAATTTTTTATCAAGACACTGGATTACATCTTTAGGAGTGAATGGTTATGAGAACTCAAACCTATGTACCATGCAATCTTAAGGCCCTTTTAGACACAACGATTTTCGCTCAAAAATCACTCAAAGCCGTCTTTTGAGCGATAATCGTTGTGTCTAACTGCACCGACATCGTGTAGTTTTTGTTAAGCCATCAATGATCGCTGATCTTTCAGCGCGCCGAAAGATCAGCGATCAGTTATCACAAATTCACAGCATAGTACAATTGATACTATTGTTTCAGCTGTATCCCGCTCCCTGATGACAGGCTGGGTATGAAGAACACAGTGGTCCCGCTCTGTTCTCCCTACCCCGCTCGGAGCGCTCGGCTGTATAACAGCTGGGTGCTCCGAGCAGAGAACAGCTGGATGCAGAAGACAAGCGGGGACACCCTGCTTGTCTTCTGCATCCTACGCTTGGAGCGCAAGGTGATCGCTCAAAGTTTGAGCGATCACCTTGCACTTAAAGACAACAATGATTATCGCTCGAAAATCGCTCAAAAGATTTTTTGAGCGATAATCGATGTGTCTAAACCAGCCTTTTGTCTGAACAGGCAAATTGTGTTCTTTCATTATGTACAGTGCAATTCAAAACTGTGAATCACAATTGTAAATGAAAAACGAAAACAGGGGGGATCTACAACAATGTTGCAAGGTACTGTTTCCATAGCTTTTTTTTACTATGCTGTGGGATTCCCCCGGGAGGTTCCGTCACTAGTACTGAAAACAGCATTGTGACAGAACCCCAGAACTGAACCAATCACTGTGATTAGTAAAGTGGGCACCACTGTAGTTTTTCTTTGACAACCATTTGTTTCTGTCCTGCTTGGAGTATAGAAGAGCCTAGTCAAATACTCTATTCTACATTCCGAATATAATGGAAACAAAAGAAACCATTGTCAATCAGACAACAAAGTGGTGTCCGTTTCACTAATGACAGCGAATAGTTCCATTTGGTTCTGTTCAGAGATTCTATCACAATGTTGTTTTCGGTACCTGTAATGGTAACCCCCTCCCCCCAGATGGAATCCCACACCATGGTGAAAAACACCATGCGAGCGGTGCCTAATTTCTATTACTTTAATATTGAATTTTAGCATAGAAACAAAATTGTATTTCATGGTTAAAAATGTGTTTTATTGGATTTCTGCACATCATACACAACATGATAGAAAACTTAAAATATATAATGGGATTCCATAAAAGAAAACATGATTTCTTTTAATAAACAAGTATTTTACCTTTAAAAGGGATTTATATATTGTTTTATATGGGATTTTAGAGTTCTTTATAACATACCCTCTGTTTTATTTGATGTACTCTTTTAATACAATGTTCAAAGAAGAAAGGCATTCTAAGATGCCACTTACAGAAAAAATAAATATCAAAAGCATTACAAAAAGAGCTTTAAAATATTCCAGTTTTGCATTCAAGCCTTTGCACAATAAAATCACACTTTTGAATTTTCTTTGTTGTTTTCTTTTAATTCACTGAAATTAATCTTAGATGTAGATGCCTTATTTGCATTAATTAAAACTCCGCCATAGAAGCTCAGTTTAATTGCAATCAAATTTGCTTAATTATGCATGGCAAGAGATTCCCAAAAGACAAAGGTTTTAGTAAGGAATTTTGTTTTTTACAGTGACAAAATAAATTGAAAATGTCATTTTTTTATGTTTTATGTAACACTTTTAAATAATATGTGAAGCACCTTATATCTTTTATGTAGAGCAATGTTGTTGCTTTGGCAATTATAACAATCTACATTTTTCATTGTTAATTGTGGGTGTCAGCCTCATTAATTTTAATTTAAAGACTGTAATGAAATTAACACAAATTGTGCTGATCTCCTAAAAGTGGCATATCTGAAAATAAAAGTTTTATTAAAAAAATAGAAATGTTATACAGTTTCTCAATCAGTGCTACTAAAAGAAACAATAGAATGTGTTTTGAATTATAACAATCTATAGATAGTGACATTTAGAATATAATAAAAGACAGCAAGAAATTGTAATTTCTTTTGAAAAAAGTGTGATATAATATACTTATGTGATATGTAACTAGCACATTTTGCCCATTTTTAGATTCTTTTAATCTAAAGATCTATAAAATCTAAGATTGAAACAGTCTGCAAGAAGGTCTTATGTGACTCCTCAAGGCTCTCAAGGTCTCTTCCTTGGCCCTCTCCCAAATTGCCTACTTAAAAGAAAAAATAAAAGCAATATTAATGCCAATAATTACTTAAGTTTAGCACTGGGTGCTGGGAAGTATCTTTCTCTCAACTGCTGGGGTATGATGTTTGTAGATGATATCAATATGTGCAACTAAGTATTAGCTTGGATGATGAGTGACACAGCTGTATCGCCACAGCTGCATCTGAATGTGTCTCTGGCTGCTTGCAACTTACACTATTAAGTAACTGAATAATCGAGTTTGCGGTTTAGGAAATATGAAAAACAAAAAATTCTTCACGATTGCTTTTGGAGAACTGACTAATAAATGATTAAAATGGGAACCTAAGTGAGTGCTTTTTTTTTTTTTTTAGAAAAAGTTAACAAAACAGGCTGAATATATCATAGAAAATTAGGATGCAATTATTTGTTCCATTACTTTAAAGAAACATTTTTGGAAGTGCCAATATTTATAAATGCACAAAAGACAATTGCTGACAATTGTTTACACTTTTTTGTGTCAATGTAGCTCTTTTTTCAAGAGCTCAGAATTTTTTATTGTTTATTTCCAGTGAATAAAAGTCTGTCCTAGTTATGTGATGGACACACTAGTGCTCAGCTTGTTACAAGACACAGCTATAATAACTGTATTGGAATGGTGGCTGTACATGTCAGAAAATATTGGCAGAACTCACCTATTTCAGCTGGACCAGACAACCATCTAAGGCTGTGTGTACATGGGTGAGAGCAAGATTCCCATGCACAACTCAAATTGGACAGCACATCGGACACCGCAAAATATATGTCCTTTTCTTGTCCGAGAATTAAACCACAATAGGAAATGCAGCAATTTTTCACTCTCGGGCTATCGGTTCGAGTGAAAGATCACTCATATGATTGAACCCATACAAATGAATGAGTCTTTTTTCCTTGTGAGTACTCTCTATCTTGGGCACGGACAGAACTCTCATGGAAATCTTGCTGTGTGCATGTAGCCTAATGTATATGGTGATGTTTCAACTTTTCCCTAATGACAGGTGTCTGAGGAAAGAAGAGTTGGGCAAGTTGAATTTTGGCATGCTTGATCTTTTTATTCTCAGGAAGTTACCTTACCACAAGAGGTGTCTGGAAGCAACTCACCTCCTTCCCCCTATTCAGAACACTTGCCAAGTCGATCATGCATTTGTATGGGATGGGATGTTGTTTAGGAGACATAGCTGTTTTCTGAACAAATGTTTTTCTGACAGCTATCTAAAGTGTGTACCTGACGAAAGGACCTATTTGGTCCTGAAATATGTTATAACTCAATGAAGCATGCTTTGCTACTGCATCAAGAGACATCCTCATTGATGTGCCTGTAGCTGTCATTCTTCTTCTTCTGTTATGTTTTTTATCCTCCAAACAGAGTTTTTTCTTCCCAGAGGGGCAGCAGTGGTTGGCAGCCAACCATGATATGAGAATGGAAATGGTTACTACCTGTTTCTGACCAATGCACCAGTCTTTAATGTAAACAATATTATATTAAAGGAGTTTCCAAACAAATTCTTTCCCAGGACTGGGAGAGGAGGTATATTACCTGTAGATCATCTTCTCTGCCCTCCCCCTATTGGTTCTGAGTCCTGTTTTCTGCTGTGCAAGATGGCCAGCAATCTTTAGACTACCTAATCCACACAGTGTATTGGTAGATTACTAATACACTATACTGGCTCTCTGATTGGCCAGAGCTACACATGTGATGAGACCTGGCCAATCAGAAAACAATGCAAAGTTAGGTCATTTGAAAATTGCTGCAGCCATCTTGGGTGGCAAAAATAGGGCCTGAACCCAGTAGATTAGAGGGATAGCAAAGAAGAACAACTGCAAGTAACATACCCCCCAGACCCTCTAGTCTTGGGACAATACTTTGAATTTTTTCCTGCCATCAGTAGCATTGTGATTGTGTCGGCTCAGTTGCAATATTTGAGTGGAAACTGACACTACCTGTTTCTGACCAATGCATCAGTTTTTACTGTAGACAATATCATATTAAAGGAGTGCTGCCTATTCTCTTTTTTATTTAATAATCTAAAGTAGTATGGTCAGCTTAACTCCATGCACCTAGAGTAAATGTCCATCACATGTCCAGGACAGATTGTTATCCCCTGGAAAGTAAACAATGGAAGTTGTTATTAAATGACTGCAAGAAATCTTGCCAACCATGAGTAAGTATATTAAAAAATTGTATAATTTTTGATCATAAAATGAGTAATCCTTACTTGCTGAAGCTGTAATACGCCATTTTAAGTTTTGCTAGATGTACAAATCTCCTAGCAGTATATAGTTAAGTTATTTTTTTTGCCTGACTGGTCTTCGGTATCTATTTAACCAAGCTGGTTAAACAGCATATTGCTAATAAACATGGTTTATATGTCATGTCCGGCTATTTTGTTTATTATATGTTCAGTACAAAGAATTCTCCAATGTATGAAGTTTAGGCAAAATAAACTTTACAGGAAAATTCAGAGAAGTGAAAGTAAAGAAATTTTAGGCAACTATAGCTTTGATTGGGGAAGGGGGCAGAAAAAAGTACAGTGAGATGTTGGTCCCTTTGAGAAAAGAAAAAAATCAAAGGGGTTGTCCAAGTTATGTAAACTGGATGTAAAAGGGTTCTGCATGGTGAAAAATAACAGAGCAGCTCATACTCACCGCTCCCTGCAACCGCCCCGCCAGTAGTTCCAGGTTTGCTCGCTAACGTAATTTTTACGGGCTGAGCGGTTCTGGAAACAGGCTGCTGCAGCCAATTGCAGCACTCAGCGATCATTGCTAAGCATTGCTATTAGCTGCAGCAGTGGCGGCTTTTTCATTTTTTACCATGCGGTTTACATAACTCGAATAATCCCTTTAAGCTATTTTTTTCTGGATACAAATATTAATTGGATTTAAAGACTCAGACATTCAAAATTGAGGTAATTTTTCCACCATAGAAATTTAAAGCATGCACGCCAGCCCACATGCACAGTACAGATTTCCCCACACTCTCGCTAGGCGATGACGCGGATCCCATGACACTTCTGCAATGCTCATTGCGGAAGCACCGCAGGGACAGACGGCTTCCATTGACTTCAATGGAAGCCGTTCCTGCGTGTCCCGTTCTAAAATAGAGCACGCTGTGATTTTATTTTTGGCACGTTGTGTCCGCAAATAAAATCCGCTTGTGTGCATTGAGAGAGGAATCTCCACGCACAACTTTGGGCAAATTGAGCAGCGGATCGCTTGCGCCAGTGACAAGCGTGGGATCCTCAATTCAATTTACCCTAGGTGCATGAGGCTTCAGCCAGTTGAGCAAAATGAGATTGTTCTCAGTAAGAGAAACCAAGTAATCTCAAGGCATCATATCTACAAGATTACCGCGTCTATACATGCGTGAAAAATGTGCTCGTCTGACTGAACCCTTAGAAAGAAAGGAAATAAAAAAGTGATCAAAATGTTATATGCTCCCAAAAATAGGATTAATAAAGGCTGTTACTCACCCTGCAAAAAACAAGCCCTCACACAGCTCTGTTGGTAGGAAAATGTGGCAGGGATTCCTTACTCCCCGCGGGGAGTTGCCTTGTCACTGAACACAGTGACAATGCTGTCACAGTGTTCAGCGACAAGAGGACTCCCCGTGGGGAATATTGACGCACAGCACGGACCTATGGTGCACGCATGTCCTATGTCTTGCAGGTACGTGCATTTGCACGCCCGTAAAACACGGACATGTGAGCACATCATAGGGAACCAATGGTACTAATAGATGCACGGTTTTGTGCGGACGTATGTACACACATAAACACGCTCTTCTGAATGAGGCCCCACCCAGAGAATATTATTGTAATTATATACGTTATGTAATATTGATGGTTATCATTGTAAAAAAGAATTCTGAAAAACAGTGGTAGAATTTCTTCTTTATTCTGAACCCCATCAAAAAAATACTAAAAGTTATGCAATACATTATATGTACTCCAAGATGATGCTATTAAAAAATACAACATGAGCCCCCATATGGGTATGTCAATACATATATATATATATATATATATATATATATATATATATATATATATATATATATTATAGAGGAGTTATAGAGGAATGTGATAATGAAAAAAACTGAAAAATCGGTTGCTCTTTAAGGTCTAAAATAGGCTGTTGATTAAGAGATTAAAAAGAGGATAAACATGATATAAAACTAATACTTTAAGAATATTATGCTTTTTTTAAATTGCTGCATTAAAATGTATCATGTATCAAGTTAATAATGTATAAAATAATTAGTAGTCATATCCAACAAATAATTTGTCAGTGTTACTTACAAATTGGCAGAAACCCACATATTTTAGTTCAGAGATAGATTTATTAACACATTCACAGTCATATAAGTTATTTATGTAAAATATAGCTAAGCTGGAGGCAATATGCCTAAGACAGAGTTATTTACATTGCACACACTGATTAAAGTAGCTGCAAGTGTTTTATAAATCGTTTCTGAATCCTTCAATAATCTGCTAGCTATTACGCCACTGTTAAATGTTCGCAAACCTAAAAGATAGTATTCTGCTTTGTGTAAATTTGTGAAAAAAGACATTTATAGCTGAAGCAGACAGCATTTAGATATAGTTAAGGCAATACAATGCTTATGCTTTGAAAGTATTCATCCTGCTCATTGGAAAAGCTGGACATTTGGTTAAACAGCAAGAATGCATTTGTTTCTAGAAGTCATAGTAACAAAGTATGTTAGGCTGAAAGAAAAACATATGTCCATCCGGTTCAGCCTACTTCCCCCCGATGTTGATCCAGAGGAAGGCAGAAAACCCCAATGAGATAGGAGTCAATTTTCCTAAGTTTAGGGAAAAAATTCCTTCCCAACTCCAGTTCTGGCAATTGGAATAATCCTTGGATGACCGACCCTTCTGAAAGTCAATTTTACTAGAATACAAAGAGCATGTAGGCCACTTCTGGGCAATCACAGGTAGATTAACAATATATGTTTCTTGTGGGGGTATGGTCTGCAGTATTGATGTCATGTGATGGCACGGTGGTAACAGACAGAATGAGGCATGTAATGCAGTAAAAGTAAACTGAACCATAAATATTATTTACAGTATATCACTCTATAGGATGGTTTGTATACTTAAACATTGCAGCACAGCATTACGTATCATAGAATCTTCTTAAAATGGCATCACTGGTTACACATGAGACATCACTTCTTGTTCCCCTTAATGTGATAGTCACAAAGCACATGCAGTAAACTTGGGCCTTTCCAAATATACCTGATCTGGGAAGAATTTGGTGTCTCACTACTAAATAGTTTGATTAATATACATCCTTGGCTCTTACCATACTTTCACTATATACTGGCTATATACTCACAGCCACTTGTGTAACTATTGGAGATGCATGGGATGCTGTTGCACCCGGGCCCACGAGCCTTAGAGGGCCCATAAGACCTCTCTTGTCCATACAGGCAGCCCAGTACTATGAATAAAGGATTATAGTTGGGGCCCTGTTACAGTTTTTGCATGGGGCCCCAGGAGCTTCCCGTTATGCCTCTGCTCACAGCCACTAGGATTCCACATCCAGCTTCCTTCTGTCTTCTCATGTGGAAACTCGCACACTTTGCACACAACATATGTATCAAACATTCAGGGGCTTAACACAATAGTGACAGGATTTAAGCACACAGTAAATGCACAGAAACCTTTACTAAAATATGCACTTTTTGCAACTTACTCTGGTACAATCATTCAGCCTACACTTATGGAATCCCTTGGTCATATACTGAATCCTTGACAAATATACTGCTGTCTGCAGCTTTATCACAATATCACATAAGATTCAAAATATGCAATATTACTCACTATCAACTCACCATCAGTCTTTGCTTTAATCATGCATCAGGTGCATTGCAGCACCCTCACAACCATAATAAATGTGGGACATTACATCATTCTATCAAATAACTATGCAAGGCCTTGCACTAACTATGGACCACAAGTAACTCTGCTAGCTAGCATTAACTGTTTTTGATAGTCCCATAAGGTCCAGGACCTCCACCCTGGCCAGCGATTTTGTATCTAACAGAACCCAGGGCGCAGAGTACACTCACAACTGATACTGCATCTCATTTGATCTTCCTCTGCACAGTGTCCGCTGTGAAGACATTTCAGCACCACTGTATTGGTGTCTGGAAATAGCAGAGAGGGATACTCTTCTTCCTACATACTGCAGGGTCCTGGCTTAATTGTCCAATTGCTTCTCCACCTGCTGTAGCAACCACTGCAGCAGATCATTTCTGCACCTGTACAGTGGCTGCTGCGCAGACCTTTCCAAGGCCGCCTGATCTCTCATAGTTCCAGCCCACTCAACCCTTGACCACTCCCTAGCATTGGGATATGGCCTCTGCGACTTCAAGAGATCCTTTTTGCAACTTGCTCTGCACTAGCAGCATCACAGTTCCCTACTGCATCACACTCTATATACCGCATCACACACTCAGCTTGTAACACAGCTACTTTTATATAGTGCTTGCTGAGCATGGAACTTTCACAGTGGTGATGCGCCAACCATGTCACTGACACATCATTAAAGGGGCATGGCCTCGTCATCTCTTTTATCTCCCCCCTGACATGCCATTGACAGGGATTGGGAGCCAGCATTGTGGACAATGGAGACACTGTCAGAGTGGATTGGCCACTCAGATTTTGTGTGGAGGGAGCTAGGAGCTCTCCTTCTACTTCTTACAAGTGCACAGAGTAAGCTATCAATAGTGGACCAGCAGAGGTTTACAACCTGGGATACCTGCAGGTCAGCTGTTTGCCACATCATTGTACTTTAAATGGAAACTTTTGCCTGCAATACCACATTTGGCCACTGAAGTGAGAACTGAGCTGTTTGCTTCCTGTAGAAATCAGCTTAGTACACAAGCAAATGATCCAGCAAACAGCTGATTGGTGGGGTTCCTGGGGCCAGACCCAGCTAATCTACTATTGATGTTTGATTCTGCATCCACCATCAATAGTTTACAACTGCACAAGTTGAAGTGCCTGCTGTTACGGCACTCTGCCCCCCGAGCGCCAAGTGGGGTGCCCTGATCTTCCCGCACCCCACTGTCCCTGCCTACTTGCCTCGGCCCTGGCTAACCCCAGGCGGACAACTGGACGGCGGTCCCTGCCCTGGCTAGGGACCTGGCAGCTGACAAGAAGGAAACTACCTAATGGGGGGAACAGAGTGCCGACAGAGGAGGCAGATGAATCAGACCAACAAAACTTACAAGGCTGGAGATGGAACTTCGCAGGCAAACTGGCAGGGTGCTGGATAGCAACTAGTGCTGACTGGGCCAGACCAGATTAGAGGCAAACAGAACCCACAAAAACAGACAGAGTAATAGGGAACCAGAGGGAGCTGACCGGCAACTAGGGACTGGCTGAGGGGACCCGCAGACAGACTGGCTAGGTGCATGCAGAACCAATAACTGGCAGTGAGCTCAGTTCACTGCCAGTCTTTTAACCACAAGGTTCCGCCCAGGGGCGGAGAGTGGGAGGAGGCAACTCCACCCACTGTTGTATAAGAAGCACAGAGGAGTGCGGGCGGCACCCTACGGGCGGGCACGCCCACGCCGCCGCCCACTGGCCAACCCAAGCTGCTGGGATGACCTCGACACAGGGCTCCAGGCTGCTAGAGCCGAAGCGACGCGCGCCGACCGCGGGACCCCGTGCCGCGCTGTATGGTAACACCTGCATCATAAGGAAAATAAAGAAAAAGAAAAGCTCCACAAGATTCAAGAGGTTTTGTCCTTCACCCAACATGACAGAAGAGAGGTAGGTAAGCAGCACCATGCCTCCCTCACCAGCAGCCTCCTCAGTGTCTTCGCACACATATTTTGTGCCCAGAACCCACAGTCAATCAAAACTCCTGACAGTTCACCCTTACAACAGCATCACTCCACTGCTTCTCTTCTTGTGAGCACTTTTATAATATAGTTAATAATGACATTAATATATAAGTCCTCAGTCTGCTACCTGCCATTCTCCCTCTTCTCCTCATATCTTCTACTAGGCAGATTCTCATAAAGAGCATTAGTATCTGAAGGTCTGCTTTTTATTATCCAGACTGAATATGCGGCATTGGGAGAATATACCTCATGTAGAAAACAAAACTGTGGAATTTTCAGTGGCTCACAAGCTAGTGGACCAGAATAATGTATTAGAGGGAGAGGTAGGGCCTTTCTCCTAAAAGTTATGGATTTATAGGACTGATCCCACAGCAATTATTTGAGATTTTGCAACATTTTAAAACTGATAAAGTCAGAAGAAGTCACTGACTTCCTCACAGGTTTATTTATGGCCATTTTACCTGATCCGCCTCAAGCTGATCTTTTAAAAGACAGAGCACACTATATCCCCAAACCAAAGTCATTGCTAGTATCTACTCCAAGAGAGGTCATAGCTTGCATGCATTTTTAGTATTTTGAAGGCAAGATGATAGAAGGAGTTTTATATATACGTACTTATTTGCTACATCAATGAGCTTTTACTAAATATGTACATTCTACATTACTAGTTCTACTACTAATATAAATACTACTTTTCATAAAAAACTGTCTTGTTCTTTATGCTGCCATCATTGAGGGCAGCACAGTGTAGTGACAGAAAAATTGATTTCAGTGATCTGTCACTTATGGAATAAGGTGCAGTGTTTTTTAAGAACTTACAGGTTGTTCCTGCAGCTCTAATCAAGACATGAGTCCCAATTATTTATGAGCTGCTGCTAGCCCCACCTGTACACCTTGCTTGACAATTTAGTACCTTGTATACTTTATACTGAAAAAGCAGTACCTCATTAATAAGTGGGACTCATCTCTTGCTAAGAACTGCAGGAACATGCTATAAGTTCTTAAAATCAACTGCATGTTATCACATAAGTGACAGACCGCTGAAATCAATATGTCTGTCATTACATTATAAACATGATACAACATAAAGAACATGACACTTCATACACAGATAGCTGTTGTTCACTGGTAGGTCCACCCACTGGACCTCTAAGCGCAGAATGATCACAGGCACCGTACTGAAAATTTTCCCCTTAAAGCTATATATCAACCTGCTCAGCTCCTCTTCTTCTATAACAGGATGCCTGCAATTTGGACTGATTTTTTTTATGTATCAGGTTCCCTTTAAATAAAGATATTTATCAGCCAGCAATGATAAAAGGAAACTCTAATGTCATAAAAATTAAACAGTTCCAAAAATAAAAAAAATAGTAACTGATCGGGAGGTATAATCAGTTCAATAATAAATGAAGCAACCTAAAATATTAAAAAGCTCTGATCATGTTGGTTACAGGAAACCAATCAAGGCTTAAATTTATTCTGTTCATTAAAGAAGAATGGTCTTTTTTTGTAAAATCAAATCACAAGACATGCAAATAGTGTTGAGGGAACTGGACCTAAAAGTTTGGTTCTGCATGAACCTAAACCAAGCTTTTTGGAAAGTTCTGGATGAAAATGGGCACTACTGGTTTGGTTCACTCAGCACAAGTCCTGAATACTGATGTACAACACTGTCTGAGAGTCATAGAAACTCTGTATAACACTTCGAGAGTGTTATAAAGGGCTTTTCTGGATCTGAGACATTGTTTTACACTAGTTTTAAGCGCTTTGGTGAATTTCCGGTTTGGTTTAAACCAATTCAGACCGAACTAAACTTTTTAAAAGTTTGGCAAACCGGCTGATCCGAACTTTTCAAAAGTTCGTCCATCAATACATGTAATACCCAATGAGAGAAATGTATCTCGTTAACCTACAGTAGCAACCAAGGAACACATAAAAAGCCAGTCATAGGCTCCTATAATAATGTTAAATGAAAAAATGTACCATCAGAAGATAAAAACGTATTACGAAAAAATATATATGTGTATAAAGTTTAGTTTTAATTAGGACAAACAATATAGATGATACCTATATTCCCTCTAATTTTTATAAAGGATCAATCCCTCTTTAATGCTAATGTTTCAACCTTACATTCATATAGATATACAGGTTTTTAATTTTACTAAGCTGCTTGCTTGAATTTGTCAACAGCCTATGATTTGCGTCAATGTTTTCATATTGTTATTGCTCGCTAATGTTCAGGTTCTTAAGTAGCAAGGTTCTTAAAATCTGCTCTGTGATTTCAGATGTAGCGTACCATTCACCTTGTAGTATTAGCTTATTCTTATAATCAAAACTGTATTAACTGAGATCTCAAGTATTTGTTTCAGGGATAATTCCATTTTATTTAATTGAGCATGTTTTAAGATTGCTCAAGCACACCCACACATATCCATGAAATGAACATAATTGCCAAATAACAAAGGCAATTTAGAAAGCCTACCCAGGCTGAAAATGTTGCCATTGGTATTTTTGTGTTCAATGAGAAACCATTAATGATAACATGAAAGCCAGAGATGCATTTCATGTTCAGCACTGATATAGATCATAACTCTTTGTAGCTATAAACTGCTCAAGTGTTTTCTAGATTATTCTTTTGTTCAGGACATAGCTGCACCACCTGTTATAAATTATCATATTTCATTTACACTATATCTTAACTGCCAGGGCCACTTTGTGAAGCTATGACTCATGTCACCACTGTCAAGAGTATACAGAACAAACTTCTAAAGCTTATTTATCAAATTGCATTGTTAAAAGACAATTTATAAAGTTCAAAAATGTGTACAAACTGCTAGAAATAAAGCAAATAGAATGTATAGATTTGTCAGCTAAAACCTTTTTTGCGCAATCCAAATCCAGGTTCAAAAAGTTCAAGTCATTGACTCATTATTAGAGATGAGTGAGCACCCAAATGCTCGAGTCTGTGTTATTCAAGTCGAGCTTTTCGTAAAATTCTAGAGCTCTACTCGAGCAACGAACCCCATTGACTACAATGGGAGACTCAAGCATTTTTGTATGTGGGACGCTGGGTGCCGAGCTTTTTTTTTTTCTAGGTTGGTTCGTTCTCTCTCTCTCTCTCCTGCCAGACAAAAAATTTGCCAATGACGCGCGCTGCGTTGCGGCGGGGAGGGGCCAAAACAGGCACGTCAAAGTGGGGAGGAGCGAAAAACTGGGGCGGGGTCGAACACGGCTTGATGCTTGTTTGAGTAACGAGCACCATCGAGTGCTCTAATACTCGAACGAGCATCAAGCTCGGCAGAGTATGTTCGCTCAACTCTAGTCATTATGCATTGTAGGCCTGAGCATTTTCTAAACTTTGCATGAGTATAGACAGAATGTTTGGTTCCTGTAACATTCATTACTACAAAATCACGAGATACTTTATTGCAATTATCATTTTTTTGCCTTGTTCTTGCTTTGATCTTGAGTTGCAATGAAGCCTGGATTTCTCAAAAAACTTCTTGAGACTCATGTTCTAGTGAATATTTCTGATTTGTAACATGATTATGTCTGGCTGAGGTATGCTTTCACAATACAAGTGAATGGATGGTTCATAACACAACTTGATGCATGCGCTTCTCTGGCCACGATATAATATGTGGCGCAAAGAGAAGCCAGGGTAAGATTATATAATAAGAATATTTAAATATCCTTCTTAGAGCTTTTTGAAATAAGTCTTGGAAAACACAACATGTTCAATAATTAAAGTAGATGGAAATAGTACCCATATGCGCCTGGTCTTTTTTTTACTAAAAAATCTCAACATGTTCTATTCTTGTCTGATTTTTGGATGAGAATAACACATGTCATTGTGCAGTCTTCAGTATATTGGACAGCAGTTGGACGGGAAGTGTGTGTGCTGGCTGATGCAAGTTGCAACCAACAATCTTGGACATAACGTTTTAGTTGTCCATGTGCATTTACCTTAGACTGCTATTACACAGTCTTTTATGCAAAAAACACCACTTTTTGTCGGTTCCAGTTTTTATTTCAGCAAAAAATGCTGTTTCCAGATGTTAGCTATAGGTTGATAATTACATATGAAAATTCCTACAAATATTGCATTTTTTGTGGTGCTTGCTCTCCCTTTTGCTGTGTTTTTGGACCTATAGTGCTTTTTCAAAATCAAAGCATGCTCTAGGTCTGGCATTTTTCTGGCATTCTCTATAAGCAAAAAACACACAAAAAAGCACATGTGATTAAAATTTTAGCAAAAAAAGGTCAGTTAAGAAAACACAGGTGCATGCAATTTCGCAAATATATTTTTCACATGAAAAAAGACTGTCTGAAGGAATTCTAAGGTCATTTTCACACATGCAGGAAATGCTGTGAAATGTGTGAAAATGCAAGACCTGTGAGGGAGAATTCGTAGTTAAATTACGTGCAGGGAAGATCGAGCGGCCCGTCTTCCCACCTCTCTTTTCAAACTCCTGCACTCTGTGAATAAGCTCTTAAGGTGCGGATTTGGCGACTGCAGTTTTGAGGCATATTTGCTACATGTTTTCTGCTGCAGAAAGCCCACAGCAGATACTGCCCTGTGCAGCTGGTCTAAGACTATTTTGACATGCGGTGGAATATTCCGCAACATGCTGTAGAATTTTCCATCATGCAAATTTGCATCAAAATCTGAATGTCTAATATTAGGATTTTGGCACAGATTTGTGGCTGAATTTAGTCATTTGTAATTCTGCATCAAAATGTACTTGTTAAACATGCAGATTCTGGTGTTAATTCTTCCGAGTGGCAGAATAGCCTGCTACATTCTGCAGAATATTTTGACGTGTGAAAGCACCATTATAGGGATTACAGAAATACTTACAAGCAGTTTGGTGAATCAATCAATCAATAAATTATTTAATCAATCAGTTTGAGGGAATCCCTGTTTCTCAAATCATTATGACTTTGAGTCTCTCACAGAGTTGCTAACTGGATTAGACATACACTAATGTCATAGAAAGGCATTGCAGAAAATTAGATTGCCTGACAGATTATCAGTACTTTGAAGCATTACATAGCCGCATCCAAGGCATAATGAGGTTCAAAGGTCTATACCTTAAGAGTATGTGTTGTCTACTGTTTTAACGATTTTAAAGTCATGTTGCCGGTATGCATGTAATAACATTTGATTGCGCAAATGTGCACCCTTTAAATCCTTGATTCAAAAAATTCTACCATTTTTTGTATACAGCTCCCATGAAGACCTATATGTCTCCATGGACAGAAAAGACATAAAACTCTGTGTAGGCTGATTCTGCAGTCCCCTTCCTTTTGCTTGTCCCTTTTTCTATTTAAAGTACTATATATGCGTTACTGATAAAAGTCCTTGGGTTAGACGGGGTGTCGTGTCTCCTTAAGGAGAGCATCCAAAAAGTGTGTGGAGACACACAGGGGGTGAGTGGGTCAGGGGATGGTATAGTCTCTCCCCAAGGAGAGCACCCAAAAGGGGTGTGAGGACACCTATAAGGTGAGTAAGGAGACTTATAAGGCCATGCAAGCTCCTCTGGGTAATATATGCAAATAAGAAAGATGGAAAATTACCTTTGCAGTGCCACCTATTGGATGGCAGCATTCCTTACAAATCAATTCCAATAGGTGGTATTTTTCCATTTTGGTAAAAGTCCTAAATGCTATTAGTCTATGAGTGCTCTTCAAGTGAGTAAAGCGCATCTGTGTTTTGACATTTTTGGAAAATAGAATAGTTTCCATTTAAGATGAATACAAAGAATGAAATTAAGAAGCAATAGTAACAGATAAAGTGCACTGCGTAAGTAAATGTGAATCACAATAGGACTTATGTAAAGTCTTACAAAGCCACTGTAACGTAAGTTATTACTACCTTTGTTAACAGTGAAGCACAGATAATAATACTTTTACAGTGTTTTGTGAAAGGTTTAATCTGCTGAACCTCTGTATTGCAACTGTATCGGGCTTTGATAATTGCTCTAAAGTCGAGTTTTATCTATGTTGGTATAAGCTGAATTCATATAATCCAAAGTAAATTAGATACCCTTCAACCATTATTTTAAAATGTTCATTTTCTTCCAGTACATTCAATTTACTGAAAATGAATGTTGTAAAGCAGTTTAAAATTACATAATAGAAGTTGTCGCATAAACCTTTTCACTAGAACAAAAACGATCAGGATCATAAACCATTTCATTTCTACACACACAGAGGTTTGCTGCACCATTAACACTTTCATCGCAGTTAAAATATGATTTCTTTTATTGTCACTGCAGTTGTATAAATACAGATTTATGGTTCAGGAATACATTCTCATACATCTGCCAGGAAGTATATCTGCAGGACTAGCAGGATTGAATTATATTTAAAATATATTTATATCACGCTCTATATTACTGTACATGGAGATTTTATGTTATTGTGTTTTATGATTTGCTATTCATTTGAATAAACAGCTACCTATTTATCTTTTTGAATACCAAATAGTCTTGTATTTACTTTGTTCAATATGCCCCATCTCTAAGTACTAATTCAATATATTAATAGAGACAGTTTAAAGATGGAGGATTCATAGAGCCTCTGCCTAGGATAACTATAGAAGCATTGAGTAAACTGTATGTAAATTAATATAACAGGCGGGACACTTAAAAAGTAGTCATAAATTTACATGATGTCCTATAGGGTGGTTATTGCTTATTATGACTATTATATGAACTGATCATCCCCATATTGTTCTTAGAGTACCCCTTCAATTAAGTTGAGTGTTTACCATTAATTTGAATGTTTTATGTCTTCTACGGTTCTCTATCTGAGGGCAGCATATGATAGTAAGGGATATGTTGAGTTTGGGGATATACAGTTTTTTATAATTTGATTCAGTGTCTTCATGTGAGAAGCTGTTAAAATGCTGTAAAGTGTCATGTCCTGCTCTTACTCACCTCCACCGCTCTCCTGCTTGCTGCTGCCTGCCACATGCACAGGCGCTGACTCTACGCTCATAAAGGGCTAAAGAATGTGCCAATGCAATGCACCTGTTCTCCAAACAATATGAAGCTAGCACAGACTTCCTAAAGAGGTTGTGTCGTTACAAAAAAAGATGAGAGGCCACAGCGTAAATGTCCCAAACTCCTGCAATCATGGAGCACAAGCCACGGGAGACACTCAGCTAGGTCCTGGGGGCCGAAGACAGGTGAATATATGCTTTTTTTTTTTGTTTTATCACATGCGCAGCAGTTGAAATTTTTTTATAATGATGTGATCTATTCTACTGGATTGGCGCATAGTCAATGTGGTGCAGATTTTCAAAAATGGTCAAAAAGTGAATCTGGTAACTACAGTCTGGTAAGTCTTACTTCTATTGTGTGTAAAATGTTTGAAGGGTTTCTAAGAGATGCTATCCTGGAGGACCTCAAGGAAAATAGCTATATAACTCCATATCAGCATGGGTTTATGAGAGATCACTCCTGTCAAACAAATCTGATCAGCTTCTATGAGGAGGTAAGATCTAGATTGGATGAAGGAGAGTCATTGGATCTTGTGTATACTGTGCCACATAAAAGGTTGATATATAAAATGAGAATGCTTGGTCTGGGTGAAAATGTGTGTAAATCAGTAAGTAACTAGCTCAATGATAGAAAGCAGAGGGTGGTTATAAATGGTACATGCTCTAACTGGGTCACCATTACTAATGGGGTACCGCAGGGGTCAGTATTGGGCCCTATTCTTTTTAATAAATGTATTAATGACCTGGTACAAAGATTGCAATTAACACAAGAGAGGACGGAATGCGGATGCAAAAGGATCTGGATAAGTTAGGGATTTGAGCATAAACGTGGCAACTGAGGTATAAGGCCGCCTGCACACGGGCGGAAATCCCGCGGCGGGATTATCCGTGGGATTTCTGCCACTAAAAGCCTGCATAGGAGTGCATTACACTACGCACTCCTATGCAGATGGCCGCGGTTTGGCCCCGCGAAATGTCACGCGGCAAACAAACCGCGGCATGTCCTATTTCTGTGCGGGGCTCGCAGAGCCTCGCGCGGAAACGTCACTCACCCGGCCGCCGGCTCCGGTCTGCGCATGCGCCGGCTGCCCGGCAGCCGGCACATGAAAGAGCCAGGGCCGCCAGGCGCGGGTGAGTACGCGCTCGTCCCTGCAGGCGCTGGGGTTGGGTCCCGCAGCGAGAATTCTCGCCGCCGGATCCGACCCGCCCGTCTGCAGGCGGCCTAACACTGATAAATGTAAGGTTATGCACATGGGCAGGGGAAATATATGTCCCTATTACACACTAAATTGGAAATCATTGGGTAAGATTGACATAGAAAAGGAATTAAGGGTTTTAGCTAACTGTAGGCAACCAGTGCCAGGCAGCTGCTGCCAAGGCAAATAGGATCATGGGGTGCATGAAAAGAATATGTACATGAAAACGTTGTTCTTTCTCTTTACAAGTTGCTGGTCAGACCACCGGTACTTAAGAAGGGCACCGGTACTAAAGAAAGAAATAGCTGAGCTTGAGTGGGTTGAAAGGCAGGCAACTACAGTAAGGGTGCGTTCACACGAGCGCATAAACGGCGCGTTTTTGCGCCCAATCGTATAAACGTGACCATCTGAGGCGTTGGTTTCCAATGTATTCGTTCGCACGGGCGATTTTACGGCGCGTAAAAATGGCAACCCGAAAAAAAACGGAACATATGCGACCGAAATATGCGCCAACGCATATTCGATGGCCGAAAAGATAGTTTGCAAAGTAGGAACAAACGATAATACGCTTTCTAGCTCTGGTCATGATTGCCGAAAAACGTTCTTTCCGGCGATTAAACGTTGCGCACGTGCGAACGTAAATACGCCTACGCTCGTGTGACCGCGCCCTAATAAACGGAATGGGTGGACTACAACACCCAAAGAGGTTATCAAAATTGGGATTATTTAGTTTTGAAAAAAAGACGGCTGAGGGGTGAACTAACAACTATGTATAGATATATCAGGGGACAATACAGAGATCTCTCCTATCATCTATTTATACCCAGGATTGTGACTGTAACAAGAAGGCATCCCCTATGTCTAAAGGAAAGAAGATTTCTACACAGACATAGAAGGGGGTTCTTTACTGTAAGGGCAGTGAGGCAAACTCACTAAAAGAGATCAAGAGAGGCATGGATGGCTTTCTTAATCAATATTATATGGTATATTATATGGGACTATTCCAATTGCCATATTGGAGTCAGGAAGGATTTTTTTTCCTTAGACCTATCCACCATCTTCCTATGCCTGAACAATACATACTTTTAGGTTATGGTATTCTACAAAATTGTTCTTCTGTCTTAATATCCATTTGACCTCTGACAATTAACTTGGTATCACACACTGGTGCCATTTGCTCAGTTTATCATCTGCTGTCGCTAACAGAGACTCTTTCTAGGGTAGCAACCTGGGGATTTCCAGCAGAGACTACAAGATGGATTACATTTAATAATATCCCCTTTTACCCAATCTACAACCGGGTTATGTGTTCGCAACTAGGGAAAGCTCAATACCACTTGAGACGCCAGGAGCAGCGCGCCGAGACAGAGGCACGAGCGGGGGACTGAAGGGGACATCAGAGCAGCGCCGAAGCAGGTGCGGGGGCAGTAAGGTGAGCGGAGCAGAGAAGTAGCCGGTGCCAAGAGGCCACCAGGAGTCCAGCGCCAGCAGCAGCGGAGGGGACCGGAACGGAGCAGCAGAGCAGCTGAGACAGGAGGGGAGTGAGCGGCCGCCGGGAGAGCGGGTGACGTCACCAGGAGGAGTGGAGGAGCCGCAGGAGCCGATAAGTATCTTCTGTGTGTGTTTGTGAGCTAAGTGTGTGTCTTTTGTGTATCTGGTGTGCCCTAGTTGTGTCTTCTGTGTGTGTCTGTGTCTGTGGGTCTAAGTGTTTGTGAGGGGGGGGGGAATTTGAGCGGTTGAGCAGAGGCAGCAGCGTGTGAGCGGTTGCAGCAGCGTGTGAGCGGTTGAGAGGTTGCAGCAGCGTGTGAGCAGTTGCAGCAGCGTGTGAGCGGTTGAGCGGTTGCAGCAGCGTGTGAGCGGTTGAGCGGAGACAGCAGCGTGTGAGCGGTTGAGCGGAGGCAGTAGCGTTTGAGCAGAGGCAGCAGCGTGTGAGCGGTCGAGCGGAGGCAGCAGCGTGTGAGCGGTTGAGCGGAGGCAGCAGCAGTTGAGCGGAGGCAGCAGCGTGTGAGCGGTTGCAGCAGCGTGTGAGCGGTTGAGCGGAGGCGGCAGCGTGTGAGCGGAGTGTGAACAAGTGTATCTTCACTACTTCCACAAGTAAATTGTAAATCCCCATTAGGATAAACTCCATGCCTGGCAATGCCATCCAGTGTGCTACTTGTGCAATGTATGCGGTCCTTGATCAGCCAATCGAGGGTGCATACTGTTGCGCAAGATGCGTGCACGTCGCACATTTAGAAGCACAAATTCTGGATCTAAATCAGCAACTGGCAACACTGAGAGCCATTTACATCATGGAAAGGAGTTTGGTGCTCACTGAGCAGGCACTCCCTGGGGTAGAGGCGGGGGCGGATGGTAGTACGGAAGAGCAGGGGGAGCAGGCAAGAAGCTGGGTCTGGGTGACAGATAGAAGGAGGTGTAGAGGGAATAGATCCAGGGAGGCTGGTCCTGAACTGGCACAACCCAACATGTCTGCAACGTTGGCAGATGAGGGCGATGCCATTACAGAGCCAGCACCACTGCAGCACGACAGGCCCTCTGAACGCCAGGGGGATGACTGCTCCAGTGAGATGGGGATGGGGAGTGCAGGGCAGGCTAGACAGGTTCTAGTGGTGGGGGACTCAATTATTAGGGGGACAGAGAGGGCAATCTGCCATAAAGACCGGGATCGTCGAACGGTGTGTTGTCTTCCTGGCGCTCGAGTTCGACACATCGCGGATCGGATTGACAGATTACTGGGAGGGGCTGGTAAGAATCCAGCGGTCATGGTGCACGTTGGCACCAATGAACAAGTTAGAGGTCAATGGAGGGCCCTCAAAAAGGATTTCAGGGACCTAGGGTCCAAGCTCAGGGCACGGACCTCCAGGGTACTTTTCTCGGAAATACTACCTGTACCTAAAGCCACACTAGAAAGGCAGCAGGATCTTAGGGAGGTAAACAAGTGGCTCCGGAGTTGGTGTAAGAAGGAGGGATTTGGGTTCCTGGAGAACTGGGCTGACTTTGCTGTCGGCTACAGGCTCTACTGTAGGGACGGGCTGCATCTTAATGGGGAGGGTGCAGCTGTGCTGGGGGATAAGATGGCTAGAAGGCTGGAGGAGTGTTTAAACTAGGGACTGGGGGGAGGGCAAAAAGAGAAATAGTGGGGTAGCCAGTGTAACTAGCGACCCGGGTCTCAGCAAAGGGAATGGGGGTCGAGCAGGGGGTGGAGTTAGCACAGTTAGAAGTGATAGATCAGCCATTAGTACGAATAGCAACAAAACAAATTTAAAAAACAAAAAAAAACGATATAAATTGTATGACCACGAATGCAAGAAGTCTGATCGGTAAAGTGGGTGAGCTTGAAGCGAGAATGACTGATGAAAATTATGATATAGTAGGAATTACGGAAACATGGCTTGATGATAAGTGCGATTGGGCGGTGAATTTGCAGGGGTACAATCTCTTCAGAAGGGACCGAAGGAACCAGAAAGGGGGAGGGGTATGTCTGTACGTCAATTCGAACTTGAAGCCGAGGCTACGGGAGGATATAGGGGTAGGAGAAGAACAGGTGGAATCTCTGTGGGTAGAAATACAGGGAGGAAAAAATAACAAAATCCTGATAGGGGTCTTCTATAGACCACCAAAAGCAACAGAAGAAACTGATAACTTACTATTAAGGCAGATAGAAGAGGTGTCAAACCGCAACAAAGTAATTATCATGGGGGACTTTAATTATCCAGATATAATATGGGAAAACGAAACCTGCAAATCTCACAGGGGTGATAAGTTCTTGAGAGTAATTAAAGACAATTACCTGAACCAACTGGCACAGGAACCAACAAGAGGGGGGGGGGGGGCATTCTGGACCCAGTACTAACTAACAAACCGGAATGTATAAAGGGGGTGCAGGTTGAGGGCCACTTGGGGAACAGTGACCACAATATAATCAACTTCCAGCTGTCATTCAATAAGAAGCCTTATCAGGGAGCGACAAAGAAACTAAACTTTAGTAAAGCAAAATTTGATCAGCTCAGAATTACTATCGGTAACATTAATTGGGACAACATCCTCAAAAATAACGGTACAGAGGACAAATGGGAAAAGTTTAAAAGGATCCTAATCACCTCATGTGAGAAGTTCATTCCCTTTAAAAATAAAAGAAACTCAACTAAAAGGAAACCAATGTGGCTCGACAAGACGGTAAGAGGGGCAATAAACGAAAAAAAGAAAGCGTTCAAACTACTAAAGCAACAAGGCAGCGAAGAAGCGCTAAAATCATACAGGGAAAAAAACAAAATATGCAAAGATAAGATCAAAACTGTCAAGGAGGAGGCGGAAAGAGTGATCGCCAAAGAGAGCAAAAACAACCCGAAGCTATTTTTCAACTATATTAACAGCAAAAGGATTTGCAGGGAGAGCACTGGCCCTTTAAAAAATAATGCAGGAGAGATCATTGATGATGACGGAGGGAAAGCAAATCTACTAAACAGTTTCTTCTCAAGTGTATTCACAAACGAAAAGAAAATGCCACACGAGATGCAGGGGAATAAAATGAACCCATCACAAAATATCTCATACCTAACGCAGGAGGAGGTGCGGAAGCGACTAAAGAAGACTAAAATCGATAAATCGCCGGGCCTAGATGGATTACACCCAAGGATACTAAGGGAACTAAGTGACGAGATAGCTAGGCTGCTATATCTAATATTTCTAGACACTATCAAGACCGGTGTAGTACCATTGGATTGGCGCATTGCCAATGTGGTTCCAATTTACAAAAAAGGGAGCAAAAGTGAGCCTGGTAACTACAGGCCAGTAAGTCTCACTTCAGTAACGGGAAAGATTTTCGAGGGGATTCTGAGAGACGCCATCGATGAGTACCTCAAGGAGAACAAGGGAATAACTCCTCACCAGCATGGATTTATGAAGGGTCGCTCATGTCAGACAAATCTGATCAGTTTCTACGATGAAGTAAGTTCTAAGCTGGACCAGGGAGAATCTATTGATCTCGTATATCTGGACTTCTCTAAAGCCTTTGACACCGTGCCACATAATAGGCTAATATACAAAATGAGGCAGCTTGGACTGGGCGAAAACGTGTGTAAGTGGGTAAAAAATTGGCTCAGAGATAGAAAGCAGAGGGTGGTAATAAATGGTTCGTACTCTGATTGGACCACAGTCGCTAGCGGGGTGCCACAGGGTTCAGTATTAGGCCCCACTCTGTTCAACATATTTATCAATGACCTGATAGAGGGGCTGCACAGCAAAATATCAATATTTGCAGATGACACAAAATTATACAATTTAATTAATGCAACGGAGGACAATGTGCGGCTACAAACGGACCTGGATAAGCTAGGGACTTGGGCAGAAAAATGGCAAATGAAGTTCAATGTTGAAAAATGTAAGACTATGCACATGGGCAGGAGAAACGGATGTCACCAATATTCACTTAATGGGGTACCACTAGGGAAAAGTGATATGGAAAAGGATCTGGGGGTATTAGTGGATAGTAGACTAAACTGGAGTAACCAATGCCAGTCAGCTGCTGCAAAGGCAAATAAAGTCTTGGGGTGCATTAAAAGAGGTATAGGGGCGAAGGACGAGAACATTATCCTCCCACTATATAAGGCACTTGTCAGGCCTCACATGGAATACTGCGTACAATTCTGGTCACCGTTGCTCAGGAAAGATGTCACAGTGCTTGAGGGGATTCAAAGAAGGGCAACTAAACTAATACATGGAATGAAGGGACTGGAATATCCAGAGAGGCTATCAAAATTGGGATTATTCACCCTGGAAAAAAGACGGCTAAGAGGTGATCAAATAACTATGTATAAATACATGAGGGGACAATACAAGGATCTCTCCCAAGATCTGTTTACACCCAGGACCGCGGCGGTAACAAGAGGACATCTGCTACGATTAGAGGAAAGTAGGTTTCATCACCAACATAGAAGGGGATTCTTTACTGTAAGAGCAGTTAGACTGTGGAACTCTCTGCCGGAGGAAGTGGTGATGGCAAAATCCATAGAGGAGTTTAAAAGGGGACTTGATGTCTTTCTGGAGAGGAAGGACATTATAGGATACAAGTCTTAGGTTAATTGTCAATCCGGGTATACAGGCAGGTAGGAACTATTAGGGGTTGATCCAGGGAACCGTCTGATTGCCATTAGGGAGTCGGGAAGGAATTTTTTCCCCAGAAGGGCTAAATTGGCTTCTGCCCTTGGGGTTTTTTGCCTTCCTCTGGATCAACACAGGAGGATAGACAGGCTGGACTAGATGGACATTGTCTTCATTCAGCCTTACATACTATGTTACTACGTTACTATGTATGTTACTTGTGTCAGGAGAGATTCCATGACATACAATGCAATTGTCTCGATATGAAATAAACCAATTTTAAGGTATACATCTGGGACAACGTATTTCAAAACTTTCTGTGACAAGCGAGTGGTGCCAATTGCAGACTCTGGAATCGGGTGTTCTAATGCTCTTACCCCTAAACCCATGCGTTTAACTACTTCATGATGGATCAAGTTAATATCAGCTCCCCAATTCAAAAACACTGTGAAAAAAAAATTTCCCATCTGCTGAAAGGATCTTGGCGGGAAGATTCAGCCTGTATGATCTGTAGGCCCAGGGGAACCTTCCCTCCTAGTTTTTCTGACCGAGATCCATGACATGGACAGGTTTGGACAAAGTCCTTTATACAAGTTGAGAAGGCAGCAGCACTTCCATATATATCACAACTGGTGCGAGGTAGATTTCACAGGCAGAGCCCAGAAGGGAACCGGACCTCTAAGGTTCCAAGTCACATGTGCAAAAGATACAGAAGCTGGGCAGCATCAAATTAAAATAAAAACTCCTTTTAGCAGAGGAGGGTGTACAAGCCACATATCGACCCTAACACGGGGCTTTGTCAAGCTAATCAATGCTAACACCCGCCCACTATTAAATAGGGCAAAGAGACAATCACATTAAAACACATAAATACAATACAGGTGTAAAGAACACTCACCCACTGATCCGTTGGGGAGATAAGAACAATGGCGGCATGCCAAACATCCAGACGCAGTCTGGGCGTCACATAACCCTATCGCGCATGTGCAGAGGCACGTCATATCATGTCACAACGGCATACCAGCAGTGCCGTCGGCCTAAGAGTGTTAAACTGCGCATGCGTAGGGACAGAAACTTCATATTGTATATTCAGCCAAACGACATTGGAGTCTATATTGGAGTGCTCTCGCTGTTTGATTTTCGGGGTTAGGAGGGATCCACGATTCATACTACGAGCTCTATCACGTAGTCGCATAGTCAGCTGCTCAGGGTATCCGCATGCCCGAAATTTGGCACACATCTGTTCTAATCTCACATCAACATGTTTGCCCGTGACTATACGGCGAACCCTGAGTAGTTGACTTAAAGGTAGAGCGTCCTTCATCCTAGAGGAATGGTAGCTGTCATACGCCAAAAGAGCATTCCGATCCGTTGTTTTGGTAAATAGATCGGACAACAAGCTTCCCTCATGTTTGTATACGAGGACATCTAGAAACTGTATAGTTTCTGTAGAGCTTGTCAGCATGAATTTGAGATTAGGTATCAGGTTATTAATCTGCCCATGGAAATCCTCCAGTTCTTGTTGTGTTCCCCCCTATATGACGAACCCGTCGTCTATGTAACGTACCCACATTTTAACATTATGCCAAAGGTGAGACACATATATCAAAGATTCCTCCAGGTACGCCATGAACAAGTTTGCGTACGTGGGTGCCACATTAGTGCCTATGGTGGTCCCTCAACATTGCCTGTGAAAAACTTCCACATACATGAAAAAGTTTTTTTCCAGTACCATTTCAAGTAACGTAAGTATGAAGGTAATTTTTCTGTTGCTGAAGTCTGATCGAGTTAAGAAATGATTAAGCGCCTCAAGGCCTTTCTCATGTCGAATATTCGTGTAAAGCAACGTTACATCGAAGGACCCAAAAATAGAGGTATTAGAAACTGAAACATTTTGAATTTTAAGTAAAAAATCAGTGGTATCCTTGATGTAAGAGGTCATCTCAACAACAAAATTCACAGATGACAATGCTTCTGAAGTGGGTGGCAAGGAAAAGGCCCAGGCCAGCGGGTTTTCTTGTGGCCCAGATATCATAATCCCCACTCTCTGACTCTCATTGCCCGAAGAACTGGGACGCAACCTAAAATATAATTTACATGAGTCTCTAAATGTAGCAAACTTTTGTCTGTTCCCTTAAAATCGGTAAGTCCAGCTTCAGTTCTTTCCCCGAGTCCCCTGAATCGATTGGGTACTGGTGTATCTTGTCTCCACTACAAAAATGGCTGGAGACCTGGGATTGTGCTGTGGGAGGTATAGGGTACGGCCCCAGCTGCTGATTGGCTGGGCTGTGCGATACCCTCCTATCTCAGGTTCAAGCGGCTCCCCCGCCGGGCTCCCTGCAATGGCCCCAGCTGTAATTGTGTTCCCGGCCGGCCTCCCTGCAATAGGATATGTCGGCCCTGCTCTCTGTGTTAGCGCAGTTGCCGGAGAGGAGACTGACAGCAGTTGGCAGCCGGGAGTACAGAGCGCCGGGGGAGAGTGAGGGAGCACAGGCGCCTGGAGAGGAGACTGACAGCGGCTGGGGAGGACAATGACAGCATGGCTGGAAGCACAGAGGGGAGGACAGCACCAGGGGAGAGTGAGGGAGTGCGGTTCTGTCACATGCCACTGCGCTGGAGAAACAGTGACAGCGTGGCCGTGAGCGGAGGATAGCGGGAGGGGGGGGGGGTGGAGGAGCAGAGTGACAGCTCAGATACGTGCGGTGACACCAGGGCAGAGGGAGACGAAAGACAGCTGATGGCGGGTGACTGTCACAGCGGCCAAGAGAACACAGGCAGTGGGTTCGGCATGGGAGACTCACAGCAGCAGCGGGATAACACGGGGTCAGCATGGCAGATGGGAGCAGAGACACTGACACCAGCGTCTTCGTCAGGTGAGATGGAAGCGCTGTTGTGGGCATCAACAAGCCCTCCCTTACAACTCAAGCTGGCCAACCCATGTCTCCTGGTGGAGACAAGATACACCAGTACCAACCGATTTTTATTGTTTAACATCTGAGACCTCAATTGCCAACATCCTGAGCTGGTTGGACAATTGATCATGGGATCCATGATTTCACCCCACAAACTATCACAGAGAAAGGTAAGGCTATTCAATCTGTCATTGCACAAACATACAAGCTATACTGTGTGAAATTCCGTTCTCACATATTTTACCACCCAGGAATTGCAGTTTATTTAGTTGGTGGTTTATTTGTCAATATAGAACAAAAAGAAACCGAAGCAGCAAATACACACAGAATGTGTCAGTTTCTCCTTCTCCTGCTTCCACTGTTTCCTCCTCCTCCCAATACAAGTCTTAGAAATGTTTATTTCACACTAAACAAAGTGTCAGTTGTATGTTAATTATGTTTCCACACAGTTGTATGACAAGAAGGCCCCAATATATGGTAGCAAAGGTTTTTAGAAAATGGCACCTGGAAATGATGCATCACGTGACCTAACTGTAATGAAAAGCATAGGTTGTTTAAATTTTAGCTCTAAATTGCTAAAGCTTTACCATTACTAGTGTTCTGTATGGAACTGATCAGTATAAATCCCAATAAATCTGAATTAGTTGACTTTTTCTTTGAAGTTGCTACCCTTGGCATTTGAGACATGATTTTTCAGAATAATATGCTGTGTGTACATGAGGAATAACAAGATTTCTGGCCATTATATGACTTGTATCCTGATTTTTCCCCCTCTTCAAGCTTTTTATGTGATTCTATGTTCCTTGAGAACTGGTGAGAGTTGCTAGCTGTTATGTTTCTATACACTGTGCACAGAATGACAGATTCTGCTCTTTGTCTGTAACACACACACACACAGACATAACATCATTATATAGGATAGTGTACCGCAGTACTGTGCAGTTTAGATTTGCATAAACAGCACCAAATCACTCACTATTAGCTCTAACAGTCACTATGAGCATTAGCTCTGCTTCTGGCCCCCTCCACCTCCCCTTTGCTCTCATAAACTTCAGAGAACAAATTCCACACCAGAATACGACCCTGTGCTCGGCCAGTCACCTTTCGTACCTGTCATTTCATTTCTTTTTCTGTGCTGCGTATGGTCTGGACGACTCGCCATCAGACATGCGCAGTACAAATTTTCGCGTGACGTCACTAGGCGATGACACGGGTACCACAACCTTTACACAATGTTAACAGCAGAAGGGCCACGTGTTGGACAGCTTGCATTGACTTTAATGGAAGCCGTCCACGCAGAAACCGCACAAAAATAGAGCATGCTGTGATTTTTCCTTCACGAGTGGAAAAACGCAATTGATATCTGCTCTTGTGCAGGAAAAAGCTTTTTTCCATAGCATGCTATGGATGATATTTGCTGCGGAACCTGGGGGTGGACATCCAATTCTGCAATGCAGATATGCCTGTGTGCAGACGGCCTAAATCATTCACCATTAGCTTTAACAGTCACTATTAACATTACCTCTGTGTGTCTTTACCTGTGTCTCTCCTCCTCCCTTTCCCCTCTGCTTTCATAGACTTCAATAAGGAGGATGACTCATTCCCCTTCTTCACTTCCTGTTATGACATTGTGCCATCTCCAGTAACAGAAATAACATCACTGTGGACAGTATCTTTGGAGGAAGGGAGACCCCTAATGTCAAACACTTTAAAGTTATTATTCAGTATAAAAATATAATTTTTGGTAAATAAAGTACATTTAGTTTTTTTTTCTAATTATCTAAATAAGTACAAGAGAAATTGCAACTCCAGCTAATTTCATTAAGTAGAAAAATAATTTTGGAACACGATTTGTCTTAAATGTCATGTTACATCAGTATTAATAGCCTATCCTTATTTCGTAACATTATGGCTTGCCACATGAAAGCCATTCACCAGCACTTGTAATAACGCTTCATATTGGGAGGAAATCTATTCTGAATATTGTGATGTGCAGTATGCAGTCATTTGTACATGTATGGTTGTTAGCATGCTAGGGTGAGTTAAAGACTGAAACAATCTATTTCACTTGAGTTCTTTAAGTCTTGGAACCTTTTGATGCTGAGCATCTAATGTACATTGGGAAAGAATGAGACATCAATTTTATATCCTGCTCATAAACCACACAGCTTTAAAGCCTATTTAGGTTACAAAATACCACTGAGAGTTTGTCAAATATTTAGTCTGAGACTTAGCTGCCGTTAAGAAAACCAGCATAAGACACTAAAAACACACAGAGAGGTGTTGATAAAAAATAATAGACCTAATCTCTTTCACAAAGTATGAGCACAATGTAGATATTAACCTTTAAGATCCTTTTTCATTTTCAAACAGGATTAAAGTTTTAGCTGAAATGTGTTTTAATTGTGTATATAAAAATGAAAGCTTACAAAGTTTAAGCTACCTTGGTTTCCATGATGTAAAATATAGCAGAGGTTTAAGTGTTCTCTTATTTTCTATTATCTCTATTTATCACACTGCACATGCCAAGATCTCATGGGAAAGTTTACTATAAAATAAAAAACATACATCAGTTGATCTCTATTTTCCTAGCCACCAAAGAGGTGATTATCTGGAAACAAGTTTCATCAGACTTCTCTGATGTAAATAATAGGGTCATTAGGTCTTTGAATCAATGAAAAGCTTGCTACAATATGGTCAGACCAATATCATAAATTGTTTCAGGTTGGAAACACCAAATATCTACTACTCAAGGGCTACATTGTCAGCGGTCTTTGTCAATGCAGTCAAAACGTTGACGTTATGGGTAGAGATGAGCGAGCGTACTTGTCCGAGCTTGATACTCGTTCAAGTATTAGGGTACTCGAGATGCTCGTTACTCGAGACGTGCACCACGCGATGTTCGAGTCACTTCCATTTTCTTCCCAGAAAATTTTGCGCCGTTTTCTGGCCAATAGAAACACAGGGAAGGCATTACAACTTCCTCCAGTGAAGTTCCAGCCCTATCCCACCCCCCTGTAGTGAGTGGCTGGGGAGATCAGGTGACACCCGAGTATATAAACTGGGGCCGGCCGCGGCTCGCCACAGATGCACGCTGAGAGACATTAGGGAAAGTGCCGTCCTGCTGTAGCTGCTATAGGGAAAGTGTTAGGCTGTTATCTTCATCTTCAAGAACCCCAACGGTCCTTCTTAGGGCCACATCTGACCGTGTGCAGTACTGTTGAGGCTGCTTTTAGCAGTTTTGCTAATTTTTTTTTTTTGTATATCGGGCGTGCAGACCATAGCGTCCTCAGTCTGCAGTCATTTTACTGAGTAAAGGGGCAGTACTGGTGAGGCAGGGACAGTGGTACAGGGAAAGAGATATACTGGCTATATAGGCAGTGGGCTTTTTCAAAAAAATTGGAAAAAAAAATCTTTGGGCTGCCTGTGACCGTGTTCAGTTTACTGCGTGTCTGCTGGGGGTAGTAGTCGCTCATTAATACCCAGCTAGGTGTTACTGCAGCCTTGCGCATAATTTTTTCTGGCTGCACTGTGCTTTCAATAACCACAGTCATCCTCCAACAGGGAAATCCATATACAGGCTATATAGGCAGTGGGCTTTTTCCCAAAAATTGGAAAAAAAATACTATATTTGGGCTGCCTGTGACCGTCTTCAGTTTACTGCGTGTCTGCTGGGGTAGTAGTCGCTCATTAATACCCAGCCTTGCGCATAATTTTTTCTGGCTGCACTGTGCTTTCAATAACCACAGTCATCCTCCAACAGGGAAATCCATATACAGGCTATATAGGCAGTGGGCTTTTTCCCAAAAATTGCAAAAAAAATACCATATTTGGGCTGCCTGTGACCGTCTTCAGTTTACTGGGTGTCTGCTGGGGGTAGTAGTCGCTCATTATTACCCAGCCAAGCCTGTGACTGTGTACAGTTTACTGCGTGTCTGCTGGGGGTAGTAGTCGCTCCTTATTACCCAGCTAAGCGTTACAGAAGGCTTGCGCATAATTGTTTCCTGGCTCTGCTGTGTCTGTTATATGATCGCCGTCATCCCGCCACAGGGAAAGAGTATACATATATACGCTGCATACAGTGTCTGTCTGGTTTTTCACCTCACCATTTTAAAAAATTGAAGCAAAATACTTAAGGCCTACCACTGGCCTTTGGCCACTTGACTGGTTCTTCGCTGTGAATTCCAGTAGCTCAGTCATACACACCTAGGTCTCCCTACAGGCTTGCGCATAATTGTTTCCTGGCTCCGCTGTGTCCGTTACATGATCGCCATCATCCCGCCAGAAGGAAAGAGTATACATATATACGCTGCATACAGTGTCTGTCTGGTTTTTCACCTCACCATTTTAAAAAATTGAAGCAAAATACTTAAGGCCTACCACTGGCCTTTGGCCACTTGACTGTTTCTGCGCTGTGAATTCCAGTAGCTCAGTCATACGCACCTAGGTCTCACTACAGGCTTGCGCATAATTGTTTCCTGGCTCTGCTGTGCGTTCCGTAAGCGAAGTCAGCCTCCAACCACAGGCCAATAAGCGGCACATTTAATTACAGCGTTCTGTTTCTGCTCTACTCGTAATACACCATGCTGAGGAGTAGGGGTAGGCCTAGAGGACGTGGACGTGGACGCCGGTGAGGACGCGGAGGCCCAAGTCAGGGTGTGGGCACAGGCCGAGCTCCTGGTCCAGGTGTCTCGCAGCCGACTGCTGCGGGATTAGGAGAGAGGCAAGTTTCTGGGGTCCCCAGATTCATCTCACAATTAATGGGTCCACGCGGTAGACCTTTATTAGAAACTGAGCAGTGTGAGCAGGTCCTGTCGTGGATGGCAGAAAGTGCATCCAGCAATCTATCGACCACCCAGTCTTCTACGCCGTCCACAGCTGCAACTCTGAATCCTCTGGCTGCTGCTCCTCCTTCCTCCCAGCCTCCTCACTCCATGAAAATGACACATTCTGGGGAGCAGGCAGACCCAGGAACTGTTCTTGGGCCCCTGCCCAGATTGGGCAGCAATCGTTCCTCTCCCACCGCAGGAGTTTGTCGTGACCGATGCCGAACCTTTGGAAAGTTCCCGGGGTCCGGGGGATGAGGCTGGGGACTTCCGGCAACTGTCTCAAGAGCTTTCAGTGGGTGAGGAGGACGATCACGATGAGACACAGTTGTCTATCAGTGAGGTAGTAGTAAGGGCAGTAAGTCTGAGGGAGGAGTGCACAGAGGATTCGGAGGAAGAGCAGCTGGACAATGAGGTGACTGACCCCACCTGGTTTGCTAAGCCTACTGAGGACAGGTCTTCAGAGGGGGAGGCAAGTGCAGCAGCAGGGCAGGTTGGAAGAGGCAGTGCGGTGGCCAGGGGTAAAGGCAGGGCCAGACCGAATAATCCACCAACTGTTTCCCAAAGCGCCCCCTTGTGCCATGCCACCCTGCAGAGGCCGAGGTGCTCAAAGGTCTGGCAGTTTTTCACTGAGAGTGCAGACAGCCGACGAACTGTGGTGTGCAAGGTTTGTCGCGCCAAGATCAGCCGGGGAGCCACCACCACCAGCCTCACCACCACTGGCATGCGCAGGCATATGATGGCCAAGCACCCCACAAGGTGGGACAAAGGCCGTTCACCGCCTCTGGTTTGCACCACTGCCTCTCCCCCTGTGCCCCAACCTGCCACTGAGATCCAACCCCCCTCTCAGGACACAGGCACGACCGTCTCCCGGCCTGCACCCACACCCTCACCTCCGCTGTCCTCGGCCCCATCGAGCAATGTCTCTCAGCGCAGCGTCCAGCCATCGCTAGCGCAAGTGTTTAAGCGCAAGCGCAAGTACGCCACCACGCACCCGCACGCTCAAGCGTTAAATGTGCACATAGCCAAATTGATCAGCCTGGAGATGCTGCCGTATAGGCTTGTGGAAACGGAGGCTTTCAAAAACATGATGGCGGCGCAGCCCCGCGCTACTCGGTTCCCAGTTGCCACTACTTTTCCCGATGTGCCGTTCCAGCCCCGCATGACTACGTCTCCCGCAACATTGTACGCGCCCTCACCAACGCGGTTACTGGCAAGGTCCACTTAACAATGGACACGTGGACAAGCACAGGCAGGCAGGGCCACTATATCTCCCTGACGGCACATTGGGTGAATTTAGTGGAGGCTGGGACCGAGTCAGAGCCTGGGACCGCTCACGTCCTACCCACCCCCAGAATTGCGGGCCCCAGCTCGGTGCTGGTATCTGCGGCGGTGTATGCTTCCTCCACTAAACCACCCTCCTCCTCCTCCTCCTCCTACGCAACCTCTGTCTCGCAATCAAGATGTGTCAGCAGCAGCACGTCGCCAGCAGTCGGGGGTTGCGCGGCGTGGCAGCACAGCGGTGGGCAAGTGTCAGCAGGCCATGCTGAAACTACTCAGCTTAGGAGAGAAGAAGCACACGTCCCACGAACTGCTGCAGGGTCTGACAGGGCAGACCGACCGCTGGCTTTCGCCGCTGAGCCTCCAACTGGGCATGGTCGTGTGTGACAATGGCCGTAACCTGGTGGCGGCTCTGCAGCTCGGCAGCCTCACGCACGTGCCATGCCTGGCCCACGTCTTTAATTTGGTGGTTCAGCAGTTTCTGAAAAGCTACCCACACCTGTCAGACCTGCTCGGAAAGGTGCGCCGGGTCAGCGCACATTTCTGCAAGTCCAACACGGACGCTGCCACCCTGCGGACCCTGCAACATCGGTTTAATTTGCCAGTGCACCGACTGCTGTGCGACGTGCCCACACGGTGGAACTCTATGCTCCACATGTTGGCCAGGCTCTCTGAGCAGCGTAGAGCTATAGTGGAATACCAACTCCAACATGGGCGGCGTAGTGGGAGTCAGCCTCTTCAATTCTTTACAGAAGAGTGGGCCTGGTTGGCAGACATCTGCCAGGTCCTTGGAAACTTTGAGGAGTCTACCCAGATGGTGAGCGGCGATGCTGCAATCATTAGCATCACCATTCCTCTGCTATGCCTCTTGAGAAGTTCCCTGCAAAGCATAAAGGCAGACGCTTTGCGCTCGGAAACGGAGGCGGGGGAAAAGAGTATGTCGCCGGAAAGTCAGAGCACCCTCATGTCTATACCTCAGCGCATTGAGAAGGAGGAAGAGGAGGTGGAGGGGGAGGAGCCTGAGGAGGAGCAGGGGGAAGAGACAGCCGAGCCCACTGCTGAGGGTACCCATGCTGCTTGCCTCTCATCCTTTCAGCGTGTATGGCCTGAGGAGGAGTAGGAAGAGGAGGATCCTGAAAGTGATCTTCCTAGTGAGGACAGCCATGTGTTGCGTACAGGTACCCTGGCACACATGGCTGACTTCATGTTAGGATGCCTTTCTCGTGACCCTCGCGTTAGATGCATTCTGGCCACTACAGATTACTGGATGTACACACTGCTCAACCCACGGTATAAGGAGAACCTTTCCACTCTCATACCCGAAGAGGAAAGGGGTTCGAGAGTGATGCTATACCACAGGACCCTGGTGGACAAACTGATAGTAAAATTCCCATCCGACAGCGCTAGTGGCAGAAGGCGCAGTTCCGAGGGCCAGGTAGCAGGGGAGGCGCAGAGATCAGGCAGCATGTACAGCGCAGGCAGGGGAACACTCTCCAAGGCCTTTGCCAGCTTTATGGCTCCCCAGCAAGACTGTGTCACTGCTCCCCAGTCAAGGCTGAGTCGGCGGGAGCACTGTAAAAGGATGGTGAGAGAGTACGTAGCCGATCGCACGACTGTCCTCCGTGACGCCTCTGCTCCGTACAACTACTGGGTGTCGAAGCTGGGCACGTGGCCTGAACTCGCACTGTATGCCCTGGAGGTGCTTGCTTGCCCTGCGGCTAGCGTCTTGTCAGAGAGGGTGTTTAGTGCGGCTGGGGGAATCATCACGGATAAGCGTACCCGCCTGTCAACTGACAGTGCCGACAGGCTTACACTCATAAAGATGAACAAAGCCTGGATTTCCCCAGACTTCTCTTCTCCACCAGCGGACAGCAGCGGTACCTAAACAATACGTAGGCTGCACCCGCGGATGGAAGCATCGTTCTCTATCACCATAAAAAACGGGAACCTTTTAGCTTTATCAATCTGTGTATTATATTCATCCTCCTCGTTCTGCTCTTTCTCCTGAAACCTCACGTAATCACGCCGAACGGGCAATTTTTCTTAGGCCCACAAGGCTCAGTCATATTACTTTTGTAAACAATGTTTATACGTTTCAATTCTTATTAAAGCGTTGAAACTTGCACCTGAACCAATTTTTATTTTAACTGGGCTGCCTCCAGGCCTAGTTACAAATTAAGCCACAGTAACCAAAGCGATTAATGGGTTTCACCTGCCCTCTTGGTTGGGCATGGGCAATTTTTCTGAGGTACATTAGTACTGTTGGTACACCAATTTTTTTCGGCCCTCGCCTACAGTGTAATCCTAGTAATTTTTATGGGCTTCGCCTGCACTCATGGTACAGCAAGATGTGTGGGGTTGGCCTACACTTTTGCTACATAAATGTAACTGGGGCCTTGTCTATACTGCAACTACTGAAATGTGAAAGAGACTGTTATCTCCCTAAACTGCTGCAACGGGAATGTTACTGTGGCCTATCTTGACTGCTACTATTACTGAAATGGAACTAAGACTGTCCTCCCCCTATACTGCTGCTAGTGATATGTTACTGGGGCCTGTCTTGAGTACTACTATTACTGAAATGGAACTATGACTGTGCTCCCCCTATACTGCTGCTTCGGAATTGTTACCGGGGCCTGTCTTGACTGCTACTATTACTGAAATGGAACTAAGACTGTGCTCCCCCTATACTGCTGCTTTAGTTTTAGTTTAGTTCCCATCGCGGTGCTTTACCTGTCTGCCACTAAGACACTGAGTGAGTTGGAAAGGGGGCATAGTGCAGATGGCTTTCCCCTTGCAGTGTCGATTGAGCCACCTGACACCTAGACGGAATGAACACTGTGTGGGCACATGGATTCCCCATCGCTACATAACTCTTGGCGACATTTGCAGCTCCTGACGGAGGTGGCACAGGATTGGAATGAAGATCAAACGTCGATTTGTCAGTGATTCTCAACTGCATTGCGGGCTATCGCCCCGCCCCTTTTAAAGAGGGTCGCTACCTGGCCCTACCAACCCTCTGCAGTGTGTGCCTCCGGTTCCTCCTCATCACAGAGGCAATTATAAATTGACATGAGGGTGGTGTGGCTATGAAGTGAGCGTGTGGCATGGGGGCAGCTGAAGGGAGCGCAGTGACACTTTTGTGTGTGCAGCAGACGCTGGGTCGTGTGGGGCGGTTGGGCAGCATGTTACCCAGAAGAAGTGGCAGCGGAGTGTCATGCAGGCAGTGATTGTGCTTTGTTGGAGGTAGTATGGTGCTTAGCTAAGGTATGCCTTGCTAATGAGGGTTTTTCAGAAGTAAAAATTGTTGAGGGGGGGGCACTCTTGCCGCTATTGTGGCTTAATAGTGGGACCTGGGAACTTGAGATGCAGCCCGACATGTAGCCCCTCGTCTGCCCTATCCGTTTCTGTGTCGTTCCCATCACTTTCTTGAATTTCCCAGATTTTCACAAATGAAAACCTTAGCGGAGCATAGGTCCCATACAAAAATGCTCGGGTCGCCCATTGACTTCAATGGGGTTCGTTACTCGAAACAAACCCTCGAGCATCGCGGAAAGTTCAACTTGAGTAACGAGCACCCGAGCATTTTGGTGCTCGCTCATCTCTAGTTATGGGCACAATAAAGATTACATTCACCGGATGACGTGAGTGAAATTATCAGAAATACCCCTGGATGCTGCTTTGAATTATACGTGGACTTTCTATATTGATGCGGTTCAGGATTCAGAACCAGGTAGAAGCGTACATCCTTTACCCTATACAAAGAAACCTCCCTCGTACATGAGTTTGTTGTGTGTGCTGCTATCTACCTAGTATTACTACTCAAGGGCTTATATCCCCAAAATATGTTTTCAACCATCACAAAACCTAATACACCAGGGAGCCCCCTTCCTCACCAATCCATTGCGGGCCCTACATAACTTTCCTTAGGGTTGCCACCTTTTCACAAAAAAACACTAGACAAGGTAAATAGAGGTGTGGTTTGAGGTGGGACTTAACATGATATATGATTTTACCTTTGTTATTCCCCTGTCTAGCTGCTGCTTGTTCCACCTGTATTTTTAATCCCCGCCTGCTGAAAAGCTTCAGATCAGTGCAGGGAGAAAAAACAATGGCTAGATGCTCCTGAGCCCTGGCAGCGGCAGACAGGCGAGTATATATTTTTTACTACAGCTTGGGATGATTTTCAGGGAAGGGCTTATATTCAAAGCCCTTCCCCGAAAATCACTGCGGGGGTGTCGGCGTCCTTTTGCTTTCAATGGGGCAACGCCATCTCCATTAAATCAGTGGGAGAGCTTCACAGTCCGGAATGGATTAATTGCTTTTCCATTCATTTCAAAGGGGAAAATTGATTTGACTTACGAGTGTTTTGGGTTAAAAGCTCCATCACAGAACGAATTAAATTCTTAACCCAAGGCACCACTGTATATGGATATAGCAACTAAAGGGCTCTGTAGCAGTCTATTTGGCAGAGAAAAGGTGTCTCTGCTAATTAGTCGAGGTACCTGAAGAAGTTTTGTAAGGTAGCTTGTGAACTCTTGGGATTGGGGCATCTAGACTGCATGGAAGACACCCCCATGTACTGCAGTCCAAGAGTGGGTAAAGAACCGTGATTGTGTTGAGAAGAATTGTGTTATATTTAGGCATTAGATTTGTTAGTGAGGGACAAAGATAATGCATAATTAGTGACCCAACTGCCAAGGTTAATTTATGTGCCAGTTTAATGTACAGTATAAAGTGCTGTTAGCTGTTGCTGTGATGGAAAATGATAATTGCATTCACCGATATTTAGATTTTCTAGAAACCATGATGGCACCAGGGGTGAGAAGATCCGCTCCCAAGGACAGGAAGTCTGCTGATAAAATGGTGGAGCCTCTCTCTAGACATCAGTGGTTTACAGAGCATGAGAGGCCACCATTGGTTAGTTTATACATAAAATCATTCAAAAGGTGTATATATACATATAGTTGTTTTTTTTTTTTTGCAACACCACGTGACATCACCAAAACCCAGCACAATAAATAAGTGAAGGAAAAGTAAAGGGTAGTGCCGTCATCGGTTCTGGAAAATCAAATTACCAGTGAGTGTAATTATAATTTTCCCTTCACCTAAGACAGCACCAGGATAGAAAATAAAATAGAAACTCCTAGGATGGGACCACTGCCTGAAGCACCTTTCTCCCAAAGGAAAGATCAGAACATAGATCCATACAATGGTGCTTGTAGGAGGTACAAGACAACGGCCAAGTAGCAGCCCTGCATATCAGACCTATAGATGCCTCAGCTCTCTCTACTCAGGAGGTAGCAATAGCTCTAGTTGAGTGAGCTCTAAGACCTATAGGAACATACTGCCCAGACAAAGAATATGCTAGAGCAATAGCTCCCCTAATTGACCTAGACAGAATACCCTTAGTAGCTTTCTTCCCTTCATTCTGAACCTAAAAACGAAAAAGGGCAGTTGATTTCCTCCAATTATCTGTTCCCTGGAGGTAATTAGGCAATGGCGTACATCAAGTGTATAAAGATCTTTCTCTATTTAGTTCTATAGATTTGTACAAAATGATGGCATGATTATCTCCTGATAACAATAAAAGATAGAGGCCATCTTAGGTAAAAAAGCCAGGTCAGGTTTTATAATAACCCTATCATCCAGAAAAGAAGTGAAGGGAGGGTTAGTCTGATCTTTCTAGCTGATGTAAGAACTACCAGAAGGATTGATTTGAATGTCAGGATTTTAAATGAAGAAAATTCAATAGGCTCAAATCGATCTTTAATAAGACAATTTGGGGCAAGGTTAACATCCCAAGGTGGGATCCTAATTCTTTCTAGGAGCCTAGATTCAAAGGATGCTTCAATGAACCTCACAATCCAAGCATCTTCAGCTAGTTTTAGTCAAAATAAGCCCCTAAATTTGCCATCTGTACTTTAAGAGTATTGATGACCAGGCCCTTTTCCAGACCCTTTTGAGGAAACTCTTAAATGTCCTTTACCAGAATGCCATTAAAGTCTGACTGCTTTTTATTATAGAGCTCCAAAACCTTTTACAAACCTTAGAATTAATAGTTCTTGCCATTTTTTACGACTTAGAGTGAAAACCTAAGCCTCTGAAAAACCCCTGCTGACTAAAAGTTTCCTTTCAGAATCAAAACTGTCAAATGCAGATTCTTCAACTGGACCCTGATGGAGAAGATCTGGAATTTATGGGAAAATCCAGGGTTTGCAATTGATAGGATCTTCAGTCAGCTGAAACAGGTCGTCCTGGGCCAATAGGCGGTAATAAAAATTACTCTTGTCCCTTCCTTCCTATTTTTCCTCAAAGCATTTACTCCTGTTGGATATTTTCTGGGACTTGTGGGGAAAAATAGTCATGTCTTTCTGTTTCTCCTGTAGCAAACAAGTCTATTTCTGGTTTTCCACATAGGCAAGTTATCAATTTGAAAATGAAGTTGTTCAGAACCCATTTTCCCTGCTTCGACTGATTGCAACTTAGAAAATCTGCTGTGTTGTTTCTTTCTCTTTCTAAGAGCAGATAGTGAAAAGAAATGTTTCTCCGCTAGAATTAGGATTCTCCTCATTTCCCTCATAAGTGACTCTGATCTTTTCCCCTCTGCTCTTTTCTCACTGCAGACACGCTAAAAACGCTTATTGTTGCCCTCATTCACTCTCGGTTCAATTATTGCAACTCGTTGCTGATCGGCCTCCCCTGCACCACACTCTACCCTCTCCAATCCATCCTGAATACGGCAGCCAGGCTCGTCTTCCTGTCCAGCCACTACTCAGACGCTTCTGCCCTGTGTCGGTCACTGCACTGGCTGCCCATTAAATACAGAATTCAATTTAAACTCATTACCTTCATCCACGAAGCCCTCCACAGCACAGCGCCACCCTATATTGCCTTCATCATCTCAATCCATCACCCAGCCCGGGCTCTCCGCTCTGCTAACAAAAGCAGACTGCACAGCCCTCTAATTCGAACTTCTCATTCCTGCCTCCAAGACTTCTCCAGAACAGCACCAGTCCTCTGGATCGCACTACCAAAGGATACCCGGGCAATCCAGGACTCACATACCGCATGCATACCGCATTCCCTAAACAAACCTCTCTGTACGCCGCCCGATTACATACTCCCTGACCTACTGACTGCACTCCTTGCCAGCCACCATCAACTGCCCTGCAGTCATACCGATTCTGCCATCCCACAGCTAAATGTCTGACCATTGTCCGTATGTATAGCATCCCACACTCTTCACCTCACCATATGGTGCACATCTCCAGTCCCTTTACCTTCTGTATCACCCCATTACTTGTAGTATGTAAGCTCATTGGAGCAGGACCCTCACCCCTATTGTTTCTATTAACTGATTACTATGTAATCATGGTTCTGTAATTTTTGTACTTTTGTCTGTCTGTATTCCCCCCATCTATGTAAGTGCTGCGAAATATGTTGGCGCTATACAAATAAAGATTATTATTATATTATTTTATGTAGAACACTGCAGTCTGATTGTCCAAGAAAATTTTCACATGACAATTGATCAAATCCTGACTTGCTGCTAATAATGCAATTAGTTCTTTCAAATTTGAAGAACGTCCCTGAATGGAGTGATTCCATTGACCTTGGAATACTAATTCTCCTAAATGGGCCCCATAACCCCAGGGACTTGTGTTAGTAACTAATATTTTGGGGGAAGATATTACCCAAGAAAGCCGCTGAGATAGGTTTTCTCTGGCCGCCTACCATGATCCTTAAATGTTTTTAAGGAAATTACTATTTTGACCTGTCCAAATAACTCAGGATCTCCCACTGTAGAACTCTTGTATGATTCTGAGCCCAAAGGCCCAATAGGATGCAGGCTGTCAATGCACTCAGACTTTACATTGCTTTCCTCAAGATTACCGCAGGATTTTGGAATAACTGAAGGATCTACAACTGATTTTTTGGGGGGGAGGCAAAAAACTATTTTGCACAGCTGAGTCAAGAATAACTCCCAAAACAATTTGCTGTATTAGTGGAATAGCACTGGATTAGAGCAACATCTATTTAAGGTGCCTTATCCCAGTGAGCAGAAACACCCTCATCAAAGGGTTACCTTCCTTTAACCCCCCTTCCTTGGGAAGAAAAAATCTTATCCAGATTTTTCCACTTCTTTTTAATTAAAGCTAAAACATTCTTATGGACTAGAAATGTTCTAATCCTGCAACATCCCAGACCCTCAAACATTATATCCTGAATAGAGATGAGCGAACGTACTCGTTATGAGTACATACGCACCCGAGCACCGCCATTTTCGAGTACAGCAGTACTCGCGCGTAAAGATTCGGGGGGCGCCGTGGCGGCACGGGGGGTAGCAGTGGGGAGTGGGGGGGAGAGGGAGAGAGAGAGGGCTCCCCCCTGTTCCCCGCTGCTCCCCCCCGCACCGCCGCGCCTCTCCCCGCCCCACGGCGCCCCCCGAATCTTTACGCGCGAGTACTGAAGTACTCGAAAATGGCGGTACTCGGGTGCGTAAGTACTCATTACGAGTACGTTCGCTCATCTCTAATCCTGAACAGATCTAGATTCTTTGGGATCTTTAACGCCAATGGTAACTGTAATGGCTTTCAGCAACTTATCAGTTTCATCTGCTGGAAAACATGGCCACACTTCAACGTCATCAGCAGTTGAGGAAAATGAAAAATTCTTCTTGTTCAAAGGGGCCAAATGTTTCCTCCAAACTGGAAAGGAATGAGACTCTGTTGTCTTCCACCAGATACATCGGACCCCTCACTAATCAATTTACATTGCTTCAAGGAATTCTGAACCTCAGATCTAGGTAAGGATTTTATCTCAGAAAATAAAGTAGGACAATCCTCAGATATAGTTTCCTGAATTCATTTAAGCCATCTTTTTTTTTTATAAGATGTAGACAACTTTCTTTTACATAAAGCACATGCCTTATTTTATGTTTGTTTCTAAAGCTTTCCTAGGTCTCTCATAAAGCAAAAAACAGAAAGAATATATATCAGAAATAATATTATAAAAGGGTCATAGGCCCAGCACATACCCCTCTCTCCAGTGGAAACTACCGAAGGAGCGCCAGGATCTTTCCCATCAGATGTCATTTGGATTGGTCGTCCATTGCTAATCTCAACTGGAAAGCAACACACCAAAAGCTGGAGAGCAGCAGCAGAATAGCGGCAGGTAAGAATAAGAAAAACCTGGCACTGAAATATTAGAGACTTCTGGCGTGTTCACATGTGGAAGTGATATACGCTGAGGCTGGAAGAAACCTCCTCTCCTAGTCAGTCCCAAGGTTCCAGTGTGGGGTCGCCCTTATCAAGATGATTATCCTGCTTGTACACAGGGTCCCTTTCCATCTCCCTGCTTACCTTAGGGCCAGCTACTCATCTGTAATTACTACTGCTGGAGTTAGCTGCCAGTCATGTGGTTTAGAACCCTGGCCTTGAAGTTTGGTTGGAACAATGAGGCCTTGGTAGCGACATTTTGGGAGGGCTTGTCGCAAGGTTCTAGCTTACCTGAATGCCTTCATCTCCCTCCCTATGAGAATTGATCTTTAGTTCCAGGAGAGAACTAAGGAGGCTACCTGGGAGAGGAGGTCGACTCACCTTGCACCCGAGTACCAGGGACCACTTTTGGTTCTACCCACTACCTTCTTGGCTGATGACCCTGAGCCTATGCAGGTTGATTAGGTTAGACTATCTGAGGAGGAGCGAGTGTGTAGATGCTCTCAAAGACTGTGCATGTACTGTGGAGCTCCGGGTCACCAGTTTGGTCCCTGCCCTCGTAAATCGTGAGAACTCTCGAGCCTAGGGTCTGTAGGAGTAGCTACCCTAGGTATTAACCAGTTCCCTCCAGGTGTGTATTTACCTGTGACACTGTTTCTGGTATGCCGTTCCCCGTGTCAGCCTGTCTAGATTCTGGGTCGCCAAGGAGTTTTATGCATCAGGCCTTGGTGGATCACTACCATATTCTTACTCGATGTCTGGAGAGATGTTGGTGGTGACAACTTTGAGTGAAGGTATCTTTTCTAAAACTGTCCAGTTTGTCACAGAGCCGCTGGTTCTGAACGTAGATCCTCACCACTCAGAGAAAATTTCTTTGCTGGTTCTTCCAAGTTCCACCAGTGCCATGTTGCTAGGTCTGCCATGGCTATATCTGCATAATCCCACCTTGGATTTGAGTTCTGGGAGGGTGTTACATAGAGGGTTATCCTGCCATTCTAAGTGCTTGATCCAACTACCACCTGTTTATCCCTCTCCAGTGTCTCATAACCTCTAGGGACTTCCAGAGAGGTCTTTATCACTACCATATCCTGCAGAGGTGACACAGAGACCCTTGGTCAGTTGGGACAATGTTTTTCCTCCTCCTCGCTCTCCTAATAGGAAGTAATGACCTAAGCAACTGAATAGCTCCTTCAGTTCCCCTGTGTACAATTGGCCTCAAGAGCAAAAGGCCGTGGCCTCCCTCCAGAATGGGCCTACTGTAAAAAATAGTTGCATTAGTGAATCCAGAGCTCATAGACCCAGGAGGAGGAGGGGTTGTAAGAGGGGGTGTACTGTAAGGTCTACTACTATTGTCTGCCTCCATCTCACGGTTCCAGGCAGCCGCAAGCATCATTCTGCTATTTCTGTGTATATGGACTCTATCTGTCTGTTTTCATCCAGCACTGAGAGGGTTAACCAGTCCTCTGGCTCTCAGCTCAACTGTGGGATTAATGGGCAATCACTTCCTTGTTGCCTCAGTATTGGTGTGTTTTCCTCTGTGTCACTCCACTGCTAGGTCTTCTGTCTTTTGACTGTTCAAGTCTATTTTGACCTGTATCTGCTTATCCTGTTTGTTCCTTTGCCTTGTGCTCTGTATCTGTATGTGTGTCCATTTCCTTTCTGTCTGTGCTTCATTCTGATTTCTGTAGTAAGTTACTATTGTGCAGGGTCTTCGTTTCTGTGTTTCAGTACTTCATCCCTGTTTTCTGTCAGGGCTAGTCAGTCTCAAGGTTCCAGCGTGGGGCTGCCTTTAGCAGGGAAAATATCCTGCTTAAAGGCAGGGTCCTTTCCATCTCCCTGCTTACGTTATGGCCAGTTACCCATCTGTAGGTACTGCTTAAGCTGGGGCTAGCTGCCAGTCACCCGCTCCGGTCCAAAAGCCAGGAAGGTAGGTTAGCCCAGTGGTTCCACATCCAAAATCCGTTACACACGTTACTTTCGGCTGGCATGGGGATGCTTGGAACAACCGAAAGTGACAACAGTGCCACTTCCCGTAGGCACTCCCACCTACCTGAAGGAGCTGAGGAGGTACATTTTGCATGCATGTGGGCTCCAGAAAATAACACTGCCATTACCCAGATAACCACTACCAGCAACCACTAATTAATGGATTCCAAAGCAAAATAACAATTCCAGCTGCTACTGCCACATCTAACTAGAAGGCAAAGCAAAGAGTCCGAGAAGCCTCCAGACCATTTTTCTTGAGGTAATACTGACTGTGACACCATAAAATGAATTCTTACTTCTCTTCACCCTGGCAACAAAGGACTGCAGGTCTCCCTCCAAGGGATGAGTGGAGAGAAGCTCCACCTTTTTATTTGCAGCTTTAGTGTTCTTGGGGGTGGATCCTCTCTTTTATGGTGTCATTATGACTGAAGGGAAAATAAAACTGGCAGGTGCAAGACTTTAAAGAAGTTGCAGTTATAAAGTGTGTCCCTGATAGGATTTAATCCAAGTACCACTGATAGGCCAAGTACTACCTTCTTGAAATGTTTATTTCGTCTGAAAAATTTCTCAATAAAACTGATTGAACAATAAAGTGTGTTCCTGAGAGTGGTGCAACCATCTTGAGTGGAGAAGCTTGTGCTCCAGAGGCATGACCATGTCATATTCTAAAGAATATTGTGAAAATTACATACAAGGTATATGCCATAATAATAATATAAGGTCATATAATATGTGTAACGTGTCTTTCTTGCAGCAGGATTTGGCAAAGTTTGAATTGGCTTCTACAGCTGGAAAAGCCAAATCATATGTAAAGAGTGGCTAAGGTGTGCCACTAGAAGTCATGGTAACTAGAAACAATGCGAGAGAGTTGAGTGAATTATGTAATTAAATTGCTAGTACCACATACAGGGCAGACACAGATGGCCGTAGGCACAACTACGCTCGCTGGTACAGAGCATAGCTGTGCCTGAACAAGGGAAATTTCTTTACCAACTCCGGTATTCCACAGGTAATTCAGTCTATCTTTCTTTAATTGTGTGGCAGTAAGACCTCATTCTCACTAAGTTTTTGTCCTGTTTCTCCAACATAAAGCCACCCCCCCCCCCCCAATAGGACATTTACTGCACAGGTTCAGGTACACAACATCGGACGTGAAACATGTGAATGTCCCAGAGATCTTATAGTCCTGTTGGGTGTTGGGGATTTGCATCTTGTCTGTGGTCAATACATGTGAGCAGGTCTTGCAGCTCCTTACATTGCAGAAATATATTCCATTTTGTGTGTTGGAGGGCAATACTCTTCTAATTATAAGGTTCCTCAAATTTGGAGGTTGCCTGTAACATCGGATTGGAGGGTCTGGGAGTATGGTTTTCAAACAGTGATCCCTGTGTAGGGTATGATGGAGTTTATTTGCGGTTTTTCTTAGTATCCCTTGCTGCCGATTGTACATCACTACTAGAGGTAGATGATTTTATTTCTTCTCTGTGTACTGGAGTACGTGACTTCTGGTTATCCTGGTGGCTCTGGTGATTTGATCATCAATTGAGGTGGGATGGTAGTCCTGATATAAAAATATCCTTTTACGATGGTATAAATGTTAATCTCTGTCTGTTGGGCTAGAGCTGATCAAGTTATATCTGATAGCCTAGATGTAGACAATAGATATTTTGATATGTTTAGGGTGAAAACTGACCCATCTGAGGTATGTGGGCCGATCAATCGGTTTTCAGTACAGGGATGTCTGTATTGAGTTGTTTAAAATTTTTATGGTGTTGTTCAAAAAGTTAATTTGTGTAGATGGGTAGCTCAATGTTCGGCTTATGGTGGGGTGAAATACCTTGAATCTCTCATGGAATCTTATTACTCCTATTTGGAGTTGGTCCAGATGATTATGATGTGTTATCAATGTAGTAGAAATAGGCCAATAGTTTGATAGAGCAGGAGGCCAGGATGTCACTCTCCAGTTTTGCCATGTAAAGAATGACATATTGTGTGACATTTTACTGACCATGTTGGTTCCAGAGAGTTGAAGGTATATCTCTTTGCCAAAGGAGAAATAGTTGTTTGTGAAGATGAATTTTGTGATTTGTAACACACATTCAGAGGCAATGCCATTGGCCTCAATGTGTACCTGACAGGTGGTCAGTCCATCCTTTTGTGGGATGTTGGAATACAAGGATTTAACATCCATGGTGGCCAGGATGGCACAATTGAGGAGGGAATATATATTTGACGATTTGTTCAGTAGGTCTGTGCTGTCCTGGAAGTAGCTGGTTATATTTCTTACCAGTGGTTTGAAGACACCTTCTACCCATCCTGAGCTTCTTTCAGTGACAATTCTCACACCTGAAATAAATGGTCTCCCTAGATTGCCAGCTTTACGTAGTTTGAGAAGCATGTAGAATATTCCAACCCAGGGGTTCTCCAGTATTAAGTCCAAAAGTTTTGTGGAATCCATAGATAAAATTCTGATCACCCTTCTCAATTCCCTCATACATTTTTGAAGAATTTGGGAGTACAGTTTATAATCATCTATTAACACACAGGCCTGGTGAGCTCCTAACACCCATTTAGCGACCATTAAATCTTCACATCCATATATATATATATATATATATATATATATATATATATATATATGTTCAAATTCATTCCATTACACCTGAAGAAGGACCCTAAGTAGGTTCCAAAGCTTGTCATAAATCATGTCTTTTTGTTAGCTATTAAAGGGTATAAAATCTACAAGAATAGTCTTTTTTTAGATATGTTTGATTATATTGTATTATTCTTTTTTTAGGTCCCACTAGAGAACGTGACTAGGCAATTGTCTGATTGCTCATATGTATTGCAGTGTTTTAGGCCTAACAGGTGTCCCAATACAAGCCCAGAGATGACAGACCTAGAGGCCTTCCTTAGCTCCAAATACAGCTATTGCAGCAGAGTATCAGTTGTAGATGACCAGCTGCTGATGGCATAAGTGCAGGTACTGTACCTGCGCAATGTTCACATACATTTACATCACTTCATGTTAAGGACCTTTTGCCAATTTCATAAATCTATGTTGCAAGATGGGAAGAGGATAACTCACAGTGCTGTAATTGTTTATTTGATTTTTTTAAACAAGTCACTACATTTAATTCTAGCATTCATTGGGCTCCATTTATCAAAGCTGTCTAAGAATAAGACTGTCCTTGCTACACATAACAACCAATTAGAGCTCAGCTTAAATTTTTGCAGCACAGATCTAAGTATGAAAATTGATCTCTGATTGGTTGTAGTGGTAACAAGAACAGTGTTACTTTTAGAAAGTTCTGTTAAATGAGGCCCATTTTTTTGCGCAAACCTTGAACATTCAACTTACTGTTTTTTTTAGCTATATGAAAAGGTAATCTTTAGAAGGTTTTAATGTTGCATATTCTATTTAGGCATCTATCAATTTGTCATCATACGGGTTGTAAACATTGCATTGCCAGGTACATCTAATGTAGTACATTAATGTCACACCAGTGTCTGAATGACAGGAAAGGATTTGGGAGTTTCTGAAATATAATACTGTTAACATATCATAGACAGGAATAAGAATAAGTAGCAGAAGTCGAACTCTATCAAGTGAAATTTGTTTGCTTTAATCAAATGCAAATATATTCTGACTGCTTTGTAGTCTTCGGTTAACATTACTTTTAGTTGTATTCTGAAGAGTGTTCTAGATCCTCTTTGCATACAAGACACTGCCAGTTTGACCTTCCTGGTTATTTCCTTGTAAATGCATTATCATCAAAGTTTTGAATCCTGAACAGACAATTTTCAGTTCCGTAATGTTAATGTTAAGAGACCGAGACTTCTGATTAATGTCAAGATTAATTCAGATAAAATACACATTAGGACAAGTGCAAAAGTTCCCATGAAGCCTAGAATAATAATTATTTAATTCATACATTTAAAAGTTAAAAAGTTAAAAATTATTGTAAAACTTACATTGTGCTTTAATTGGTTTGACTTTGTATTTGAGAAGTGTTATAAGGCATGAATAGGTGAGTGCATGAATGAATCGCTTATCTGAAAAGAAACTTTTACATGTAGATCGACTGAGGCTATATATTTCCAGGGAAGATTACATTCTCTAGGGATGCTTGCAATTGAATGTTTGTCTCAAACATCATATTTTAGTGCAATTCAAATACTTCTATCTTACAATATATCTTTGAAGGCTGAGACCAGTTTTCATATAAAACAAAGTTCTACATTTGAGTGACTTTAAAAATTATTTTAGGGAGATATATTATGAGCAGTTACTTAAAGTGAACCTGTCAGCTTAAGAATGCTGTCCAAACTGGAGGCAGCATGTTATAGAGCAGGGGGAAAATATTCAATCTCTGCTCATTCCAATCGTAGTGGCCCAGTGGGCAGTCCAATAAGTGATTAACAGCTATCTGTGTAAGACTGTATATCTAAAGGTAGCTGTCAATCACTGATAGGCCCGCCCTCTGGACCTCTTAGCTCACAATGAGCAGAGATTAAAATGCATAAAATAGAAGTTATACTGAATATTTTCCATAATACTATATATGTATCAGATCAGCTCCTCCTGCTCTGATGCCTGCAGAATGGATAGCATTAAATGTGACACAGTCTCTATCACTATGCTTTAAATCATATTGCCTCTAGTATAAACTGAAACATCTAATAACACTGCTGAGCTTACAGCATCCTCACCACTGGCTGCATGCCCCATCATAAGCAGAATACAGGGATCATTTACAGCAGCCTGTACTTTGTGATTGAAGTGACTTGACAGGCTGCTACGATAGCACATCGAAAGCTCTAAAATAATTATATAAAAAATTAGAATTTCACTGTACATTATTCAAGGGCTATTATCTTATAATGTTATAGTATGTTGCTCAGACATGCCATAGCATAATGATCTGTGGGGTTCCAACTCTTGGAACCCACACCAATCTGGAGAACTAAGGGATTGAGTTGTCTCTGAGATTTTTTCCTGCATAGTAGCAGTTCTGTCCATGTCTACACAGTGGTCCATTCCACCATTTGTGGAGGGCCCAGTAGAAGGACCTCTATCAATATATTAATTTCTAATAGTTGGAAACCCCTTTTAGTGATGTATAGCATTTAGTGTAATGCTGGCATTTTATTTAGTATTTTGCATTAATTTTATAGTAGCATCATAGACTAGATTGAAGAATAATGTTAAGCAGAGCCTGCTTTATATGTTTTTGTACTACAACAATCTATGTTACAATTGGAGCCTGTACCCTGGAAGGGGGATTACCCAAATTTCCACTAAGGAGAGTCTTGCACAATTACAGGTCTTCGTACAAATACATACATTACGATGTAGTTGGTAATGAGCCTAGTATCCAATATTGAGAATAGGTAAGTGTTGGTTGCAGTGTCAAGCTAGAAAAGTATAAAATGTGACAAGAAATTAATTTTCTGATGATCTCCAAGAAAGTGATGTTTTGACTTGACAGTACACAAATGTGCAACTTGAGAAAATTTCTGAAAAAATGTCTAGGTGAGATAAACTACATTTACTATAGTATTGTTCACTATGGAGTTATTTGTGATTGGTCATAAATGAGTCTCTGACTTTTAATGAATAGTTGCAATGGCCCAATATGTTTGGGCCAATGCTTGAAAAATAAAGTATGCAGTCTGTATCTGCCCTTGTGCTTACCAAGAATTGAATTTACCAATTTTGAATTTAAACCCTGGAAGTTTTTGTGCACCTCTAGCACTCCAGCACCATTTTCCAATATGAGAGAGATGGAGTCTGGCACTTTAAGGCCTTAGTCACACGAGCGTTTTTTCCCGCGATTTGTGGATCGCATGACGAATGCGCATCCGCAAATCGCGTGACCGGGGCCGAAAAATCGCCCGAAAATACTGCTCCTAGCTGCGTTTCAATAGAAACGGGCCGGAGCTGTCCAGCGCATTGAATTAATTGGAGCCGGCAATACAGCCGGCTCCATTGAAAGCAATGCGCTGCGGGCGATCGCGGGATGAATTTTCGGGAAGGGCTTAAATATATAAGCCCTTCCCTGAAATTCATCCAGAAATGTGACCGAGTTCAGCCGCGGCCGGCGGCAGTTCTCCTGAACTGCTCAGAGAATTAGCTGCCTCTGATTGGTCACAGCCTGACCAATCAGAGGCAGCTCTCACTCACACCCATTCATGAATTCCTGAATGGGTGTGAGTGAGAGCTGCCCCTGATTGGTCCCTGCGCTGAGCCAATCAGAGGCAGCACTCACTCACCCATTCATGAATTCATGAATGGGTGTGAGTGAGAGCTGCCTCTGATTGGTCAGGCTGTGACCAATCAGAGGCAGCTCATTCAGCAGGCAGGGATTTTAAATCCCCGGCTGCTGAATACTACTCTGAGCAGTTCAGGAGAACTGCCGCCGGCCGCGGCTGAACTCCGTCTGCCGGGACAAGGCCAGTATGTATATTTTTTTTGTTTTTACACATTTCTGGATGAATTTCTGTGAAGGGCTTATATATTTAAGCCCTTCCCGAAAATTCATCCCGCGATCGCCGGCAGCCCATTGCTTTCAATGGAGCCGGCTGTATTGCAAACATCATTCTTCTCTGCCACAGCTGTTACAGAGGAGAATGATTTGTCTACTATATGTTCTCAATGGGGTCGGCACTGCTGCCGCCGGCCCCATTGAGCGCATATAGAGAAGAGAACAGGAATCGCAGATCGCAGATAGGTGCGATCTGCGATTTCTGTTCTATAATTAATCGGACGAGCGCATAAAAAGCGCTTATGTGTCTGATACCATTGCAAAGCAATGGTTTTATAAAATCGCCCATCTGACTGAGCCCTAATGCTGTGAATTGTGAGGCAAGTGAATGCACAGGTTATTTTTCTGTGCTCATGCAGGTAGCTAGTGGCAGACTTTGTTTTCCCATCCCAGAGTATTCTTTCAAATTCAGTATTTTCAACTTTTATTTCAAGGCTCTTCTGTTCCCTCTAAGGCCTCAGTCACACAGGAGTTTTGACGCACAAATTTTTGAACGCATCAGTCATGCATTCAAAAATTTGCAAGACCGAAGCAGGCTTCATGGCGGAAAAAAGCTGCTAGCAGCGTATATTTGCTGAAAAAGAGTGTTGCCCGCTATCCCCTGCTGCGGCTGTGACAGCTGCAGCAGGAGATTCCTTGGATGTGAAACCCCTGGATGGTGTCACATCCTGTGATCTCACCTGTAGTCAATAGGGCTGGTGGCAGCTGTGGCGGCCCCATTGGCATACAGAGAACATTGCCATCCTCTGCTACAGCTGTGACAGCTGTGGCAGCTGTGTCAGAGGATTTCTTCATCTCCGTGGGTAGTCCCATTGTCACTGGACACTGTGACAGCATTGTCACAGTGTCTAGTGAAAATAGGACTCCCCATGGAGATGAAGAAATCTTCTGCCACAGCTGTCACAGCTGTGGCAGAGGAGAGCGATGTTCTCTCAGTGAATTCAATGGAGTCGGCAATACAGCCGGCTCCATTGAAAGCAATGGGCTGCCGGCAAGTGCTGCAGTGGTTTTCAGGGGAAGGGCTTTAAATATAAGCCCTTCCCTAAACATCAATCTAAAAATGTGTAAAAAATAAAAAAAAATGTATACTCACCTCTCTGCAGCTGCCTGGGCTTAGCCGCGTACAGTTGGCTCTTCTCCTGCACTGCTCTGAGGATTTTTCAGCAGGCGGGGATTTAAAATCCTCGCTTGCTGAAAGGGCTGCCTCTGATTGGCTGAGCACTTTGACTAATCAGAGGCAGCTCTCAGCTATTGAATGACAGCTGAGAGCTGCCTGTGATTGGTCCCTGTTCTCAACCAATCAGAGGCAGCACTCACCTATTCATGAATTTAATGGGAGTTGTGGTGCAAATATAATTGGCTATTTGTAGCCCTCCATTTTGTCCTTTATCCTCCATTTTGTATTTTCCTTTATTCTCCATTCTGTATTTTACATACGAATAGCTATGAACATTCATGTGGACTTCAAACCTGTTTGGTGTAGGAAGCTTTGATGTAACTGTGAAATGTGTATGTGACTTGTTAGTTCTTTGTATAAGATAGAGGTCTAACATATGTATATTGGTCTTACTTATACAGAACAATGCTACCTGCTTTTACTACAATTCCATTTGTATAGGTTTGTTTGAGCTCTGTCCATATACATTGTATGGCCAGGAATCTGTTGTCTTGTTAATCCTGTGATACCATCAGCATTGTCTAGGGAATTGAGTTGTTGATTCTGAACCTTTGATCAATGAAGCTGGCTCCTTCAGATGGTGGGGGGTCTCAGATTGATAACATCTTGGTTTGCAAATCTTGGAGAATATGGCCTATGACTCAGCAAGTTATACTAATATAAAGGACAGGAGAGAGTTAGGAGGAGTAGGTAGCTTTTGGAATGATGGAGTAATAGCTTTTGGAAGCTATGAGGAAAAGTCCTGGACTCTCTGATGGAAGGATGAGAAGCTCTGGGTAGCATGGAAGCTTCAGAGACCTTTGGTGATGGTAATATGTGATCTGTAACTTTTTAGGTAAATAATGTAACTTGCTAACTTTATACTTTGTGATGTGACATCTGCAACCTTTATGTTTTGTATATAGCTATTATCATTTGTATATAGATCCGATAGTTTACAAACGTAGGACAATTATTCACCACTATGCTCAATTATCATTTTATTTTAATAAATTCTTATTATTAAACCTTTTATAGTGTCTTACTCTCTTTAAAGCGTAATTTGAACTAAGTCTTGCTCCTTGCAGCAATACATAAATGGCGCTGTGAACAGGATTACGCAGAGAGTAATATACTAGTTTGTTTTTAAGGAAAATTGTGATAAACTGATAGTTGAATTTCTTGTGATAATCTGGCATAGTGTGAAAATGTCGCTGTTTAAGAAAATCCGCAATAGTACAAAAATGTCGGTAGCTAAGAACAAAGAAGTGTCTGATGAATTGTCAGTTATCCCAGGGTGGAATAAAACCCCCTATAATATATTGGCCGCTGAGTGGTCGCAGTGTGGTGGATTATGTGAGCCGTGGGATGATGTGCTGGAGGGTGGAGGGCCCGTGGATGTTGTGAGATGTTTGCAGAAAGTAAAAGTAGAAAAAGGCAAAGAATTTGCTTCTGTGTGTCGGAGAGGATGGATATTGTTGAGTGCATATCGGAAGATGCACGATAAATATCAGAGTGCGTTGCAGGAAGTGCAGCAGCTGGAAAAGGAGATGTGTGATGTGCGTAGCTCTCTGGTGATGGCCCAATGTCAGAACAGCTTGCTTATAGATAAAGCAGATCAATACAGTACAGTAGCAGAAAAGGCAGTTGTCAGGGTCGCACAATACAAATACCGCAAACGCAGAGGGAGAGTAAATAAGAAAAAGGTTCATACTGTAGTGGTCAAGGCGGGAGTTGATTGGGACCCTAATAAGTGGGATGGAGATATCTGGGACTCTTCCTCAGATGAATCTGAGCATTTCTTGGAATCTGCTGAGGAAGTTGGACATTTTAATGAACATAGAAAAATTAATCCGCCTCCTGTAAAAGCAAATCCCGTCATGAAGTGCAGAACAGTGAGTACTCCAAAAGGACCAGTGAAGAGAGATGTAGTGGAGGAGTTTTCACAGCAGAAATTAAGTGACATTCATGAAAGATTTGCACAGAAACCGGATGAACCATTGATAACCTGGATAGTGAGATTGTTTGATGGCGGAGCAGATGGTGTAAGTGTAGATGGTAAAGACGCACCAAAATTTGTTAACTTGTCAACTGATCCAGTGGTAGCTGAAGCATTCAGGACTTTACAGGTCCAGCAGGGCCGATCCACTCTACTAGATGTGGTGGCGACGGCTATAAGATATAAATATCCTACTGATTCTGGTTGGCCGCACACAGAGAAGCCTTGGTATACTCTGTCTGATTGTATGCAGAGAATTAAGGAAGAAGTGATGAAACATGCAATTGTGATGAATGAGCAAAATGATCTGATGAGAAGAGTGTTGACTACATGTGTTAGGAATAAGATGATCAAAACCGCTCCCCCTGCATATAAAGAAGTAATCATGCCTGTATTGATAAATCAGACTGGTCATCCGGTGGCTGAGGTTCTGGAAGCTGTAAGGCAGTTGGGAGATTTGGGAGACTTTGGTCCGGTCCTTAATGAGGACGGATCACAGCAAGATCAAAATCCAAATTGTACTAGAAGAACTAAGGTGAATCAAAGTGGAGTAAACAGGAGAGATATGTTTATAGCTTTATTGAAAGCTGGGGTCCCATGGGAGAAAATAGATGGGATCCATACAGATGAGATGTGGAAACTGTATAAGAAAAGGGAATTATATGACCCCGGGGGAGAATTGGGGAAAAACATACCTGATAGAACCCCAAATGCTCCAATGTGGGATTATAATGATTATAATCTTTTGTTTAATGTGCTTTTTGTCTCACTGTACTTTTATTTTTCCTTTTCTTCAAGATAACAGGTGATGAGAGATATTTCGGCAAGGATGTACTGGCTGAGATCTTTGGCTTTGAAAAATAAATGTTTTTCCTTTTTCTAATATGTTTTGTTTTACAGGGTAGACTTCAAGACTCTTTGTTTGGGGGATGGGATGCTAACAACCCATTTGTTTGTTTGTAGGAATAACCTTGGTCATTCATTGACATCTGATATCGCCTTACAATAGATGGTGCTAGTTTTTGCTTTTGTAAAAAAAAAAAAAAAAAAGGCCTAAATTCAGAGAAGGTTTTTTGTTTATTTTTGGGAGCTCCACTGCATATGGAGTTCAGAAGAACTCGTGTGTATTGAAAAAACGGACAATGTTTTTATTCTGCACATTAGCTGCAGGAAAACCCTTGTTCAATGTCTAATGTTTGTCTGTGGTCTGTCTACATGTTAATTGTTTGTATATGTTAAAGGGGTGGTCTCGCGAAACCAAGTGGGGTTATACACTTCCGTATGGCCATATTAATGCACTTTGTAATGTACATTGTGCATTAAATATGAGCCATACAGAAGTTATTCCACTTACCTGTTCCGTTGCTAGCGTCCTCGTCTCCATGGTTCCGTCTAAATTCGCTGGCAGCTTGCTTTTTTAGACGCGCTTGCGCAGTCCGGTCTTCTCCATTCAGCACGAGCCGCTTCAGTGTGCTCCCCGCTACAGCTCTTCTGCGCATGCGCAGACGAGCTGTCACTGCTCGGGAGCGCGCTGAAGCGGCCATTCTGCACCATCCTCTGTTAGAGGAAGGTGCAGAAACTGGAGCTGCCCAGCGGAGAAGACCAGCCCAGCCCAGCCCAGCCGCCCCGAGAAGCCTCCCAGGTAAGTGATGGGTCGGGGGGGGGGGCTGCCGCTGCGCCGGGCTGCGCCGGGGGGGGCTGCCGCTGCGCCGGGGGGGGGGGCTGCCGCTGCGCCGGGGGGGGGGCTGTCGCTAGGCCGGGGGGGCTGCCGCTGCGCCGGGGGAGCTAGCGCTAGGCCGGGGGGGCTGTCGCTGCGATGGGGGGGGCTGTCGCTAGGCCGGGGGGGCTGCCGCTGCGCCGGGGGAGCTAGCGCTAGGCCGGGGGGGGCTGTCGCTGCGATGGGGGGGGCTGTCGCTAGGCCGGGGGAGCTAGCGCTAGGCCGGGGGGGCTGTCGCTAGGCCGGGGGGGCTGCCGCTGCGCCGGGGGGGCTGTCGCTGCGATGGGGGGGGCTGTCGCTAGGCCGGGGGGGCTGCCGCTGCGCCGGGGGGGCTGTCGCTGCGATGGGGGGGGCTGTCGCTAGGCCGGGGGGGCTGTCGCTGCGCCGGGGGAACTAGCGCTGGGGAGCCGGGGGCTAGCGCCGCTTACCTGCTGCCTGGCGGTGGGCGTCTGGTCGGCGGCTGCGATGCGTCCGGTTGCCATGGAGACACAGCTGGCGGCGTCTCGGGAGCGCGCACGTCGGGCTGAAGCAAGGGCTGTACACTTTGGGAGAAGAACCGGCGGCCATCTTTGGAAAAGTTTTTAAAAGTTGCTGAAACGCTGGAACAGTGAGTAGAAACCGGCTTTAAAAGTCATTTAAACGGGTGCTTAGTTTTGTATGCTGAATAAGGGGGACTGGGCAAAAAAAAAAATTAACTGCTTCCTCGAGACATCTCCTTTAAACGTTTGTGGATCCTGGTAACAGGTTTCTGAGAAAATGCAGAGTGTAATACAAAGGTATGCAAATGTATGGTTCTTTGTATTTAAGTAGGAGACCTCTGCATATTGAATGAATGGATTGAAGGCAGGGATAGTGTGAGTGTGAGATACTCATAATTGATGTTATATTACTATGTACACATTCATTTACATGAGTTGGACTAATACAATATCTATTTGGGTTTTGTTTTGTGGGAAACTATTAAAATTATGTGAATATATTGCATAATGTACTTGTGAAAAAGTGTATTGTGACAAATCTAGGAATGGGATGTGGTAAATACGTAACTACTGATGAAGAGGATCATGACAAATCTGGGAATATGTTATAAAATTTGATTAATTTGGTTTGCAGTATTTAATAACATATATGATAAACTAATAACTGTGTTGCTGCTGATGATAAATCTAAGATTATTGTATTGTAAACTTGATTGATTTGCAATGTTTGATATTATATTGTTTGTTTAAATGACTAAGAATTCTTGAGTTATATGTATACTGTATATAGAAGGTATTTGTGCTGAAATGTAGAATGATTAGGAATATTAGAAATATTCATTTGCTACAACAGAAAATAACTCCGGTCCCTCTGGGCAGAGATTGTTTTATTGATAAATTTGACCTACAGATTTTTGTATCATCTATTTTTATGAAGGGGTGAAGAAAATCACACAAGACCCCAGATTGTGATTTTGTTTTGTTTGATTTGCCATGGACTTATTTATTTTGGATCAAGTTTATTTGGGACTGAGAAAATTTATGAACTGAGTTATTTCCACCAGGACATTGTGATTTGAAATTTAATCTTCTCTAAGTACCTGCTGCATCTGTCCATACGCTGAGACTATCCAACTGAGCCTGAAGAACTGACAAGTGTGCCCGACTGCTGCTAAATTGCCACTGGGGTGATCCTCATACTCTGCATAATAACCGCCAGCAGATGACGTCAAAGGAGGGAAAAGCATCACAGCTCCTCCCTGAAGGCCTTGGGCAACAAAATGCTGTGCAGAGGCAGCTGCTACATTGGAATAAAGGGGCTCTATAGTCAGCTGTGGATACTTCTGGATATGGAGAATGGAGAAGATTGTTTGATACCAATTAAATGGGCGGGGACAGATTCCTACTCAGGGTCTGTTCTTTGGCTAACCAGGGAAAGCAGTGAGGGCACAATAATCCCCCTGCTTCCCTGCATCGGAGATCCTATAGGTTTAGGATCTAAAGAAGATCAAGAGACAATTTTACAGGAAGAGACATTTGTATTCACCATCTAACGGTTTTTGAATTTTTTGTTTTTTGTTATTTTTTCTAGAGCCCAGATTTGACAAGATTGGTTTTATGTTGATAGCAAATGGATATATATAGGGAACAGGTATTTGGTTGTTTATGTAATATATTTCAGAAGTTGATTAATAGAACTTGAAGATCAAACCATGATATGTCAAAGTACATATTCCAACCCTAAATTGTATGCTAATTTTATGTATCTTGATCATATGATGAAATAGTTGTATGATGGCTACAAATAGCCAAAGGGTGGATTGTGGTGCAAATATAATTGGCTATTTGTAGCCCTCCATTTTGTCCTTTATCCTCCATTTTGTATTTTCCTTTATTCTCCATTCTGTATTTTACATACGAATAGCTATGAACATTCATGTGGACTTCAAACCTGTTTGGTGTAGGAAGCTTTGATGTAACTGTGAAATGTGTATGTGACTTGTTAGTTCTTTGTATAAGATAGAGGTCTAACATATGTATATTGGTCTTACTTATACAGAACAATGCTACCTGCTTTTACTACAATTCCATTTGTATAGGTTTGTTTGAGCTCTGTCCATATACATTGTATGGCCAGGAATCTGTTGTCTTGTTAATCCTGTGATACCATCAGCATTGTCTAGGGAATTGAGTTGTTGATTCTGAACCTTTGATCAATGAAGCTGGCTCCTTCAGATGGTGGGGGGTCTCAGATTGATAACATCTTGGTTTGCAAATCTTGGAGAATATGGCCTATGACTCAGCAAGTTATACTAATATAAAGGACAGGAGAGAGTTAGGAGGAGTAGGTAGCTTTTGGAATGATGGAGTAATAGCTTTTGGAAGCTATGAGGAAAAGTCCTGGACTCTCTGATGGAAGGATGAGAAGCTCTGGGTAGCATGGAAGCTTCAGAGACCTTTGGTGATGGTAATATGTGATCTGTAACTTTTTAGGTAAATAATGTAACTTGCTAACTTTATACTTTGTGATGTGACATCTGCAACCTTTATGTTTTGTATATAGCTATTATCATTTGTATATAGATCCGATAGTTTACAAACGTAGGACAATTATTCACCACTATGCTCAATTATCATTTTATTTTAATAAATTCTTATTATTAAACCTTTTATAGTGTCTTACTCTCTTTAAAGCGTAATTTGAACTAAGTCTTGCTCCTTGCAGCAATACAGGAGTACATTGCTCTCCTCTGCCACAGCTGTGACAGCTGCGGCAGAGGATTGCGATTTCACTATATGTTCTCAATGGGGTCAGTGCTGCTACCACCGGCCCCATTGAGCGCAAGGTTTCACATACACAGAACACTGGTTTGCCGCAGAATGCAGTTACATGCGTTCTGCGAACCGGTGTCCTATAATTTTCGCCACAGCCATTTTTCCGCGTGTAAAATTCACACATGTGACCACTGCTATTGAAAAGCATGGGTTCTATCTAGTGTGAATTTTTTGACGTGCGGAAAAATGCCTGTTACAAATGCCTGTGTGACTGAGCCCTCAAGGAACCCAAACAACAGTCATTTTAGTTAAAGTTAGCATTATATATATGCATACATACATACATACAGACACAGAGTGGTGCTTGAAAGTTTGTGAAGCCCTAAAAGTGAATGTGATGGTTATCCGTGCAGTCGAGGCCGATTTTCAGTCACTTTATGATATACAGAGAACCAAATCAAACAAATAAGTAAAAAATATTAGACTTGGTCATTTATTCTTTGATGAAAATGATACAATATCAGACATTTTTGAGTGGCAAAAGTTAGTGAACCCAGATTATTTATAGGTGAAATTAGAGTCAAGTGTTTTCAATCAAGGGCATGGCAATCAAGTGTGAGTGGGTGACCAGTTTTATTTAAAGAACAGGGATCTATCAAAGTCTGATCTTTACAACACATGCTTACGGAAGTGTATCATGATAAAAACAAAGGAGACCTCTGAGGACCTCACAAGAAGTTATTGATGTGCATCAGGCTGAAAAAGGTTACAAAACCTCTAAAGAGTTTGGACTTCACCAATCCACAGTCAGACATATTGTGTATAAATGGAGGAAATCCAAGACCCTTATCATCCTCCCCAGGAGTGGTTGACCAACAAAGTTCACGACAACAGCAATGTCTATAAGAGTGCACAAGGTCACAAAATATTCCAAGGTAACCTCTACGTAACAAAGGCCTTTCTTCCATTAGCTAATAATAATCGTCATAAGTCCACCATTTGGAGGACACTAAACAACAATGGTGTGCATGGCAGGATTGCAAGGAAACAGCTGCTGCTCTCCAAAAAGAACATTGCTGTCCACCTGCAGTTTGCTAAAGATCACTTGGACAAGCCAGAAGGCTATTGGAACAATATTTTGTGAATGGATAAGGCCAAAACAGAGCTTTTTGGCTTAAATGAGGATAGTTATGTTTGGAGAAAGAAAAATGCTGCATTACAAAATAAAGACAACATACCATCTGTGAAATACTGTGGTGGCAGTAACATAGTTTGACCCCTTTTCCTGCATCTGGGCTATAATAGCTTGCCATCATTGACAGAACAATGAATTCTGAATTATACCTGCAAATTCCAAATGAAAATGTCAGGACATCAGGCCATGAGCTGAGTCTTGAGAAAACGTGCGTCATGCAGCAAGACATTGACCCAAAGCATACAATTTGTTCTATAATAGAATTGGTAAAGAAGAATAAAGTTAAAGTTTTGGAATGGCCAAGTCAAACGCCTGACCTTAATTCTATGTTGTGGAAGGACCTAAAAGGAGAGGTAATAGGTGGAAACCCACCAACATAACAGAGTTGAAACTGTTTTCTAAGGGGAAATTAGCTAAAATTTCCCCAAGTCAATGTGCAGGACTAATCAACAATTATTGGAAACATTTGGATGTAATTATTGCTGCACAAGGGGGTCATACAGGTACTGAAAGCAAAGGTTTACATGCTTTTGTCAAAAAATAAATTACCAAGTCTAATATTTTTGCCTCATTTCTTTGATTTGGTTCTCTTTATCTACTTTTAAGACTTGCGTGAAAATCTGATATAGTTTTAGGCCAAATATAAGCAGTAACATTGAAACCCCTGGAGGGTTCACACACTTTCAAGCACTGCCGTATGCATTTGTGCCTGTGCCATATATATATATATATATATATATATATATATATATATATATATAAATAATGCATTTGTATGCGGAGAAAAGCAAATATTCCACAACTGGTTTACTACCTCACATAATGATATACAGTGTACAGGAATGGTGCTGATACATGCGACAATGCCCCTATTATTCTATGACAGAGTATTGTCATGAATACATAGTGCAGCAGTTGTTCATGTTGTTATGTAAGTATTTAATACCCTTACAATAAAAGCATTTACAGTGAGTGATGTTAAAACAAAACTGTGGTTGTGGAAACCTATAGGTATTTACTTCATAAACAATATGGGCTCATGTAGCCAACTTCCTACTTTTGACATGCAGATCCAAAAGCAGTATAAAGCTGATTTCACACAGCTTTAATACAAGTTTATTTTAGGATTCATATGACAACTGCAATTGTGGTTTTACTGAACTGAGCTCAGACACCATGCAACTTACAGTAATGTATGTTTGATTCTATAGAACTACACAAAGTTGTGCAACTTGAAACTCTTGGGCCCCAATGCAAAACCTATAACAGAGCTCCCCCTGACCGTGTACCATTTTTAATAATGGTGCGATGTTACAGTATCTTTCTGAAGGTCTTTGAGCTCTATCATAAATCTGTATAGCTATATACTGTCTCTAGGGGGTCTTTGTGTAATGCGTAAATATCAGTCAAAAAGATGCTATAAAGCAGCCCGTGTCTGGAACACACCCACAATTTTAAAATCATCTACATTGCTGCATTATGTTTTCTGAACATGCCCATTTCACATGTAACTCTATATTTGAAACCTGCTATTTACGTAAAGTCAGAATATATCCTTTAACCCTTTCCAATCCAATTTGTATCCTGGATTTCCTAGGGGGCTTACTCTTTTTCTGTCGTTATACAACGACGCTATATGCTGGCTAAAGCCAGTACTGCATGAGGTGACACATTGGATAGGTTCCAACAGCAGAGAGGCTGGCAATATACAGTAAGAGAACCCCGATGGATGTCTTCTAACATCAGAGCTGCACAACCTTAAATCATAATGTCTTTAGAGGTCAGACAGTGGATTGGAAAGGGTTAAACTAGATCCAATTTTGGAGCTTTATTTTAAAAAACAACACCAACTTTGTTGAGATTTTACTTCTTGTGCAGGAGTCCGAATACGGGGTATCATTTTGATGACAGTTCTTAATGAGCAACATCCATAATGGTATATATGATCAGTGGTGTTTTTGCTGATCATTTCGATCATTATTGTACAGAAAGCCAAAAGAATCAAAAACTGAGATTTTCTTAAAACAACGTTTTATGTCTATGTGCTACTGAGTCTTCAATTACCCTTTAAGACAATCAAATCAGTTCTGGTTTTCCTGCAAGATCAGTATTCTAGTGTCATTTTTATATTTTGCCAAATGACAACTCTGCGCTGAATTTCTTGAATTACTCAATGCAGTAAGAGTTGTAATTTATATGACTATAAATCTTCTCATGGGAAAGATATAGATTTAATACAAATTGTTTATATGTTAAAAACTTTGTCCCATCAACCTTATTTATGTAGGAAGAAATTTTTGGAAGATTGATGTCCTTAGTAAGATTAAAAGAAGTTCAGGCTCATAACTAAACCTTATCCACAAAGACTGGAACTGGGAGACAAGTACATAGATATTTCTTAAGTATACAAGCCGTGCAGTAAGTCAGAGAGGACAATATTGCAACAGTGAACAAGGAATGGGAATTGTGCAATTTTGTTTTTTCTAGCTCCTCTAAGTGATGAAACCATAATTCACTTGCTGAGAGCTAACAGAAGGTAATTTTATGGTTACCAAGAAGAATGAGTTTTCATTTCTTTGGTATGGTTACTATATAAATTTATTGGTATACTTTATATGTATTTCATTATAAATTCTGTTAGTTCTACAAGGAAACATATTGGCAAAGCATGTATGAAGCTGGTGGTTTAAGAGACAGACCAGGGAACCCTGTAATTCAAAATGAAATAAGCTCAAAAGATACTTGTGAACACATAATAAATTGCCTGTACTGGTATGAAGACTGCAACCTCATTTCGCATCAAATGATCTATTATTTTGTTACCAACCCCACGACATTATATATAATATTAGTAATCTTTACTTACTATATACGCATTCAGATTTGTTTGCAATACGAATATATATATATATATATATATATATATATATATATATATATATATATATATATATAAAGCCGTTGTGCCTCCAGAACATGGGGCAACAGGAAAGGGGCTGCCTTTCTGGTCACCCAGCTTGCTCAGACTCCAGCAAAGCTGCCTAGTTATATAGGGTGGTATATTTTCCCACCTGTCAATCACTTCACAGCTTGGGACATTTGTGATTCAGAAAACTGGCAAAACTAATTTGACAACTATTGTATAAGATCTTAAATGGGAATCATGAACAGTCAAAAGTGGCTCCAGATATGACTGCAATTTACAGAACAGAATTTATAGCAATTTCTCTGTACGTAATAACTTACAATTATCCAGGATTTTATGATTTACAGGTAGTTTGTTATTTAATCTTCAACTAGGCATATTCAGACAATTCACTGATGACAAGGGGCATCAGAAACTCGCATCCTTGGGATCAATGAGGACCCCAGCATTTAGATCAGCATCAATTAGGTTTCTATGGTTTATCTAGAAAATATAGATATCAGTTGTCTACTATAAGTGGTTATATGATGGATATACTGTAGCTATAGAATATAGCTCCAAATGATGATCAAAGTAACACAAATCAAAGTGATTAACTCTTATAACCGTCATCCATGTATTTTCTCCAATCAATATCTGTTACGTTTGTTTGTGCTAGTGAGCACCGGGCCCACACGAACGTTACTACGGATAGGGAACACCCGGTGAAAAAACCACCAATTAACACCTCTCCCTATCTTCTACAAAGGAAGATGACCAAGGACCTACCTGAGCTGGGACATCGCCAGGTCTGGGCTCTTATTGCCCCTAGTAACCCATCTATCCAGGCTAGGACGTTTACACATGTTACCACCGACAGGTACAACTGGACAGGATAAGACTACACACAGAGCCATAATCATGCCATACAGCAGCCAATACGCAAACACTAGTAGCAGATGTTAATGCTATAAATGCCAGGTATTTGTTGACATTTTGGTCAAAATATGGAGGCTAACAGGCCATGTCACAGCTCCCAGCAATACCGCTAGTCCCTATACTAACCAGGAGTCCAGCAACATAACCAAACAAAACCACAATACACAAACCTTTCTTGCAGCCACCACACATAGAGCTTGCTCACACCACAGAGAGAGAAATGAGAAAGGAGACACACACATGCTCAGCCAACACAATCCCCCACTACTGAGCAGGAAAGCTCCAGAGAACCTGTAGTACAACAGATGTCAGGTGACAGATGTGACAATATCATTCCTATAAAATAGGCTTTAAAATTATGATTTATAATAGTTCCCATGCTGGATCTTGGTGAACACCAAAAACACCAAATTGTTATCCATTCAGAACTTCTTCTTGCTGTTGAACCACTATTTTTGGCAATTTCTGAAAACTGACCATGTATGCTTTTTTATTGAATCTCAATGTAGTATTTTTGGCCATACTGTACCTGGTTGTGTTTAATTACTGTATTGGTGTAATGTATCTACTGCTCTGTGCTGATGCTATAGTCTTTTGCCATTTTGAGATATCTTTGTATAATTCTTCCTGTGTGTATGCCTTTAATTTTAGTGTTTCCTTGTTCTGCTCACCTCAATCAGGCTCATGCAGCAGTACAATCTGTGATTGTCTCTAACAGCTCTGTTTAAACTCCTTCTTTCCATTCAGCTTCTGCCAGTTATTGTGAAGTGATTTCCAGAATCCCTATGTATATGTGCTCCACATTTTGGTTTGTCTCTATTATTTCTGACCCTTTTCTGACCCTGATAGTCTGATCCCATAACTGGTTTCCCTTCTGTGCTTCTGACCCATTCTTAATTCTGCATTTGACTCGGCTCTGTACCTGACTCTAAAATTTTCCTGGGCACAAAATGCACTGAATACATGAACAGATGCAAGCCTCTTTATACATTTAACATATCCCCAGCACCTCTGTGCGCCTAGACAGAAATGTACACAAGGTCCAACCTGGCATACATTTCCCAGCCAGGTCCCTGCATAAATTATACATATATCTGTTGTTCTGGATGGTCACGCCCCCTCCTAAAAGCCAAACCCACTTGCCAAAAATTGGAGGGTCCAGGGCAGAAAGGGAAAAAAGGTGACAAATGTTTGCACAAATACATGTTTGTGCAAAAATTTGTGACTTTTTATGACAGAAGCTGGCGTAAAACCTTTATTAAGTGTCCTCCTCTGACTTCCAATACTGACCCTCAGCTTTTTTGACACTGCTGCCTCTTCACGCCATCAATCAGTGGCTACTCTGAGGAGGCAATCTAGAGATTTGCAGCAGCAAATGCCATACATATCTTATCAGAGGTCAAAGGGTGAAGAAGATTAGTGTTTGTTGGACCGGCTATTTTTCCCTTCACAGAAAGGTACAATTGGTCACTCATTATAATTCTGTGTTTGAAAAAAAAAAACAAGAAAGAACATCAGTGAATTTCATAAGTACAACAAAAGATACCTGTTTCTAATAATTCAGGGTATGCTAACATCTTTTAATAGTAGTGTCATGTCTTCTGTTTTTACACGAAGCATGATGGATTATAGACTGAACATGAGTCAACAATGTGATGCAGCAGAAAAAAAGGCAAATACAATTCTGGTATATATTAAGAGAAGCATAGTCTAGATCACGTGAGGTAATTATCCCCCTCTACTCTTCCTTAGTCAGACCTCATCTGGAATGCCGTATCCAGTTCCGAGCACTCCGATTTAAAAAAAGATGTAGACAAACTGAAGCAAGTTCAGAGAAAAGCTACCAGGACGGTGAGTTGTCTACAAATCATATCCTATGAGGAACTGTTAAAGGATCTGGGAATGTTTAGCTTGCAAAAAAGAAGACTGAGAGGAGACTTAATGGCTGTCTACAAATATCTGAAGGGCTGTCACAGTGCAGAGGGATCAGCCTTATTCTCATTTGCACAAGGAAAGACTAGAAGCAATGGGATGAAACTGAAAGGGGGGGAGACACAAATTAGATATTAGAAAAAAACTTTCTGACAGTGAGGGTGACCAATGAGAGGAACAGGTTACCACGGGAGGTGGTGAGTTCTCCTTCAATGGAAGTCTTTAAACAGAGGCTGGACAGACATCTGTCTGGGATGAGTTAGTGATTCCTGCACTGAGCAGGGGGTTGGACCCGATGACCCTGGAGCTGCCTTCCAACTCTACCATTCTATGATAGAACGTATCCATCATGATCCAATGTGATCTGTTAGAACCATTTCTTACCCGTATTATAATAGGTTCACAGGATTACATCCAATAAAAATTTCTTAAACTGGATAGAATAATGCAGCTCACCAGTCATTTCTCATCATCATATAGGAATGCTAACTAAATGCAAGTGTGAACATAGCCATAAAAAATTAAATCAGGCCGTGAACTTTAAATAAATGTGCTGATGTATGCAAGAATACATACATACTTGATTGCATGTATGGTCATTCTTCTGAAATGAATGTAATATTTGTTAGGTAATACCAAGAGGGGTATGGCAATGGTAATGCCAATAGCTATAGGGGATGCAGGAGCAGTAAATGTACCTGTGTCTTAGTTCCTCAGGATGCCCAATTCCCTCTCTGACACCTGTATTATAGACATATGATAGCTTGGGGGGCCTGTTACAAATTTTGTATTGACTCTAGGATCTTCTAATTATGCTCTGAATACCTAATATGACTTTATAAAACAACTTTTGTTGTCAACATGCAATTAATCCACAACATATATTTTCAATTATTACTTATATGGCATAATAATAATAACCACCTTTATATAGAGCATGCATATTACGCAGCACTTTACATCACTTCATATGAGGTTTTGTCCCCATTTGAGCTCACAATCTATATTCACCTATCTGTGTCTTTTTGGAATGTGGGAGGAAACAAGAGTACCTAGAGGAAACCTACACGTATACAGGGGAATATGCAAATAATTTTCAGCTCACAAACAAGCTAATAGTTACAATCACATGAATCAAATTTTGATTTAGACTGGTCATAGGTAGAAGCTCCTATCACTAAATTTGTTATTAATTTTAGAAGTTATTATGCCAAACTAATTAATATTTCAAGCTGGGAGTTTACTTCAAAAACAGTAGGAAATCAAACACTTCTTTTCACTTCCTTAACCAGAAATGTCACATCAAATAAGTTCAAAGAATGTGTTTCCCAGTCACTTGTTAGGTACATAAAACACTACTAAAGTAACAGATCCTTTTGCGGTCACAGAACAATAAGACAATGATATTTGAGGTCACTAATATGTGTGTGGATGTTGTGTGCTGATGCAATGGTGTCATACTGTAGGAGTGTTATGTAAGGCCAGTAGTTGTTGGTCGAAGCTTGGAAAGTATTCTGCAATATCAAAAGTAACTTTACTAATAATGTATTGCTAATGTGTTAATGTGTAAAAAAGAAAGAAAAGACATCTCAAAAGTACTCTTTTAGTGTACATGAAAAACATTTTGAGGAAAAAATACTGTATGCTGGATTATCAGTGCTTGAAGCTACTGGCCTGAAGCCTTCAGCTCCTTTATTCTTGAGTTCCCGTGACAATACACTGACCTTGTCCCTTTCCTTTTTTATATGTGGATCTAAATTATCATTCATAATCCAACTACCTGCAATAATATCAGTTATGTATGTAAATATGTGCTTTCCATGGCGGAAACTGCTACTGTAGTAGCCATAGCGGCTGTCTCAGGGGGGCCCATGCTGCTCATCCGCTACTCAGGAGAGGTCGCAGTGAATAGTGGCTGAGACATCAAACAGCAATGAAGTCAGATATAGTACATAGTTTCCTAAGCAATGTGGGCATCTGTGCTGTCGTGGTAATGCCGCTAAGCCACTATACTTCTACCCATCTACTACACAAGAGGTAGGAAGGGAAATACTTGCCTGATGGTGACTGCAAATAGCAGTGTTCTGTTGAGAGGGAGAGGAAAGAGACCTTAGTTAATTTAGAAAGGGAGGGGAGAGGTCCCGAGTAATGCAAGTGTTTCCCACCTCTCGGTCAGTGTGCAGGCTTGTGGCAGTTACTGATGCCCCATTTTCCGTGGTTGAGTTATTCCCTTCATGTGGTTTGTACAGTGATGTAACTATAGGGAATGTGGTTGCACCCGGGACCAGGAGCCTTAGGGGGCTCATAAGGACTCTCTTCTCCATACAGGGAGCCCAGTACTATGAATAAAGCATTATAGTTGAGGGCCCAGTTACAGGTTTTGCTTTGGAGCCCAGGAGCTTCAGGTTACGCCTCTGGGTTTATAGGTTATCTGCCCTCCATATAGAAAGTTGTATCCAAAGGTAGCTGTACAGAAGCTAAGTGCCCTAGTTTTGGCAACATAGCCTGCCTCCTTAAACTGTGGCCCCTTTCCTGAAGTTGTAAGGGCTAGTGGAGATTAAAGGCAAGTAATTATTTGTCTACATTTGTGTAAATTCACTTTTACAAGTTAAAGGAGTAACATGATAATAAGAAATGATCAACTAATCACTTGATTGGTGACAACTGTTAGATTGGTGGGTGGGTGCGACCACTAGAAACCCCACTGATCACCTAAATGAGGGTTCCATGCCCGCTTTGAATGGATTCCATCAGGAATATGTACTGAGTCTGAAGGACTGACAAAGATAGTTGAGTACAGTGCTCAGGTATCTCTGTCAGTCCCATAGAATTGAAAGGACAGGCAGCGCTCATGTCTGCCCACCTCTATTCAAATTGGGGACAAGGGATCACCAATCTGATGATTGGTGGGCTTTCCAGTGGTCAGACTCTTACCAATGTAGCAGTTATTACCTATTGGGTAGATATGTCACAGTTGCTTATAACCAATATATTCCTTTAAACGTTCACATGGTACTGGCAAATGTTCATGCTTGGGGGCGTGGGGACTGCACAAACGTTTGCTATGGTGCCCAGCCTTTTCTAGTCATGCTCCTGTGTGCTTTGTAAGAAAAATTAAAGCCAGTAGTAATCTATGCACCAACTCATATCTGGAACCAAGAGAACCCTTTCATGGTTATTATGTAAAATCTTTACATCCTCTCTAGCACTGGTGTAGGAAAATAGTCTCCAGTGACCAAAGCTGCATTCAACATTTCTTCTTTCTGCCTCACCTCAATGTCATTACATGTACAGTAGGTACATAACTAGTGGTGACACTAATGGATACTAGTAGTTCTAGAATCATAGAATGGTAGAGTTGGAAGGGACCTCCAGGGTCATCGGGTCCAACCCCCCTCTTAATGCAGGATTCACTAAATTATCCCAAGACAGATGTCTGTCCAGCCTCTGATTGAACACTTCCATTGAAGGAGAACTCACCACCTCCTGTGGTAACCTGTTCCACTCATTGATCACCCTCACTGTCAGAATGTTTTTTCTAATATCTAATCTGTGTCTCCTCCCCTTCAGTTTCATCCCATTGCCTCTGGCCTTTCCTTGTGCAAATTAGAACAAGGCTGATCCCTCTACACTGGGACAGCCCCTAAGAAATTTGTAGACAGCTATTAACCCTTTGCAATCTAATTTTGGATTCAGGGTTTCCTAGGGGACTTTCTCTTTTTGCCATTATACAATGGCGCCATCTGCTGGCTAGAGCCAGTATTGCGGTGTGTGACATGCTGGAGAGGCCCCTGATAACAGAGTGGCCAGTAATCTACAGTAAGAACACCCTGCCGGACGTCTTCCGACATCGAAGCTGTACAGGCTTCAATCAGAATGCCTTTAGATGTCAGACAGTGGATTGGAAAGGGCTAAGTCTCCTTTTAGCCTTCTTTTTTGCAAGCTAAACATTCCCATATCCTTTAACCATTCTTCATACGACATGATCTGCCGACTGCTCACCTTGTACTCAAGAGAAATTGTCTCCATGTTATACAAAGCATCTGTGTCTATTTGTGAATTACAAAATGTTATGTTTCAGGATATTCTAAAGAGTTACATTTTTAGAAAAAAAATACATAAGAAATGGATTACAGGACAGAATGCTAGTGACGCTGATGAATAGGTCATGAATAGAAAACGGATGAGAATTGCATACTAAAATGCTCATTTTCATCTTTCTGCCCAATTCAGTTAGTAAGCAAATTAAATGATCATAGAATGGTAAAGTTGGAAGGGACCTCCAGGGTCATCGAGTCCAACCCCCTGCTCAATGTAGGATTCAGTAAATCATCCTAGAGAGATGTCTGTCCAGCCTTTGTTTGTTGCTGTTTAATATGTGGGGCTATACCTTCACCTCTGCAGTTTACAGGAAGTGGCATACCAGCAATTAAAGAAGACCATGCAACTGCTATGTGACACATGAGCTGGGGTCTGCTCCAACAATCTTTCCTTGTCAACTGCCAATCTATTACTGTATTACTAGTGTGACCGCCTGTCATTACTTTTACTAGTGGCTACTGTTGGATATAATTAATGGTACCTTTACACCAGGGGTGTCAAACCGATTTTCACCAAGGCCCACATCAGCCTTATGGTCGATTGTAATTCCATAATAAGGTCTCATTCACATGGGCGTATTGCACAGCGTATTACACATACAATTTTTGTGTGCATAACACACAGTGAATAGAACTAGAGATGAGCAAGTGTACTCGCTAAGGCAAACTACTCGAGCGAGTAGTGCCTTATTCGAGTACCTGCCCGCTCATCTCTAAAGATTTTGCTGCCGGCGGGGGAGAGCGGGGAGGAACGGAGGGGAGATCTCTCTCTTTCCCTCTCTCCCCCCTGCTGCCCCCTGCTCACTGCTGCAACTCACCCCTCACCCGCGCCGGCAGCTGAATCTTTAGAGACGAGCGGGCAGGTTCTCGAATAAGGCACTACTCGCTCGAGTAGTTTGCCTTAGCGAGTATGCTCGCTCTCCTCTAAATAGAACCCAGTGATTTCAATTAGTTTGTTCACATAAGGGCGTTTTTCACGCGATGTGCAAACATGTGAAAAAAATACGTGACATGACCTATTACATGACATATTACACATTGCAAATAGGCCATTTAAGTGAATGGGCAAGCGCAAATATGCAGTGTATATGCGCACATAAAAATACGCCTGTGGCCAAATAACACAAGCGTAAGGGATTTTTGGTTGCGCAATTACGCATCATTTTTTTACAACTGAAATGCGTTTATGCCCACGTGAACAAGCCCTAATTGTGACCCCTCATAGCAGCCGCAGTAGTAACAGTGTCCCCCATAGTGATCCCAATAGTAACAGTGCCCCCATAGTGGCCCCAGTAGTAATAGTGACCCCCCATAGTGACCACAGTAGTAAGAGTGACCCCCCCATGGTGTGGCACAAAGTGTTTAGGCAGCAGAAATGCAGTCCTAAGCTCTCAGTTCAATCCCCGCATAGTTCAGGTAGCTGGATCAAGGTTGACTCAGCCTTTAATTCTTCTAAGGTCGGTAAAATGAGTATCCAGCTTGCTTGGGGGTTAAAATGATGACTGGAGAAGGCAATGGCAAACCACCCTGCAAAAACAGTCTGCCAAAAAAGTCACAATGTGACGTCACCCTAGGACTCAGTCATTACTCTGTGCTTGCACCAGGGGACTTTACCTTTTTTTTTATAGTGGTCCCATTAGTAATAGTGCCCATTGTAGCTGCAGTAGCAACAGTGCCCCCATAGTGGTCACAGTAGTAATAGTGACCCCTATAGTGACCCCAGTAGTAATACTGCCCCCCCATAGTAGCCGCTGTACCAAAAATGCCCCTATAATAGCTCCAGTAGTAACATTTTTCACTATATTTGCCTCAGCAGCAATAGCAGCCCCAATAGTAGTTCCAGTGATGCTGCCCAGCCAGAGGCCAATAGCAACCCCCTTATTCGCCTCTGGCTAGGTTGCTTCCCTACACCTGTCAGCAGTCACAGACTCTGCACTGAACTGCCAGACCAGAGCTGCAGGCAAGGTGCGTAGAGGTAGCACCCCCGGGATACATTGGGCTTAGAGCAGAAGCTGCTGCTCTGACCACTGCTTAGTGGCCAAAGCTTGTAATTGCAAGAGCAGCTCCCATTGAAATCAATTCTATCTGTGCTTGTAATTGCAGACTGGGGTCCCATTGATTTCAATGAGATCCGCACCTACGATCACAAACGCCGGCCACTACACAGGGGGCACAGCAGCGGCTTTCACTCTGATCCCGGTGTATCCCGGTGGGCGCTGCCTGGATAGCCTCTTTATTAAAAGGGTTTTCCAGGCATAAATACTATTGATGACCTGGTAAACCCCTTTAAGCATGGCCAGCGGGTCACATAAAATGAAGCAGCGGGCCTTGTGTTTGACATCTGTGCTTTACACGTTACGACTGTCAGGCACCCAAGTGCCAGACAGCCATCCCATAGAGTATCGCCCTACTAACGCTTCTGGGTTTTGCACAGGAGCAATAGTCGTTCTGTGAATGGAGGTAGAACAGGATAATTACAACCTGCCTGCTTCTATTCAGAGTAAAAAGGCAATCATTCAGCCTGTTTACATGGTCTGACAGTTGCTTGGTTTTTAGTTCTGCTAAAAAACCAAGCAACTCCAACAAGTGAGTGATCTGTCATTCAGTGCCCTGTCGGCGGCCACGTGTACAGGGGATGATTATTGCCCAGATTCGCTGATTCAGTGATGAAGCTAGTAGCTTAAGTCTCTTAATGGAGACCTGCCCCTAACTGCTGGAGCTTGTTTATTGTCCAGCTGAGTGTTTGATGATTGCCGTTGCTTGAGTCCAGGACTCTAGGACAATAAGAGTAAGCATACAATTCTGTATTTAAATACAGTAATCACAAACTTTATATTTCATCCCCACCGTCTGCAATAAAAAAGAATTTACAGACCAAGAATACAATTCAAAGCATAGAAAGTTTGATGCAAAAGGCAGAGATGGTTGAGATACAACGATGACTACAGTATAAGACGGTGCACTTCTGTTAATCCAGCAGAAACTAATGGGCTTCATTATTGATAAATATCCCACCCTGCACACACCTCACATCGTAGCACATCTTTATGTCCACATGCATACAGATGTATTTTAGAAGTCATGTACATAATGATTCTTTGTATGGCACTGTAGCTTCATGTTGGCTACATTTTATATTGATTTGTGAGATTTCCTTTTGTCCTGTATTGTTCTTATTCCTTATTTGATATGTTATTATTCTTTCTTGTGCCATGGTACTTGATGATTACCATCTTCTAGGCTGGAGCCTGACAACATCCTAGCTTTGATTTATATTAATGTTACACCACCTGCTGGCTACTTTATGAAAAACAATGTGTCTCCAAAAGAAACAAAACATTGTTTTCTATTAATATGGTGACCAGGGGCACCTCATCTATGAGGCGGCACCCCTTCCCTACAGCAAGGGGGTGGTAATTTAGCAATAGCTCACTGATTCTCTATGCCAGGATATGAAGTTAATTGTATCCAAGTCTTTAAGACACGGATACAATTAACAGTGGCAGCGGCAGTGCTGGAAGCCACACTAGGCTCCCGACACTGCCATCCGATGACTTCTTTGTGATGCAAGCAGTGCGATGATGTCATCGTGTTGCCTGTGTCATCCATTAGATGTCAGGCAGAAGAGGCCCGGCTGTGGACAAAATATACCATCGGATTAAGGGGACGTGACATTTTTTTTTACTATGGTGGCATTTGTGGCTATTATTACTACTATAGGGAGAATTGTGGCTATTACTACTACTACAGGGGGGCATTGCAGCTATTACTACTACTACATGGGGTATTGTGGCTATTATTACTACAGGGTCAGTATGGCTATATTTTACTACTACAGGGGATATTGGGGCTATTGTTACTACAGGGGGACATTGTGGCTGTTACTGTTACAGGGGGCAGAATGGATATATATTACTACTACAGGGGGACAATGTGGCTATTATTACTACTACAGGAGGCTATTGCAGCTATTCTTACTACTACTGGGGGACATTGTGGCTACATATTACTACTACTACCTTGTTTCCCCGAAAATAAGACCCTGTCTTATATTAATTTTTGCCCCAAAAGAGGCACAGACTCTTATTTTCGGGGGATGTCTTATACTCACCTAGCAGGCGGCATCCGTATCCCTTGCACTGGTCTCCGGCGCTGCAGCAGGATTCTGTGTAGTCCTCAATGCTGAAGGAATGTCTCCTGCTGGTAATGAGCCTTGAATACCAACCTCCAACAAGTGAGTGCTTCTTCAGCCAATCAGAACCGGTGCTTGATGAACCAATGACAGCCATTCACTGAATGACATCATTGAATGGCTATGATTGGTTCATCAAGCACTGGCTCTGATTGGCTGAGGATCAGCAAGGAACACTTGCTTTTATTACTACTACAGGGAACATTGTGGCTATTATTTATACTACAGGGAGACATTGTGGCTACGTATTACTACTACAGGGGGAAATTGTAGCAATTACTACTACTAACAGGGGAAATTGTGGCTATTACTAATATAGGGGAATATTGTGGCCATTATTACTACTACATGAAGACATTCTGGTAATGTATTACTACTACAGAGGGACATTGTAGCTATTACTACTACAAACAGGGGACATTGTGGCTATTACTACTATAGGGGGACTTTGTAGCTATGTATTACTACTACAAGGGAACATAGTGGCCATGTATTACTACATGGGGACACTGTGGCTATTATAACTATAGTAGGTCATTGTGGATATTGTTACTAGAGGGGGCATTATGGCTATGTATTACCGTAATGGCACAGTATGGCTCATTGTTTACTGCAGGGAGACAGCACGCTATTTATTACTACAGGGAACATTATGACTAGAAGAAGTTGTCATGTCGGTCTAAACTGGAGAAGAAAACTATAATGCCAATATCTGAGTCATAATTTCATTGTTTATTCTGCCACTTGCTGTCTCTGATCAGTCATATATATTCCTCTAGCGAAGTCCGACATGGCCGTGGGCATGAGGCCTTAGGCAACAAAAAGGCTAGGGGCATCCCTGATGATGACACTTCATAATGCAGAATTAAAGCACATTGCTAGCTGTACGTTTATTGGCACCTGTTACATCTGTACATATAAAGAGTTTTGAGGATTTATAAAAAAAATCTTTATTACTTCATTTCCAAAGAAAAATGTGTGTGAATCTGCTGTAGAGTTGCTCTTGGTTCACCAGTGCAGACTCATGTTGCGTCGTATAACTTATACTACAGAAACAGCTAACGTAAAAGCGGATCTCCTCTTTATTGAAAATTTATAGGTCAGCACAATCCTGATTTTCCTACAAAAATTACTTATCTATCTGAATTGCCTTACATACAGTAATTGAAGCTATGAGAGGTAGGAACCCTGCTGTTTAGTCACCTCTACATTTAAATAAGGCAGAGTAGTCTCTGTGCACACCAAACCATGTCCAATCTTTGATTGATATGTCATAAAAGTGTTTTGCTGATATACCATTTATTTAAAGGAGTTTGAATGGAGCGTGATCACTCACGCTGTACCGCTTCATTCATATCTATGGGGCTGCCGAAGATAGTTGACTACGATAATCAGCTATAACTGGCAGTTCCATGAAGATAAATAGAGTGCTAGTGCACACGTCTGGCTGACACTCCATTCATACAGGACGGAGCTTAGAACTCCAATTCTCTTTCACAATGGGGGCACCAGCAAACAGACACCATAGCACCATAGGTTGTTTTGGTGGCCCAACCTTTCATGCAGCCTTCCTTGTAAGGTTTGAGGCCCCTGTTCTTGTGATTCGAAGCAAAGTAAAACATTATATAGTGTTCCCTGAAATCAGTGAACCATCTATACAAGACAAAAGTATAAAATGTCCCCCAATTGGGAATCAAATATTGTGTTCTTTGTGGTTGTTTTCTACTCTGGATCCCTAATAAGGTTATTCCCTTTATTACCCTATATGTTCTACACTATTAATTATTTTACAAATTGGGAAAGACTCAAAATGGTCTGAACTCCAGGCAATAATGGTAATGGGCCTCTTACCAACCACCATAGTTAGAATGAACTTGAGCATGGTTAACACAATGAGGAGAATTTATCACTGACTGTGTGCCGGAATTGGAAAAAAAGTCTAACATTTTGTTGCTTACCTGTTTTGTGCGAAAGTTAACAAGATTTTTACTTTTTTGACACACTCACCAATTTTTTGATAAATGGCCAGGGATTGGTTGAAAACTTATGATCTCTGACGGCCCAGCAAATTTACAGTAATTTACATCAGAAATTGACCTAAATTATAGTGCACATCTATGCTAGTTTATAGTTGATGTAGATTTCAATTATGTGCATCTTGCTCCAGGTGTAGTTTATATTAAGACAAGCGCAGGAAACTCCAGTCTTGATAAACTCTCCCATTATGTTTGAGCAGCATTTTGTTTCATGTATCTTGTCGTTTGCAAACATTTAAAAATGAAGGCATCTGACTCTGGTCCTAATGGTTGAATTTTCAGTCCACCCCGTTTGCAGGCCTTGCGTTAACAATCTTTCCAATGAATATTATCTTAGTAATTGCCTTTAATACTAAGCTCTTACATAGGGTGGTAATTACTTTGACTATGAATATTATACATCTTAGTGGGATCTGCTCTACACAGGGATGCCAGTGAACTTTGGCATCATTACTATAATTTTCACTATGCATCCAAAATCTTGACTTTTCAATCTGTACAGATCTTAGCAGTGTCTCGAGCTAAATGGTCATTTGTCATTCAAAAGCCTACATGGCTGTGTTTGCAGTAAGCATCAAATCTATAACGCACTGCATTCTGTCATTGTAGTTAAATGGCTAGTGGAAAGGCTTTGCATATGAACACAAAGAGGGAAAAATATCAAGGTAGCCCTACTGTCTATATTTCATGTATAATTCCCACCACTTCTCTTTTTCTTGGATTCCAAGGCTGCATATAGTGTACATATTATAGTAGATAATTCCATCATAACTAAGTCACTAATCGTGTTAATAGGATCAATTTCTTTACTACTGCACAGTCTATGAACTTCAGGTCAGCTTCAAGCAACATTATTATGATGTTGCTGATCTGATCTATTACAAAAACATTGAAAATGTTGAGGAAGTGATTGTGAGAATAATTATCCATTAAGATATTGCTGATAATGCTTATTTCCTTTACCTGGACCTTGGATTTTGTTTTATTGACTTTCTTTGCATCAATACTATATAGCAATGACTCTTTTTTCATAGTGACATACGGTAGTATGTAAGGCCGAAAACAGACATATCCAGTTCAGCCTATTACCCCCCAATGTTGATCCAGAGGAAGGCAAAAAATCCCAATATGGTAGAAGCCAATTTACCCCATTTAATGGAAAAAATTCCTTCCTGACTCCAATCTGGCATTTCTGATAATCCCTGGATCAACAACTGGTTTGAAGTTATTAAAGGGGTGGTCTCGCGAAACCAAGTGGGGTTATACACTTCCGTATGGCCATATTAATGCACTTTGTAATGTACATTGTGCATTAAATATGAGCCATACAGAAGTTATTCCACTTACCTGCTCCGTTGCTAGCGTCCTCGTCTCCATGGTTCCGTCTAAATTCGCTGGCAGCTTGCTTTTTTAGACGCGCTTGCGCAGTCCGGTCTTCTCCATTCAGCACGAGCCGCTTCAGTGTGCTCCCCGCTACAGCTCTTCTGCGCATGCGCAGACGAGCTGTCACTGCTCGGGAGCGCGCTGAAGCGGCCATTCTGTACCTTCCTCTGTTAGAGGAAGGTGCAGAAACTGGAGCTGCCCAGCGGAGAAGCCCAGCCCAGCAGCCCCGAGAAGCCGCCCAGGTAAGTGATGGGTCGGGGGGGGGGCTGCCGCTGCGCCGGGCTGCGCCGGGGGGGCTGTCGCTGCGCCGGGGGGGCTGTCGCTGCGCCGGGGGGGGGCTGCCGCTGTGATGGGGGGGCTGCCGCTGCGCCGGGCTGCGCCGGGCTGCGCCGGGGGGGCTGTCGCTGCGCCGGGGGTGGGCTGTCGCTGCGATGGTGGGGCTGCCGCTGCGCCGGGCTGCGCCGGGCTGCGCCGGGGGGGCTGTCGCTGCGCCGGGGGTGGGCTGCCGCTGTGATGGGGGAACTAGCGCTAGGCCGGGGGGGGCTGCCGCTAGGCCGGGGGAACTAGCGCTGGGCTCCGGAACCTAGCGCTGGGCTCCGGGGCCTTCACCTGGGCTGAGGGTCTAGCGCTGGGGAGCCGGGGGCTAGCGCCGGTTACCTGCTGCCTGGCGGTGGGCGTCTGGTCGGCGGCTGCGGGGCATCTGGTCGGCGGCTGCGGGGCGTCCGGTTGCCATGGAGACACAGCTGGCGGCGTCTCGGGAGCGCGCACGTCGGGCTGCAGCGAGCGACGGGGAAAGAGCCGGCGGCCATCTTGAGGAAACTTTTATAAGTTGCTGAAACGCTGGAACGGTAAGTACGAACCAGCTAGAAATGTCATTTACAGGGGGGCTTAGTAATGTATGTTTAATGGGGGGGACTGGGCAAAAAAAAAAATTAACTGCTTCCTCGAGACATCTCCTTTAATGATTATAATATGTAATATTGTATCGCTTTATTTCACAATCATTTTAATATTTAAAAGGAATTTTCGACAGGGTATATGACCTCACAAAGAGGGAAGTCCCCGATACCATGTGTGAGAGTGGCCTAAGAGAGTGACCCACTGCAGATAGACAAACCATTTCTCTAGAATGTGACCTAATGATTCACTGCCAATCGCCATCACTGTAATTTATATCGCTATTGTTAACACTCATGGACTGTGCATTCTGGAAGTACCATCAAGCGTTAAACTTTATTATAGCAACTGCAAAGTTTTATACATGGGGGGGGGGGGCATTTTTGGGTCCTATTCTTTTTAATATATTTAATAATGACCTGATAGTAAAATATTAATATTCGCAGATGACACAAAACTATGTAAAGAAATTAACACAAGATAGGACGCAAGGTGGTTGCAAGAGGATCTGGATAAGTTGGGGACTTGGGCAGAAAAATGGCAAATGAGATTTAGCATTGATAAATGTAAGTTAGGCTTTGTTCCCACGAGCGTATATTGGCTGCCATTTTCACGTCCGGTCAATATTCGCTATGATTTGAAGATTTAAAAGTCATGAACAGGTGCACAAATCTAACGTTGTGCACCCGTTTAGATGGGATCGCCCTCGGCGCATATACGCAGAGACCCCCATGACGGTGCCCCTTCCCTCCCTCTCACCGGATCACCTCCTCTCTCCTCCCCTCTGTCTGCTTGCAATGGGAGCGAGCGAGACGGGGCAGAGCTAAGCTCCTGCCCCTTGTCTGCAGCCAGCAATGGGAGGAAGCGGGACGGGGTGGCGCTTAGCTCTGCCCCATCCCACCCTCTCCTATTGCAATCAGTCAGAGGGGAAGAGAGAAGAGGGAGGGAGTTGTTTAGCAGTCCCTTCTCCGGTCTCTGTCATTGGCTTCCATAGGAGCCCATGCAGCGGCCGATGTATTCTGGCTGAAAGATAGTCCCAGGACTATCTTTTGGGCCTGGTGTAAAAGTGCCCAGTGCTATGTTGGCCCAGCCGGGTGCTTTTACGTCGCAGGAATACAGCGATGTGATCTGCTGCATTGGAATCCAATGCATCAGATCGTAGCATATATCGTCCGGCCGTGAAAATGCCAGAGCGATATACGCTCGTGGGAACAAAGTCTTATGGAGATGGGCAGGGGTAAAAGATGTTACCATTACACACTTAATGGGAAACACTGACATAGAAAAGGACTTGGGGATTTTAGTTAACTGTAAGCTTAACTGGAGGAACCAGTGTCAGGCAGCTGCTGACAAGGCAAATAGGAACATGGGGTGCATCAAAAGAGGTCTAGGGGCACATGATGAGAACATTGTTCTTTCTCTTTACAAGTCACTGGTTAGACCACACATGGAATATTGTGTACAGTTTTGAGCACTGGTACTCATATACCGGTTGACATATCAGAGCTTTACTGGGTACAAAAGTGGCAACTAAAGTAATAGATGGAACCGATGGACTACAATACCCAGAGAGGTTATCAAAATTGGAATTATTTAGTTAGGAAAAAAGACAGCTGAGGGGCGGCCTAATAACTATGTATAAATATATCAAGGGACAATACAGAGATCTCTTCCATGATCTGTTTATACCCAGGACTGTGACTGTAACAATAGGGCACCCTCTGTGTCTAGAGGAAAGAAGGTTTCTACACTGACATAGGAGACTTTAAGAGTAGTGAGACTATGGAACTCTCTGCCTGAAAACATAGTAATGGCGAACTTGATAAAAGAGCTCAAACGGGGCCTGGATGCCTTTCATGAGCGATACAATATTATATGTTACAATCATTAAAACTTAAAAAGGGTTGTTGATCCAGGGATTCTTCCAATTGTCAGATTGGAGTCAGGAAGGATTTTTTTTCCTTAAATGTGGAAAATTGGCTTCTACCTCAATGGCGTTTTTTTGCCTTTCTCTGGATCAACATTGTGGGGGTAATAGGCTGAAGTGGATGGACATATGTCTGTTTTCGGCCTTACATACTATGTAACTGTAACCAATATGTCTATACCTCATGTCAGTCTATATGTGCTGCATCATTCCTTTGACAGTGTTGCACCACTGCCCCATTACCCATCATTACACACTGGAGTGTTTTCTATGAACAGCTACCAAATGCAAAGCCAACACTTGGAATCTTATTCGTGTACCAGCTCAGACATGGCTACATTTAGTATGATAGTCTTTGAATATTAGACAAAAAAATTCTGCAGCTGAGGAATCTGATGGGCTTCTTCTGTTATATATCAAAACGTAATTTGCATGGTATTAAGTAAGTAGTAGTTTAGAGAAGGATCTTGTTAGCAATGGTGGAATAAACTATTAGCAGGTTGGCCACAACTGTTCAGTCCTTTCTAAAATCCTGCTAAGGTGGAACTCAATATCTACTTTGGCACCAGTAGTTTCCTGCTGCCAGTGCCATAGGCTACCAAGATTGTAAGTTACTATAATGGCCCCAATCCATATGACACATCCCTGGCTAAAAGTAGTCATTTGGTTAGTGATAACCGTGATCACGCTTCATTGATTCAATCCAACATCTCAGTGCACAGTAATTGGGATCGGCATAGAAGTTTTCTGACTATAATTAAATAACAGGAAGACTTGACTTCAGGCAGACCAGAGACCTGTATAGGTAAGGACGGGGTTACAGACGAGAAATTATATGCATGAAAGATAACATGACTGGCAAAAACTGAAGCCAGGAGAGATCTAGAACACAGCTAACCTTGCAGAGGAAAGACTGAACAATTACTGCCCATAGGCATACAGTAGTACAATCAGGTTTAATGTTTCCTCATAGCTTTATAAAATTATATTGCAAAACTATTCAACAGCAGAGGTTCACTTATAGTGGTCCTTATTTTCACTTTTTCTCATTTGGCTACAAAACCTTGCCTAATTGTATTGGCATTCCCAGCATATAATATTAGTACCAGTAACAATAATAACAGGCACAGCAGTCATACAGAATTTTCCATTCTATATTATTAGATAAGTTTATGCCACCCTAGAGACAAAAAGGTCAAAGTAAAATTTGCTTAGGATGACTTAATATCTATGTTAGCTAAGTGAAAACTCAAACATATTTTGCATTTGAAAGCTAAGCATGAATTTACTGGTCAGCAGGTCTGGTAATAACAGCAGAAATTCAGTTATGAGCACCGCTCGTTATTCTGCATTAGAAACCAGATAAAAGGGTGATGCAAGATAAAGCTGCGGGGACTAAAGCATGTATGGGTAAACCCACAAATGCTTGAATAAATATGATCCTGTTATTAGCTAAATGTTGTTTTTAGATGCATGCTTTTAGGATCACTGAAGTCCGTTTATTAAGCATGATAAATGGAGCTGAGTAGTCCTGAAAGCTCACATCTAAAAGCCTCAGTTAACCAATAAAAGTATTATATTTAGCTAACCATGCGTAAGGAAGGGGACTGAGTGCTATTGAAAGCCTGATTCTACAAGCATCAGTTAACTTATAAAGCTTCCTCTTTACCAATAATGCATTCATTTGGTTCGGGAAAAAAAACCAGAAGTCACATAAGAAAGATTTTATGAAATTAAACAGAACAAAGTGCTATGTTAGTGTTCAACTATCAACTTTGTTCATGAAAAAAATGCCAGCCTGCTATTATAGCATATACAAATGTCTTAGCTACACATCCCAAAACTTCTATGGCAATATAAAGTTATTGACACATGGCTGCATTGGCACACACAGCCAACTTTGCATCAAAGGTATTGTACAGAGCGGGATTGGCTGCATTTTTTAGTATAGGTTGAACTTTTTGTGAGTTCGGTAATCTACAAGGGGGCAAGAGAATTGTACATATGGCACACAAAGAACACTCATGCAATTTTTTTGCATGCCACTTTTTTATATACTCAGAGTTTGAATGGTCCGAAGAAAAAGAACCCCCGTTCATGCGCAACTACACTCGATAGTTGCACATATGCCCATCTATTTAAGCCCTTATATTGGCCACCAGTAGTGTAGTGCATTGCATATACAGTGTAGTGATATAAGATGCTACTAGAGATGAGCGAACGTACTCAATAAGGCCGATTTCGCAATCGAGCACCGCGATTTTCGAGTACTTCACTACTCGGGTGAAAAGTACTCGGGGGCGCTGTGTGGCGGGGCGTGGCGTGGTGGAGCTGGGGGTAGCAGCGGGGAACAGGGGGGAGCCCTCTCTCTCTCCCTCTCCCCCCCCCCACTCCCCTCTGCAACCCCCCACTCACCCACAGCGCCCCCGAGTACTTTTCACCTGAGTAGTGAAGTACTCGAAAATCGCGGTGCTCGATTGCGAAATCGGCCTTACCGAGTACGTTCGCTCATCTCTAGATGCTACTTAACCAGCCAAAAAGATTCAAAATACATATAAAGAGATCGTTCCCAAAACCAGTTCAGGAAAACGAGTTTTTAGGAGAGTGAAAAAAACTAACAACAAATCTACTTGTTTTCTGTACTGTGCACTTGTTACTCTACATATATAGATCTCTGGAGACTGCACATACAAATCTTGACTTTGCATTGTGTTTATTAGTGAATGCTGAAGGTTTTAGTCTTAACCAGAACTTGGCAAGTAAATAGACTGAACTTGTCCACTTTATGTAGGGATAAAATATGTAACTATTATTCAGAACAAAGGAATACGTGTTCACCTACTCTGGTTAGTGTCACAGCTGATCAATCAGTTGTCAGTGCTGTGTACACTAAGCTTGTTTTAGAATATGTCATCACTATTCAGAACCAGGGAACATTGTACTTTTTATTACATCGAAATGTGGACTGAACTGGTTTTCACCAAGTTTGAAGATTACAGGATCTTTTTTCTACCACAGGGATCCCATTTACAAAATTATTCTTTCTCCCATTTCATAGAATACCCTACAAGCAAAGCAGAGCTCTTCATATACTGTATGTCAGACAGGCAGAGGCACACTATTACTTCTTACTAAAGCCTTCACATGGCTGTATCCAATCAGACAGTAGTGAAGAAAGAAGTGGACAACAGTAACAACAGTTAATACTAATTTAATTTTCTGTAAAAATATAAAACTTTTGCTTAGTGTCTCTAATAAAAAAATGTTTTTTTTTAAGCTTTAGGAGGTTTTGCAGCTTAGTTTGATAGTAACTGCTACGTACAAGTTGGACACTAAACAACTTCTCCAGATTGGACATAATTTATTGACCTAGATCGAAGGATATACACACAATATACTAATGCAGAGAACACAATATATTAATAATTAAACTAACAAGTGGGGAAACAAAAAATCTGACCCCAACCAACTGATGCAAAGAGATTCAGCATAAAAGTGGAGCACTTGCCCTGATGAGGGCAACCTCACATCAGGAACCTGTAGTAACCCTGACTCTCCCTAGTTGAAAACAAGGATAATAGTTGCTGCAAAGTATAAGAATATGTGCAGGGTAGATGTTACACTAGCACACAAAGTATCAGATGATAAGCAATGTAGACAGGACACAAATGTTACAATACCCCATGACATGCTAAACAGACTTATCTGAAATTAGAGACAGGACAGAAGCCACTTGACCAAAAACATCTTCAAACAAGAAGTATAACTGGAGTCCTCATTGAGGAGGTGCTGAAATAAATGTGTGCAGACAAGCACTGTTTGACCAGTTGAGGCACCACACCTCCCAGCTAACCAATCCATCCACACACCAGCAGAGAAGTGTTTGTGTCAGCGTCCAATGACATTAGCAAGCGCCAGCACGCGGATCACATGGGCCGAGGTTAACATTGTAACCTAGGTCTCGATCCCACATGACGGTAATTATCTTAGAGGCCACAGTAAATGATGCTGCTGTGTTCATATTAGGATCTGAGCTATAGACACATATATTGCTTATCATCTTTATGATTAGTTTGTGCTTTTACAGTTTATCTTAAAATACTGTCTGACTAGGTTATCTGTCCAGGTGACCAGGAGAAAAAAAACAAATAAAGTTGATATCCTTGGTGGCTTGCTCTACAGTAAGTTAATTCTACCCTTTGCAGCTCCTATAGCTACATCTATGGGGAAGCTAGACATATCAGGACACCCAGCATATATATCTCTCGATGGTGGTAATCAACACAAGTTCCAATATATGAGTCAGACACGGAATTAAAAAAATATATAAACTTTTATGGTAATAAGTAGCTGTAGAAGGAAAATGGTTAGGCGGGTGCTGGTGATGAGCTAAAATCACATAACAGGTACAGTTATGATTCTGAATCGTAACTCACACTAACTAACAAAAAGGTTTTTTTCTATCTAGTAGTTAATTGCTTGTACCACAATAATGGTCCTGCACTTTAGGTGAGGAATAAATAGTAAATATATGAACAACTAGTGGAAACCTAACAGCGATTTACTGCATATAGTCCGTAGTAAGAACACGTGTTACTCCAACAGAAATGGTTTGCCACACACAGTCCATAGCAAACATAAGTTCATCCAGAAGATAGTCCTCAAGCAAAAAATGTGAAGTGGCTAAAGATTTCCTCATTGAATCATAAACAGGTAAGCTTCAGTCTCTTTCCCTAAGCATATGCAGAATAATATATATGTTTAGCATGCCTACTTTACTCTCATTAGTCTTTATGCAATTGTGCACACTCAGCTTTTACTGGGGCTGAACCTCACTTCCGAGCTCTTGGCATACTCTGAACAGTGATGTGGATGAGGAGACTCCCGAAGTCCATTGGCAATCTCTGATCAGATAAACCATGAAATGGAGCATCTCTCTGCTTATCGCGGCTTCAGCAGTGGTCCCTATGGCGGTAACCTCTGCAGTTCTGATGTATGATCTTCTTCAGTCTTGCAGCACTACTTAAGACAGCTATAGTTTTGGCATCATCTAACACACAGTTTGCCTAGCATACAGTCCTTTTGCATTTTCCTGAGCTGCTCTTCATGCTGTCACCTTCCTTCATTTCAGATTACTGTACACACACAGCCTCTCAGTAGACTCTGGTCATAGAACACAGGACACACCAAACAGAAAGAACAGAGCAGAGACCCTTGTATCTCTCTAGTCTTCCAGCAACAACAGTATCTGACAATAAACTAACAATCTGGTTATATAAAGCTGCACACAAACGGGTCGGATTCCGCATGCAGAAGCCCACAGAGGAATACAGCTCAGGTGATTTCCGAGCGTACCTGTCATGTTTCTTTTTTATCTGCACTGCGGTTGGCTGCGGTGAGCCATCGTTGGACATTTGCAGGACAGATTTTTGAATGAAATGTTTATTTTTCCCACACCGTCGCTAGGCAATGATGCGTAATCCGCGATCTTTACAAAAAGTCAATTGCAGAAGGGCTGCAGGGTGGACGGCTTCCATTGACTTCACTAAAATAGAACAGGCTGCAATTTTTCCTCCGCTCGTGGAAATTGCAATTCGATTCTGCAAGCGTGCAGGAAAAAGCACTTTTCAATAGCATGTAACGAGGGGTATTTCCTGTGGATCCACGGTGAAGATGCCGATTGCGGACTCCGCAATGTAAATCCGTTTGTGTGCAGCCGGCCTAATGCTGTGTGCAGTAACTCAGTCCTGTGTCCGTTATTTACTATAAGCAATAAATCAGACCATTTTGAATGACATTTGCAAGAGTTAGACTGGTAAGAATAGAACGCAAACACAGGAAGCGGTACACAGCCGTTTTGAACAAGACTGTTACTGCACTACTGTGAATGCGCTACAACTAAACACAGCATCTGTACTGCCAAGACGCATGGTAGTATATTGGATTAAGTCTTTGTTCATAACCAGGAAGCACTGTCTCTTTAGCTAGAAATCGCTGCAGCATTTTCCTGAACAACAGGCTTGTTGTGAATCTGTACTAATGTGCGCACCTTTGATCCAGGTTGGAGCAGATCCCACTTACAGTTTGTCAATGGTGAATACAAGCATCTCTGTTCCGGTATTCCCTCAACCAATTTCCAACTACATAGGCCTTGGCATGTGGGTCTTGTTTAAGCAGCACCAGCAATTGCTCGCCATTTCCGCTAATTGTGGCTTGGTTGTCTCCTCAGTCTTCCAGTGGGCTCAGGAGATCTCCCGATGTCTCTTCTTCCAGATGCTATGCTTCCCTCTCACTCAAGGATGGGTTCAACAATGTTCTTAAGTCCTGGCAGCGCCTTCTCTTCTCTGACGTCACCCTCAGATGATCTCCACATGAGCATCTCAAATAAGGGTAGTAGCAAGCAGCACAACCACGTAACCAAAGTGAATGGGGAAGCTAAGAAAGTGCTCACTTATATCCAGACTCTGACTCCCAAGAGTCCCAGAAACTTGTTACAGCAGATGTTTATATAAGTAGCTCCTATTATAAAATGACACCCACAGATGTATTTTTTTTTAATCCACTAATAGCAACGTTTCGACAATGTTATATGGTCTTTGTCAAGCTCAGTTACAGACAATATACGCAGACTTCAATGGGAAACATCACACTTGCATGCACATTGAGGAACATGCAATGTCTTTAAGGTCCCATTGAAAACAATGGCTAATGCATTCAGGGGGAAAGCAAAAAATAAGACATGCAGCAATTCTTTATCACAGCATCGCTGGGAGGTAAAACATTGCTCATGTATATGACTCAATTCAAAAGAATAGAGTTCATATTCACGTGCGTCTTGTGCATCTCTCAATGCACAAAACTTGTGTGAGATTTTCGCTCGTGCGATGAAGCCTTAGGGTGACTACCCACTACTGTTTTTTTTCTGCTGCGAATTTGCAATGCTTTTTAAATGCAATGTTAAAAACGCAAGTTGCATTGCGTTGCGTCGCGTTTTTAACATTAGAAAGTCCCATTGACAAGTGGAATTCGCAGCAGAAAAATAACGCTAGTTGGTAGTCACCCTAAGGGCTCCTTTCCACTGGCGAGGTAATCGCACGTTTTCAGTGCGATGCGAGAGTGCGAGCTCTCGCAGGAAAGTCCCACACATGTTGTTCTATGACAACCTTTCCACTAGCGATGTTTAAGGGCAAGCTGCGATGCGAGGATTAAAAATCGCAGAATTGTTTCAGCGTTTTGCATTTTTCTGTCGCCCATACAGTGCAGTGGCAAAACAGATTCTCGCATCGCAACGCAAAGGCTTGTGATTTTGCAGCGTTGCGATGCGATTTTAACATTGCGATTTTCTCGCAGCTATATCGCTATCGCCAGTGGAAAGGAGCCCTAATAAGAGTAGTGCTGAATACTATGCAGTGAAGAACCCCCACTGATCTTACATTAATTACCTATTCTAAGGAGAGGTCATCAATATCTTAGCCCTGGAAAACCCCTTTAAACAACTTTGTAAACTCATTGTATTATAGCTCAGAGCTGCTTTCAAAACACAGCTAGCCAACAGCATGTTGACAGGCACATCCCGGACAGAGCACCTATTTTGTACTGCTCTATATTGCATTGCATTACTATACAATCTATATATATAAAGACGAAAGCCCTCACTGACTCACTGACTCACTGACTCAGTCACTGACTGACTGACTCGCCAAAAGTTCTCCAACTTCCCGATGTTGTAGAAACATGAAATTTAGCACACGCATAGATTATCTCCAAAATAGGAAAAGTAATTGGGTCCCAACTCGATTATTCAATTCTAGCGCAAAAGAATTGGCGTTGAAATTTTACGTACGTAATCTAAATCTGTCACTTTCCAATGTCATAGAAACTTAAAATTTGGCCCAAGCATTGATTATGTCATAAATAGGAAACGCTAATGGGTCCCAACTCCATTATTCAATTCTATGCGCAAAAGAATTAGCGTCCAAATTTTACGTACGGAATCTAATTTTCTCACTTCCCGATGTCATAGAAACGGGAAATTTGGCACGAGCATTGATTATGTCATAAATAGGAAAAGCTTATGGGTCCCAACTTGATTATTTAATTCTAGCGCAAAAGAATTGGCGTCGAAATTTTACGTACGGAATGTAATTTTTTCACTTTCCGGTGTCACAGAAACGGGAGATTTGGCACGAGCATTGATTATGTCATAAATAGGAAAAGCTAATGGGTCCCAACTCCATTATTCAATTCTAAGCGCAAAAGAATTGGTGTCGAAATTTTATGTACGGAATCTAATTTTCTCACTTTCCGGTGTCATAGAAACGTGAAATTTGGCACGAGCATTGATTATGTCATAAAGAGGAAAAGCTAATGGGTCCCAACTCGATTATTCAATTCTAGCGCAAAAGAATTGGCGTCGAAATTTTACGTGCGGAATGTAATTTTTTCACTTTCCGGTGTCATAGAAACGGGAAATTTGGCACGAGCATTGATTATGTCATAAATAGGAAAAGTTAATGGGTCTCAACTTGATTATTCAATTCTATGCGCAAAAGAATTAGTGTCCAAATTTTATGTACGTAATCTAATTCTCTCACTTCCTGATGTCATTTTATATAAAGTAAACGTCACATGCTTACCTCCACGTGGTGTTTCCTGGGTAACGCAGAGAATTATGCAAAATGGTGAACATATGTTTTTCCGGTATCTCTAAAGTAAGCACGACTTCATAAGATTTTCCGTGTGAACACCAGATAAACACCAGTACCAAATTAACTCGGGCGAAGCCGGGTATATCAGCTAGTATTCAATATAAGGATTTTGAGATCTCAATTACTAAGTTACAGTTCAGTGCACTCCACATGTTTACATACAGTTGACAGCTTACATCTTAAATCAACCAAAAGGTGTCTAGACATATAATGTCTTAGGCTGGTTTCACACTTCATACTAGTTGAGGAATTTTTTAGCACCCCAATTTTACAAATATATACATTACTAGCTGATATACCCGGCTTCGCCCAAGTTAATTTGGTACTGGTGTTTATCTGGTGTTCACACGAAAAAGCTTATGAAGTCATGGATACTGAGGAAAAAAAATATGTTCACCATTTTGCATAGTTCTCTGCGTTACCCAGGAAACACCACGGGGAGGTAACCATGCCTTTATATAAAATGACATCAGGAAGGGAGAGAATTAGATTACGTACATAAAATTTGGACACTAATTCTTTTGCGCTTAGAATTGAATAATGGAGTTGGGACCCATTAGCTTTTCCTATTTATGACATATTCAATGCTCGTGCCATATTTCCCGTTTCTATGACACCAGAAAGTGAAAATATTACATTCCGCACGTAAAATTTGGACGCTAATTCTTTTGCGCATAGAATTGAATAATGGAGTTGTCACCCATTAGCTTTTCCTATTTATGACATATTCAATGCTCGTGCCAAATTTCCCGTTTCTATGACACCGGAAAGTGAAAAAATTACATTCCGCACGTAAAATTTTGACGCCAATTCTTTTGCGCTAGAATTGAATAATCAAGTTGGGACCCATTAGCTTTTCCTATGTATGACATAATCAATGCTCGTGCCAAATTTCACGTTTCTATGACACCGAAAAGTGAAAAAATTACATTCCACACGTAAAATGTGGACGCTAATTCTTTTGCGCATAGAATTGAATATTCGAGTTGGGACCTATGAACTTTTCCTATTTATGACATAATCAATGCTCGTGCCAAATTTCACGTTTCTATGACACCGGAAAGTGAAAAAATTACATTCCGTACGTAAAATTTGGACGCTAATTCTTTTGCGCATAGAATTGAATAATGGAGTTGGGACCCATTAGCTTTTCCTATTTATGACATAATCAATGCTCGTGCCAAATTTCCTGTTTCTATGACAACGGAAAGTGAAAAAATTACATTCCGCACGTAAAATTTTGACGCCAATCCTTTTGCGCTAGAATTTAATAATCGAGTTGGGACCCATTAGCTTTTCCTATGTATGACATAATCAATGCTCGTGCCAAATTTCCCGTTTCTATGACACCGGAAAGTGAAAAAATTACATTCCGTACGTAAAATTTCGACGTCAATTCTTTTGCGCTAGAATTGAATAATCGAGTTGGGACCTATGAACTTTTCCTATTTATGACATAATCAATGCTCCTGCCAAATTTCACGTTTCTATGACAACGGAAAGTGAAAGAATTACATTCCGTACGTAAAATTTGGACGCTAATTCTTTTGTGCATAGAATTGAATAATGGAGTTGGGACCCATTAGCTTTTCCTATTTATGACATAATCAATGCTCGTGCCAAATTTCACGTTTCTATGACACCGGAAAGTGAAAAAATTACATTCCGCACGTAAAATTTGGACGCTAATTCTTTTGCGCATAGAATTGAATAATGGAGTTGTCACCCATTAGCGTTTCCTATTTATGACATAATCAATGCTCGTGCCAAATTTCCTGTTTCTATGACACCGGAAAGGGAGGAAATTACATTCCGTACGTAAAATTTGGACGCTAATTCTTTTGCGCATAGAATTGAATAATTGAGTTGGGACCCATTAGCTTTTCCTATTTATGGCATAATCAATGCTCGTGCCAAATTTCCCGTTTCTATGACACCGGAAAGTGAAAAAATTACATTCCGCACGTAAAATTTTGACGCCAATTCTTTTGCGCTAGTATTGAATAATCGAGTTGGGACCCATTAGCTTTTCCTATGTATGACATAATCAATGCTCGTGCCAAATTTCACGTTTCTATGACACCGGAAAGTGAAAAAATTACATTCCACACGTAAAATGTGGACGCTAATTCTTTTGCGCATAGAATTGAATAATCGAGTTGGGACCTATGAACTTTTCCTATTTATGACATAATCAATGCTCGTGCCAAATTTCACGTTTCCATGACACCGGAAAGTGAAAAAATTACATTCCGTACGTAAAATTTGGACGCTAATTCTTTTGCGCATAGAATTGAATAATGGAGTTGGGACCCATTAGCTTTTCCTATTTATGACATAATCAATGCTCGTGCCAAATTTCCTGTTTCTATGACAACGGAAAGTGAAAAAATTACATTCCGCACGTAAAATTTCGACGCCAATTCTTTTGCGCTAGAATTTAATAATCGAGTTGGGACCCATTAGTTTTTCCTATGTATGACATAATCAATGCTCGTGCCAAATTTCCCGTTTCTATGACACCGGAAAGTGAAAAAATTACATTCCGTACGTAAAATTTGGATGCTAATTCTTTTGTGCATAGAATTGAATAATGGAGTTGGGACTAGAGATGAGCGAGCACCAAAATGCTCGGGTGCTCGTTACTCGGGACGAACTTTTCGCGATGCTCGAGGGTTCGTTTCGAGTAACGAACCCCATTGAAGTCAATGGGCGACCCGAGCATTTTTGTATTTCGCCGATGCTCGCTAAGGTTTCCTTGTGTGAAAATCTGGGCAATTCAAGAAAGTGATGGGAACGACACAGCAACGGATAGGGCAGGCGAGGGGCTACATGTTGGGCTGCATCTCAAGTTCACAGGTCCCACTATTAAGCCACAATAGCGGCAAGAGTGGGGCCCCCCCCTCCCAAAAACTTTTACTTCTGAAAAGCTCTCATTAGCATGGCATACCTTTGCTAAGCACCACAGTACCTCCAACAAAGCACAATCACTGCCTGCATGACACTCCACTGCCACTTCTCCTGGGTTACATGCTGCCCAACCGCCCCCCCTCCCCCCCACAGCGCACACCAAAGTGTCCCTGCGCAGCCTTCAGCTGCCCTCATGCCACACCACCCTCATGTCTATTTAGAAGTGCGTCTGCCATGACGAGGAACCGCAGGCACACACTGCAGAGGGTTGGCACGGCTAGGCAGCGACCCTCTTTAAAAGGGGCAGGACGATAGCCCACAATGCTGTACAGAAGCAATGAGAAATAGAATCCTGTGCCACCGCCATCAGGAGCTGCACACGTGGGCATAGCAATGGGGAACCTATGTGCCACACACTATTCATTCTGTCAAGGTGTCTCTGCATGCCCCAGTCAGACCGGGCTTTTTAATTCATAGACACAGGCAGGTACAAGTCCCTATTGTGAAGTCCCTGTCGACCGACAGCATGGGTGGCTCCCTGGAACCCACCGGCGATACACAAAAATATCCCATTGCATTGCCCAACACAGCTGAGGTAGTAATGTCGTGCTTAATGCAGGTGGGCTTCGGCCCACACTGCATGCCCCAGTCTGACTGGGGTTCTTTAGATGTGCTTTCAGATGCATTTATAATTCTCTGTGGACCCACAGCATGGGTGGGTGCCAGGAAGCCACCGGCGGTACATAGAAATATCCCATTGCATTGCCCAACACAGCTGAGGTAGTAATGTCGTGCTTAATGCAGGTGGGCTTCGGCCCACACTGCATGCCCCAGTCAGACTGGTAATATGTACCTTAACAGTAACCGCGTTGGTGGTAATGTGTTGGTGACTGCGGACCTAGTAGCGCGGTTTTATTTTGTTGGTTTTCGGAATGTGGCCAGGATTAAGTGGGCTGTGGCGGGGGATGTTTTTGAGGCACTACGTGTCCTCTCCACGTGTCCGTGGTTATATGCACCTTAACAGTAACAGCGTTGGTGGGAAATGGCCTCGCCGCCATCATGTCTTTGGGAAGCCTCTGTTTCCACACCCCAGAGACATACCATTAGCAGCGGTATAGGCAGAGCCCATAATTAGTAACATTTCAGCCGTAGCATTAGGACAGGTCCCACTAACATATCACTAGCAGCATTATAGGGGGAGCACAGTATGCGTTCCATTTCAGTAATAGTAGCACTCAAGACAGGCCCCAGTAACAATTCCGAAGCAGCAGTATAGTGGGAGCGCAGTCTTCGTTCCATTTCAGTAGCTGCAGTATAGACAAGGCACAAGTTACATTTATGTAGCTAAAGTGTAGGCCAACCCCACACACCTTTCTGTACCATGAGTGCAGGCGAAGAACATAGAAATTGCTATGATTACACTGTAGGCGAGGGGCCACAAAAATTGCTGTATCAACAGTACTAATGTACATCCAAAAAATTGGCCATGGCCAACCAAGAGGGCAGGTGAAACCTATTAATCGCTTTGGTTAATGTGGCTTAAGTGGTAACTAGGCCTGGAGGCAGCCCAGTTTAACGAAAAATTGGTTCAAGTTAAAGTTTTAACGCTTTTAAGAGCATTGAAACGTATAAAAATTGTTTAGAAAAATTATATGAGTGAGCCTTGTGGCCCTAAGAAAAATTGCCCGTTCGGCGTGATTACGTCAGGTTTCAGGAGGAGGAGCAGGAGGAGGAGGAGGAGGAATATTATACACAGATTGATGAAGCAGAAATGTCCCCGTTTTGGATGGTGAGAGAGAACGATGCTTCCATCCGCGGGTGCATAATACGTATTGCTTAGGTATCGCTGCTGTCCGCTGGTGCAGAAGAGAAGTCTGGGGAAATCCAGGCTTTGTTCATCTTGATGAGTGTAAGCCTGTCGGCACTGTCGGTTGACAGGTGGGTACGCTTATCCGTGATGATTCCCCCAGCCACACTAAACACACTCTCTGACAAGACGCTAGCTGCAGGACAAGCAAGCACCTCCAGGGCATACAGCGCGAGTTCAGGCCACGTGTCCAGCTTCGACACCCAGTAGTTGTAGGTGGCAGAGGCGTCACGGAGGACGGTTGTGCGATCGGCTACGTACTCCCTCACCATCCTTTTACAGTGCTTCCGCAGACTCAGCCTTGACTGGGGAGCGGTGACACAGTCTTGCTGGGGAGCCATAAAGCTGGCAAAGGCCTTGGAGAATGTTCCCCTGCCTGCGCTGTACATGCTGCATGATCTCTGCGCCTCCCCTGCTACCTGGCCCTCGGAACTGCGCCTTCTGCCACTAGCGCTGTCGGATGGGAAGTTTACCATCAGTTTGTCCACCAGCGCCCTGTGGTATAGCATCATTCTCGAACCCCTTTCCTCTTCGGGAATGAGAGTGCAAAGGCTCTCCTTATACCGTGGGTCGAGCAGTGTGTACACCCAGTAATCCGTAGTGGCCAGAATGCGTGTAACGCGAGGGTCACGAGAAAGGCATCCTAACATGAAGTCAGCCATGTGTGCCAGGGTACCTGTACGCAACACATGGCTGTCTTCACTAGGAAGATCACTTTCAGGATCCTCCTCCTCCTCCTCTTCCTCCTCCTCAGGCCATACACGCTGAAAGGATGACAGGCAAGCAGCATGGGTGCCGTCAGCAGTGGGCCAAGCTGTCTCTTCCCCCTCCTCCTCATCCTCCTCATGCTCCTCCTCCTCCTCCTCCTGAACGCGCTGAGATATAGACAGGAGGGTGCTCTGACTATCCAGCGACATACTGTCTTCCCCCGGCTCTGTTTCCGAGCGCAAAGCGTCTGCCTTTATGCTTTGCAGGGAACTTCTCAAGATGCATAGGAGAGGAATGGTGACGCTAATGATTGCAGCATCGCCGCTCACCACCTGGGTAGACTCCTCAAATTTTCCAAGGACCTGGCAGATGGCTGCCAACCAGGGCCACTCTTCTGTAAATAATTGAGGAGGCTGACTCACACTGCGCCGCGCAAGTTGGAGTTGGTATTCCACTATAGCTCTACGCTGCTCATAGAGTCTGGCCAACATGTGGAGCGTAGAGTTCCACTGTGTGGGCACGTCGCACAGCAGTCGGTGCACTGGCAGATTAAACCGATGTTGCAGTGTCCGCAGGGTGGCAGCGTGCGTGTGGGATTTGCGGAAATGTGTGCAGAGCTGGCGCACCTTTCCGAGCAGGTATGACAAGTGGGGGTAGCTTTTCAGAAAGCGCTGAACCACCAAATTAAAGACATGGGCCAGGCATGGCACGTGCGTGAGGCTGCCGAGCTGCAGAGCCGCCACCAGCTTACGGCCGTTGTTACACACGACCATGCCCGGTTGGAGGCTCAGCGGCGCAAGCCAGTGGTCGGTCTGCTCTGTCAGACCCTGCAGCAGTTCGTGGGCCATGTGCCTCTTCTCTCCTAAGCTGAGTAGTTTCAGCACGGCCTGCTGACGCTTGCCCACCGCTGTGCTGCCACGCCGCATGACACCGACTGCTGGCGACATGCTGCTGACACATCTTGATTGCGAGACAGAGGTTGCGTTGGAGGAGGAGGAGGAGGAAGGTGCTTTAGTGGAGGAAGCATACACCGCCGCAGATACCACCACCGAGCTGTGGCCCGCAATTCTGGGGGTGGGTAGGACGTGAGCGGTCCCAGGCTCTGACTCTGTCCCAGCCTCCACTAAATTCACCCAATGTGCCGTCAGGGAGATATAGTGGCCCTGCCCGCCTGTGCTTGTCCACGTGTCTGTTGTTAAGTGGACCTTGGCAGTAACCGCGTTGGTGAGGGCGCGTACAATGTTGCGGGAGACGTGGTCGTGCAGGCCTGGGACGGCACATCGGGAAAAGTAGTGGCGACTGGGAACCGAGTAGCGCGGGGCAGCCGCCGCCATCATGCTTTTGAAAGCCTCCGTTTCCACAAGCCTATACGGCAGCATCTCTAGGCTGATCAATTTTGCAATGTGCACGTTTATCGCTTGAGCGTGCGGGTGCGTGGCGTCGTACTTGCGCTTGCGCTCAAACTGTGGCGCTAGCGACGTCTGGACGCTACGCTGAGAGACATTGCTGGATGGGGCCGAGGACAGCGGAGGTGAGGGTGTGGGTGCAGGCCAGGAGACGGTAGTGCCTGTGTCCTCAGAGGGGGGTTGGATCTCAGTGGCAGGTTGGGGCACAGGGGGAGAGGCAGTGGTGCAAACCGGAGGCGGTGAACGGGCATCGTCCCACCTTGTGGGGTGCTTGGCCATCATATGCCTGCGCATGCTGTTGGTGGTGCCTCCCCAGCTGATCTTGGCGCGAAAAAGGTTGCACACCACTGTTCGTCGGTCGTCAGGCGTCTCTGTGAAAAACTGCCACACCGTAGAGCACCTTGACCTGTGCAGGGTGGCATGGCGCGAGGGGGCGCTTTGGGAAACAGTTGGTGGATTATTCGGTCTGGCCCTGCCTCTACCCCTGGCCACCGCACTGGCTCGGCCTGTGCCCACACCCTGACTTGGGCCTCCGCGTCCTCGCCCGCGTCCACGTCCTATAGGCCTACCCCTACCCCTCAGCATGGTGTATTACCAGTGATTTGATTTCCCAGGCAGGAAAGAAAGTGGCGCAAGCCTGCAGCCAAAATAGAATTTTTTCCCTTGTTTTTCAAAGGACAAGCCACACTGCGTGTATTCAATGAACACTACTAAGTTTAATAACTGTGTTGTGGCCCTGCAAATGTGTCAGAGAACTGCAGTGATGCAAAGTTATTCGCTCCAGCAGATCAGGGATTTCCCATGCAGGAAAGAAATTGGCGCAAGCCTGCAGCCAAAATAGAATTTTTTCCCTTGTTTTTCAAAGGACAAGCCACACTGCGTGTATTCAATGAACACTACTAAGTTTAATAACTGTGTTGTGGCCCTGCAAATGTGTCAGAGAACTGCAGTGATGCAAAGTTATTCGCTACAGCAGATCAGGGATTCCCCATGCAGGAAAAAAATTGGCGCAAGCCTGCAGTAAAACGTAGCTGGCTGCGTCTGATTATTTTTAACGTTCTGCACGCAGCACACACGTACCCAGAGCCCTGAGGACTGTCAGAGGCAGGAGAAATAGAATTTTTTCCCTTGTTTTTCAAAGGAAAAGCCACACTGCGTCTATTCAATGAATAATGTATGTCTTCTGGCCCTGCCTACACAATTCTATCCCTGTAGTATTAATGCCGGGTGCAATGGTCTGCACAGCCGGTTTTGAGAAAAAAAAATAAAATGCAACACTGCTAACAGCAGCCTGGACAGTACTGCACACGGATAGATGTGGCCCTAGAAAGGACCGTTGGGGTTCTTGAAGCCTACACTCACTGCTAACACTCTCCCTGCCTAACCACCACGTCTGTCCCTATTGCAGGGCGCAATGCTCTGCAGATCCAATTTTGGAAAAAAAAAATAAAATACAGTGCTAACACAGTACTGCACACTATTAGATGTGGCCCTGAGAAGGACCGTTGGGGTTCTTGAAGCCTACACTAACTCCTAACGCTCTCCCTACAGCAGCTCCAGCACGATACCACTGTCCCTCAGCTAACTCACAAGGCATCTGAGCCGAGCCGCAGGAGGGGCCGATTTTTATACTCGGGTGACATCTGATCGCCCCAGCCACTCACAGCAGGGGGGTGGTATAGGGCTTGAACGTCACAGGGGGAAGTTGTAATGCCTTCCCTGTCTTTCAATTGGCCAGAAAAGCGCGCTAACGTCTCAGAGAGGAAACTGAAAGTAACCGGAACACCGCGTGGTACTCGTTACGAGTAACGAGCATCCCGAACACCCTAATATTCGCACGAATATCAAGCTCGGACGAGTACGTTCGCTCATCTCTAGTTGGGACCCATTATCTTTTCCTATTTATGACATAATCAATGCTCGTGCCAAATTTCACGTTTCTATGACACCGGAAAGTGAAAAAATTACATTCCGCACGTAAAATTTGGACGCTAATTCTTTTGCGCATAGAATTGAATAATGGAGTTGGGACCCATTAGCGTTTCCTATTTATGACATAATCAATGCTCGTGCCAAATTTCCTGTTTCTATGACACCGGAAAGGGAGGAAATTACATTCCGTACGTAAAATTTGGACGCTAATTCTTTTGCGCATAGAATTGAATAATCGAGTTGGGACCCATTAGCTTTTCCTATTTATGGCATAATCAATGCTCGTGCCAAATTTCCCGTTTCTATGACACGGAAAGTGAAAAAATTACATTCCGCACGTAAAATTTTGATGCCAATTCTTTTGCGCTAGAATTGAATATTCGAGTTGGGACCCATTAGCTTTTCCTATGTATGACATAATCAATGCTCGTGCCAAATTTCACGTTTCTATGACACCGGAAAGTGAAAAAATTACATTCCACACGTAAAATGTTGACGCTAATTGTTTTGCGCATAGAATTGAATAATCGAGTTGGGACCTATGAACATTTCCTATTTATGACATAATCAATGCTCGTGCCAAATTTCACGTTTCTATGACACCGGAAAGTGAAAAAATTACATTCCGTACGTAAAATTTGGACGCTAATTCTTTTGCGCATAGAATTAAATAATCGAGTTGGAACCCATTAGCTTTTCCTATTTATGACATAATCAATGCTCGTGCCAAATTTCCTGTTTCTATGACACCGGAAAGTGAAAAAATTACATTCCGTACGTAAAATTTCGACGCCAATTCTTTTGTGCTAGAATTGAATAATCGAGTTGGGACCCATTAGCTTTTCCTATTTATGACATAATCAATGCTCGTGCCACATTTCCTGTTTCTATGACACCGGAAAGGGAAGAAATTACATTCCGTACGTAAAATTTGGACGCTAATTCTTTTGCGCATAGAATTGAATAATGGAGTTGGGACCCATTAGCTTTTCCTATTTATGACATAATCAATGCTCGTGCCAAATTTCCTGTTTCTATGACACCGGAAAGGGAAGAAATTACATTCCGTACGTAAAATTTGGACGCTAATTCTTTGGCGCTTAGAATTGAATAATCGAGTTGGGACCTATGAACTTTTCCTATTTATGACATAATCAATGCTCGTGCCAAATTTCCTGTTTCTATGACACCGGAAAGTGAGAAAATTAGATTCTGTACGTAAAATTTGGACGCTAATTCTTTTGCGCATAGAATTAAATAATCGAGTTGGGACCCATTAACTTTTCCTATTTATGTCATAATCAATGCCCGTGCCAAATTTTAAGTTTCTATGGCATTGGGAAGTGACAGATTTAGATTATGTACGTAAAATTTCGACGCCAATTCTTTTGCGCTAGAATTGAATAATCGAGTTGGGACCCAATTACTTTTCCTATTTTGGAGATAATCTTTGCTTGCGCCAAATTTCATGTTTCTACGATATTGGGAAGTTGGAGAACTTTTGGCGAGTCAGTGAGTCAGTGAGTCAGTGAGTCAGTGAGTCAGTCAGTCAGTCAGTCAGTCAGTGAGTCAGTCAGTCAGTGAGTCAGTCAGTGAGTCAGTGAGTCAGTCAGTCAGTCAGTCAGTCAGTCAGTCAGTCAGTCAGTCAGTCAGTCAGTGAGGGCTTTCAGCTTTATATATATAGATATTGTTAGTGAATGAGGTTTTAACAAACCCTATTCTCTAACAGTGTAGAAAATCTGTTGTGGTTTTTCAAATGCTCTCTTTTATTGCAGAAAACTCACTGTGGATTACCTTCATTTAAATGCAGAGTAAAATCCCATGGCTAAATCTACACCAAATCCACAAGAAAATTATATGCAAATTTCATTGATTATTTTTGTATTTTGTATTTGGGAATAGTGTTGCTCGTCTTGATAGGCTGGGTGATAAAATAGACCCAATTTTCACCAAATCACAATAGTTAAGTGTGACCTGATTTTGGTGAAAAGCACACACAAATTGAATTACCCAAAATGCCTGCTACAGAGTGCAGCCTTGATAATGTCACCAAATATGTCCTCCTCTTGCATATGGGCAGTAGTTTCATTGGACAGCTGCATCACATGAGCTAGCCTTATATAGCATAGGAATAGTGTAAGCCGTAGATATTTTATAGCTGAGCACAGCACAGAGAAGGTGTATCACATTTATATGCCTTTATAACACATGGTCTCTTTTTAGAATTAGATATTCTACAGAGAATATATTCTTGTTGGGTATGAAAGTTTGTCTACCAGCAGAGACGTTAGATAGGGTTCTATTGGAGGGAGCAGAGAAAGAAGCTGCATCACGTTTATATGCCTATACAAAGCGTGGTCTGTACATTGGGAGAGGGTATATTTCTGCTGCTGTCACAATATATTGCAGCAAAGCGAACAAATTAAGCTTTGGCATGGGGAATATAGCATTTCTCTGATTGTGGTCTCAGAATTCATTTAAAGGTCTTCAAATCATTTAAAGGTGCCAGTCTGGCCACTACACATTATTTGCAGGCCTTAGGGTGACTACCCACTACAGTTTTTTTTCACTGCGAAAATCACAGCGTTTTTTTTTTCTGCAGGAGTCTATGGGACTTGCAATGTTAACCCCTTAACGACCAGCCCATTGCCTTTTTACGTCCTGCCCAAGTGGGCTTTATTCTCTGAGGACGTAAAAACATGCGTCCTACAGAGAATAAAGCCCCGTGGGCTATGGACGTGACAGCTCCATGCTGTCGGTGCCCGCAGGTAGCCGACAGCATGGAGCTGTCATCCCGGGCTGCGGTGACACCCCCCCCCCCCCCCGGCATTGCGACCGGCGCTATCCAATGGATAGCGCCGATCGCAATAAAGTAAATAAAAGTGCTTTAAAAGTTAAAGATTCAGTTGCCATGATGGATCGGATCCATCAGGGCAGCTGAAAATACTCACCCGCCTTCTCCGCGCTGCCCGCTGAAGATCTGGTCCTCCCAGACCCGCTGCCGCTCTTCTGCGCATGCGCGCCAGACGATGACGTCACACGTATGCGCAGAAGCCCGGGAGCCCCCGGCAAATTCAAAATCTCCTGGCTCCCGGCTCCTGAAGGTAGTCGGGAACCAGGAGATGTTACCGGGGACTGCGGTGAGTGGTCCCCGACCCTGAGATCTCCGCTATCCAATGGCGATCACGAAAAAGTTTAAAAAAGTGAAAAAAAAGTGCTAGTTTCATCTCCCCTCATGGATCCGATCCATAAGGGGAGGTGAAAATACTCACCCCAGGTCCGCCGATGTCCCCGGGTTTCCGGGACCCGAAGTCCCCCTCTGCGCATGCGCTCCCGATGATTGACATCAGGCGCGTGCACAGAAGGACTCGAGCCCCGGGAAATTCAAAATCCCTCTGCTCCTGGCTGCCATGTGTAGCCAGGAGCAGAGGGATTATACTGGGGACATGATCACTGTTATCCAATGGATAACAGTGATCATGTAAAGCTAAAAAAAGTGTAAAAAAGTTTTTAAAAGTTTTTAAAAAGTTTAAAAAGCGTACGTTTCATCTCCCCTCACGGATCATATCCGTGAGGGAGGATGAAAGTACGTACATAAGGCCCCCCGGATTTATCCGCGGACCTTACCCAGCTTCTGCGCACATGACCATCGCCAAAATGGCGGACGCATGCGCAAAAGCTGTGGATTGCCAGGGTAATTAAAATTCTCCCTGCTCCTGGCTACAAAACTGAGCCAAGAGCCTGGAGATTTCACGGGGGGTCGCGGTGAGTGCTTCATGGTCCCGTGTTCGCCATTATACAATGGATAATGGCGATCATGTAAAAGTTTTAAAAAAAAATTGAAGTTTCATCTCCCCTCACCGATGCGATTGGTGAGAGGAGATGAAACTTTTACCAGAGGCCTCCGTATTTGCACCCCGACGCGATCCTCCTCCATGAACTTACCCGGATTCTGTACATGCGACCACCGGCAAAATGCCGGACACATGTGCAGGAGTCGGGGAGCCCAGGAGACTTAAAATCTCCTTGCTCTCGGCAACCAATGGTTGCCGAGAGCCTGGAGCAGTGACGGGTGGCCTCGTTGAGCGATCCCCGGTCACGTGAAAAAAGGTAGCGATCTACCTTAGGCCGGTCTCACATGACCGGATAGGAATTACGGATTCCGCATGCGTCTGATCCACGGTATTACGCAGATCAATCGCATTGGATTACACAATTCCGCTCACATTAGTGGGTTGGAATTGTATAATCCACTCGCAGAAAAGAGAACGCAGCAGGTTCTATTTTACCGCAGCTATCCGCAGCATAGAGCCTATTGTGCTCCATGGTTGTGGATATACCCGCTGCCCATACACAACTACGTTGTATACGGGCTGCGGGTACCCGCGTCATCGCTAAGCGACGGTGCAGGAAATACAAACAAAAAAAATAATTTGTACTGCGAATGACCGCCTGCGTGAGTAGGCAGTTATGCGCAGTACATTACGCGGCTGTACACAGGGTCACAGCCGGGCTCACAGCTGGGATCCGCTGTGGGCCTCCATAAGCGGATTCCACCTATGGCCGTGTGAGCCCGCCATTATTCAGACCGCTACCTGTAATACGCAATTTACAAGAAGCCCCGGGAACGCTTGCCTTCCTGCAGTTCCAGGAGCAGCTTGTTGAGCGCCTTCTGTGCAAGACTGCCGCACCTCCGCAAGCTTACGAAGACTCACGAAATGCTACTTTTCACACCCAATACCCGCCACTGAGGTCAAGAAATGACCCCCAAAAAGCATGAGAGGAGGGGATTCCGGTTTTATTGCCCCATGTGCCCATTCCAACCAGCCTCCGTAATTACCCCTGTCTTCGGAAATACCACACAGTTCACATTATTACTTTTATCTAAGATTTGGGGAAAGCCGAAAAGGGCACGGAGGGGGGGGGGGGGATATTTTTAGGGAGTAAATTTTTATTCCGTACAAATGAGCAATGGGGCCTTGAATTTATTCAGTTGTGCCCTGCAATCCAACGGGTGTTCCCTCCATTACAGGCCTTGCCATGGGCCCTGTAAGTAGATTAGGGCCAAAATAGGTATGTTTCTGAACTCGGGACAAACGGGGTATCCATTTTGGGGTGAACATCTTCATTCCTATGTACGCTGTACAAAAAAAACCTGTTTTTAAATTGAAAAAATTGCCCAAAAAATTGAAAATTGTAATTTTTTCTTTCTGCTTTGCTTAGATCTGGGGGGTTAAAATACGCAGTACACCCCTAGATGAATTCATTAAGGGGTCTAGTTTTCAAAATGGGGTCATTTGAGGGGGTTCCTTATAGTTTTGGCCGCCCAGTGGCTCTATAAGTGGGCGATGGGGCCTGGAATTTATTCAGTTGTACCCTGAAATCCAACGGGTGTTCCTTTCATTATAGGCCTAGCCATGTGTCCTGTAAGTAGATCAGGGCCACAATGGGTATGTTTCTGAACTTGAGACAAACAGGGGTATCCATTTTGGGGTGAAAGTCTTCATTTATATGTGTTCTGTACAAAAAAAAGCTGTTTTTAAATTGACGCAATTGCCCAAAAAATGAAAATCGTAATTTTTTCCTACTGCTTTGCTTAGATCTATTCAAAAATTGTACGGTTAAAATACACAGTACACCCCTAGATGAACGCGTTAAGGGGTCAAGTTTTCAAAATGAGGTCATTTGTGGGGGTTCTCTATTGTTTTGGCCGCTCAAGAACTCTACAAGTGGGCTATGGGGCGTAAAAGGCCTTCAAGCTAAATTTATGCTCTAAAAGCCACCTGCTGCTTCTTTCATCTTGGGCCCTGTTGTGCATCCAGACAGAAGATTAGGGCCACAATGGGTAATTTTCTGAAAACAGCACAAACAGGGGTATCCATTTTGGGGTGCAAGTCTTCATTCACATGTGTGCTGTACAAAAAAAGCTGTTTTTAAAGTGACAGAATTGCCAAAAAAATGAAAATCACAATTTTTTCCTTTTGCTTTGCTTGAATTCATTCAAAAACTGTGGCATCAAAATAGGTAGTACACCCCTAGATAAATTTGTTAGGGGTCTAGTTTTCAAAATGGGGTCACTTGTGGGGGTTCTCTATTGTTTTGGGCGCTCAAGAACTCTACAAGTGTGCTATGGGGCCTAAAAGGTCTTCAAGCAAAATCTATGTTCTGAAAACCACCGATTACTCCTTTCATTTTGGGCCCCGTTGTGCATGCGGACAAAAGATTAGGGCCACAATGGGTATATTTCTGAAAATAGCACAAACAGGGGGAATCCATTTTGGGGTGCAAGTCTTCATTTATATGTGTGCTGTACAAAAAAAGCTGTTTTTAAAATTATAGAATTGCCAAAAAAACGAAAATTACAATTTTTTCCTTTTGCTTTGCTTGAATTCATTCAAAAACCGTGTGGTGAAAATGGGCAGTACACCCCTAGATAAATTCGTTAAGGGGTCTAGTTTTCAAAATGGGGTCATTTGTGGGGGTTTTCTATGGTTTTGGGCGCTCAAGAACTCTACATGTGTGCTATGGGGCCTAAAAGGACTTCAAGCAAAATCTATGTTCTGAAAGCCACCGATTACTCCTTTCATTTTGGGCCCCGTTGTGCATCCAGACAGAAGATTAGGGCCACAATGGGTATGTTTCTGAGCACAGGACAAACAGGGGTATCCATTTTGGGATGCAAGTCTTCATATATATGTGTGCTGTACAAAAAAAGCTGTTTTTAAAATGACAGAATTGCCAAAAAACGAAAATCACATTTTTTTCCTTTTGCTTTGCTTGAATTCATTCAAAAACCGTGGGGTCAAAATGGGCAGTACACCCCTAGATAAATTTGTTAAGGGGTCTAGTTTTCAAAATGGGCTCATTTGTGGGGGTTTTCTATGGTTTTGGGCGCTCAAGAACTCTACTTTTGTGCTATGGGGCCTAAAACGCTTTCAAGCAAAATTTCTGTTCTAAAAGACACTGACTACTCCTTTCATTTTGGGCCCCGTTGTGCACTCAGATATAAGATTAGGGACACATTGGGTATATTTTTGAACACAGGACAAACAGGAGGATCCATTTTGTGGTGTAAATCCTCATTTTCATGTAAACTATAGAAAAAAATATGTCTTTAAAATGACATATTTGCAAAAATATGAAATTTTAATTTTTCTCCTCTAAATTGAATTAATTCCTGAAAAAAAACTTTGGGGTCAAAATACTCCTGACCCCCCTCAGGGAATACATTAATGGGTGTAGTTTTTAAAATAGGGTCATTTGGGGGGTATCTATTATTTGGACACCTATGAGCCTTTGCTATCTTGGCTTGGTGCGGGAAAATAAAGTGTTCCTCAAAATGCTGAAAAGTAATGTTAAATCTGTACGTCTCCTAAATGGTTAAAAAAAACAGAAGTTTTTCAATTGTGCATTCAGAATAAAGTAAATAGATGGAAATATATATCTTAGCAAAAGTTTTGTACAGTATGCTTGCACATATTTGATATATTACAATTGAAAATGTGAAAAAACAATATTTTTTTCAAAATGGCGAAAAAACAATGTCAGAATTACTTGGATATGCAAAACCTTTACGGAGCTATTCTATGTTAAAGCGACACATGTCAGATTTGCAAAATTTGGCCTGGTCATTAAGGCGCAAACAGGCTTGGTCACTAAGGGGTTAAAATCGCAATCGCGCTAAATCGTGATACTGAAAGCTAGCAGTTCTGTGAATGTAATTCAATTACACTGCGGCAAATAGATACAGTTGACAAACATACAAGCTGTACTGTATTGCCTTCTGTTCTCGAACATTGTGCTGCCTAGGGATTGTGGCTTATTTAGTTGGCAGTGCTTTTTTGTTGATCTAAAGCAAAAAGAAAACCAAAAAGGGAAACAGCAAATACACACTGCCAGAGGTGTGTCAGCAGCCTCAGTCATCATTGAAAGTCACCAGTTAGGCACAAAGAGGCAGTTTTTTGTAGGGACAGTAGCATGCTGTGGCGTTTCTAGTACTGGGTTTGGAGCTGTGGGTGTAGTAACCGCAGGTCTGGAGAGTGGTCAATGAAAGGCAGGAGTTAGTAACTGTAGCTCTCGTGTCATGGTACAAATGGAGGAGGTGGGTAGCATTGTCAGGAAGGAAGCCAAAGGTCGGTATCAAGAGGTCTTGTTGAAATAGCAGAGGAGTAGGCAGGAGTGAAGCTTGATCAATGCTGTGGAGCACAATAATCATGTGTTGAAAGAGAAGCAGGGCCAGGCTTTTATAGTGAGCCTAATCAGGAACAGAGGCGGAATCAAGACAGGGGTTGCGTTTGCAGGCTCTGGGAACAAGGTAAAGAGTTATGCAGGGGAACTGTCCCAGGGCTCAGCAGGGTAATTGACTCAGCAGGGAGAGCTACTGACCAGAGCACAGGAGGTCCTGGGTTTAATCCCTGACACATGCCTACTTCAGGCCTCTCCTCCCCAATTGACGACCAGGCTGCAGGCTTCAGAAATGGAGAGTAAAAGTTGACACACCACCACCTTCACTGACATTGGCCCCATATGTCTCAGGTCAACAGCCCTCCATCCTGCTGGCAAAAAAGTGCCACCCTAATCATCCATGGGCACAGAGCTTGGACATAAATATTGCACAGCTGCTTGCAATGTAAATTCTGCCATTCAGGCGTGTGGACACAGACATGCTAACCCACAGTACCAGATTCTCAATCGCCTTTGCTTTGCCCAAAAAGCCATCCCTGCCCTGCCATTGCAGAATGCTGTCAGTGGCAAGGTGCACATGACCACAGGCATGTGGTCCAGCAAGAATGGCCAAGGGCATTACATATCCTTACAGCACACTGGGTCAATGTCCTGCTGGTGCAACATTAAGTCAAAACTGCTGGTTCTCATTTCATGGTATTCCCAAGACTTGGGAAGGCTTTCTCTTCCTCCACCTCTTCGTACCACCTCTCAACACCCTCCACATTGTCTCAGATATTCATATGTGACAAAATCCAGCCTCCATACAGCACTTCACATGGTAAACACCAACATGCTGTCCTAAATCCCATATGTCTACATGACCAAAAGCTATTTACATGTGGCTGACCCCACACAATCTGAAGTTAGGCTATGTGGAGCCAACCTGCTGGCAGCACTTCGCCTCTGCAATCTTACACATGTGCCTCGCCTGGGCCATAAGAAGAAACTGGTAGTGCAGTGCTTCCTTAGCGATTACCCAGGTTTACAACTACTGCTGGAAAAGGCCAGGAAACTGCTCACACTTTCAGTATTTGCATCCAGCCACCTCTTCTCTGACAAAGGTTCAGCAACAGTTTGGGTTATCACCCTACTACCTCATCTGTGATGTGCCTGCACAGTGGAATTCCACATTGCATATGTTGCAGAGGCTAAGCCAGCAGTAGAGAGTGATTACAGAGTACTGCATGGTGTAGGCCATTAGCAGGTGCTGTATGGAGGTTGGTCATTTGATGCAATTTGGCTTAACATAAAAGATGCATGTGCCATTTTAGCCTGCTTTGAGGAAGCAACCAAAATGATCAGTCTTGATGATGCACTAATCAGTATGAAAATCCCTGCTGTCTGCCTTCTGAAACAGATGGGCCTCAGGGACAATCATGTGCTGTTGTCACAGGAGGAGGAGGAATGGATACCAATCTCCCAAAGGTCAGTCCAGGCTGCCATTACTCAACACCGCTGGGCGGGTGGCTTTGGGCAAGAAAGGGGGGCATTTTCTCCAACACGTTTCTTCACCCATGAGAGAAGTACAAAGAAAGAAGAGCAGTGGGAGGAAGAGGAGGAGGATAATATAGATCAAGAAACAGGGAGAGGGCTACAAAATGTTCCTTCCATCTATCACTTAACCAAGCTATTTTACGTGGATGGTGGGACCAGCCAGAAGATGCTCTTAGGCCTAACTGTAAGGAATGTGGACCATCCCCCTTGGGCACTTTGAGGCATATGAGTGCTTTTATACTGCAGTACTTGCAGAAGGACCGTCATATAGCCCATATCAAAACATCACATCCTTTCTGGGTGACTACCCTCCTTAATCCCGACTACAAGGCCAAAATGACAAATCTAATTCCAGCAGTGGAGAGGGACCTCAAAATGCAGCTTGAGGGGGCAGAGCCTGACTGCTGAGCTGGATGGCAGCTTGATCTAACAGCTCTGTCTCAGCGGCACTCCAGAGGACCTTAACAGCGGCTATTTTCAGCTAAACATGGGGAAAACAAGTAGAGACAAAGGGGGAGAGGTTCAAAGCACCCTTAGACAGCAGAAGGGACAAGCCGGGATATAGCGATACCTGAAAGAACGGAGTGCCCGCTCTCCGCATGCAGTCCCCAAGATGGCACAGATGCAGAGGAAATCCACAGCTTACAGTAAGGAGCTGGAGGAAGAGGGGAGGTGTCCTCAGAGGGAGAGGAAGGGGAGCCTATTTCCAAGGGTTTCATGAAAGCCCTGATCATGAATGCCCTGCACCTGGTTATGGCTGAGCTCACAGAAATTAAAGATGAGATAAAGCACATGGGGCGCCGTGTGGAGGATCTAGAAGCCACAACTGCTGCCATTACGTCTCACTCCCTCGATCTGGCTCATGCCCTCAAAGATCAGCATACCCAGCTAAATAAAGCGCTGTTAATGCAAGAAGATTTGGAGAACTAGAATAGAAGAAGCAATATACGCATCAAGGGACTCCCTGAATGCTGGCCAATAGGCTTACTACTTTTAATCGCAACTGAAATCTTTGGCTCTCTATAGGCTCAGACACAATGGCATCAGTCTCAATTGAACGTATCCATAAGGCTCTCAGACCGCAGCCCCCGGCATCTGATCCGCCAAGAGACGTGATTTGTATCATCCTCTTCTTCCCAGATGCAGTCGCCCACTTTTTATGTGCTGCAAGGAATTGTAATGACTTACAGTATGCAGATGCACCTCTTCAGATTTTTCAAGATCTCACACCTTCCACCTTGACTAAACACCGATTACTGTGGCTCCTGCTGGAAGCGCAAAAAGCTAAGGACATCAAATATGCATGATTATTTCCCTTTGGTCTGGGAATCTCATATAAAGGCAGGCGAATCAACATACGTACACCTGAAGACCTAAATGACAGCTGGAATTATCTTGATCTTGAACCAATTGACATACCGAGCTGGCTCCCGCTGCCAGACTTCCCTCGGCTCCCTAAGCTGGCTGCTCCGGAGAGCTGGACAACTGCAGGGAATATCAAATCGCGGGGGGGCAGAAAGAAGAAAAATAGAGAGGACATCCCTGGAGCTGAGAATTGACTTTTGGTGTATCATACGATATCTTATTTGTGGTTGCAACAGGGCATCTCTCTGTTTGACCTGGGGTAATTTATAGGAGCCATTTTTGGTCCTGGGCTTTTTTGATTCTACCTCAGGTGTGGGTGGGTCGAGCTTGACGGCTTACCTGATTCCTTGTCCTGTGGTGTCTAGGAGGATTCCACCTCTACCTTACCATTTATTGTTACACTAAGAATTTCTCAATTCTCACTTGTTTCTCTTCCCCAGAGAAGGACTATTTAATGTATCCTGTTTTCCAAGTTATAGTGGTCCAATGCTGTGCCTGCCAGCTCAGGCCCAAGTGTGAACTTAAGTTTCTTGTATTCACCTACAGCTCCATTGTCTCGTGCTACATCTCGGAGTGAGCTCCTAAATTTAGAGAGCCCTCTACTGAATGTCCTCGAGACTTTAGATCTAACTGTACTTATTGTTTTAACTGTAAATTTTACTTTTGAGTTTCTACTTTCTTTCCCTTTCCTCCCTCACCTAATTACCTACCTTCTCTTCCCCTCCCCCACAAATATTACTAGCTCTTAGCTCGAGTCCTATATACATTGAAGTATATTGCTGTACTCTACTGACGGTTTATTTTCTTATTTCCTCGAGTATTCCGGACGGGAGGCTGACTGATACCTTCTGTCCTTACTATGAGGGGATCGGCTGCATCTCACTTTATTCAATGTGTCTCAATTCTCCATTCAAAAGGCATAGTGTGGCTCTCCTGGCGAAAAGGTATGGCACAAAGATACTATTTTTACAGGAATCCCATTACAAGGGAGGGAAATGTATGAGTCTACCAGGGAAACAATTTCCACAGGGTTTCCACAAATCACATCCGCTTTCAAAGGAGTTTCCACCTTCTTGCATAGATCCACTAATGTTATCTGTGATTCCCAATATAGAGACGACGAGGGTAGAGTACGTTTTCTGAGGGGATCACTTAATAATGTGAAAGTTACAATAGCCAATTTTTATGCCCCCAACTCAGATCAGGTTTCCTGGCTTATTAAACAACTAGACAACCTTAAATACTTCGCTATCGACTCAATCTTAATCGGTGGAGACTTAAATATCACTCTCAATCCCCTGCTAGACTCTTCAGTACGTAAATCCAAGGTCTCGTAGGTGAATCTGAGGAGAATAAATCATTGCTTGGTGGAACTGGGGATTGTAGACGCGTGACGGACCTTACATTCTTCAGTTAAGGACTATACCTTTTTCTCTCATGTCCATTCCTCTCACCAGAGATTAGACTATTTGTCTCTTCGGGCCTTCTGGCATATCTCGAGAGTACGTGCGTGAACACGATGATAGTATCGGATCACGCATCCATTCATTTAAACCTGAGGCCAATTCAGGTGACCACTCAGAAGCGGAAGTGGCGCTTAAATGTTTCATTGTTGGACTCGATGGATAGTTCCCACCTTGAAAAGCTACTGGAGGAATATTTTCAAGTAAACACTACAAGAGATCTGGGAATCCTGATCGTGTGGGAGGCCCATAAAGCTTACATAAGAGGTCATCTAATTGCTTTAGGCTCTAGGGAAAAAAAGCTACAACAAAAAGAAATTGATAAAAAATTATCTCAGATAAACTCTTTATTTGAAACTTGTGGAGAAACTCCTGGATTCATTCCCCCCAGCTAAAAGCCCGGGCCCAGATGGCCTACCCCTGTTATATTATAAATCTTTTAAATCAGCACTAGTGCCTCACCTTACGGAGCTTTTTGACATTCTTCTACAGGGAGCTGCCCTCCCGAAACAGGCTCAGGAGGCTCACATCACCCTGATCCATAAAGAAAATGGGGACCCTGAGAGCTGTAGCAACAATAGACCCATATCCCTCATTAACTTTGATGTTAAGCTATGGGCCAAACTGTTGGCCATGAGGCTTCAAGAGTTTATTCCAAATCTGGTTGATGGTGAGCAGACTGGCTTTGTGAGAGGAAGGGAGGGAAAGGACAATTGCCTTCATTTGCTACATGCGATCCGTTATGCGCAGACACATAATATCCCATTAGCTTTTGTAGGCACAGACGCTGAGAAGGCTTTTGATCGGGTGGATTGGCAGTACATGGAAGCAGCTCTATTACATTTTAAGATTCCCAAGGAGTATGTCTCAGCCATTTTCTCGCTTTACGCACAACCTTATGCCAGACTAGAGGTGAATGAAATATTATCCCCTCCTTTTGACATAAGAAATGGCACTCGGCAGGGCTGCCCTCTCTCTCCTACTCTTTTTATCCTAGCGTTGGAGCCCTTGCTCCAGAGGGTAAGATTGGATCCGGATATTATGGGGCTGTGTCTTGGAGAAAGTTTGCTCTCCACTGCTGCTTTTGCAGACGACATTGTTTTCCTGATCACTGAACCCAAGAGACACCTGCCTCAGCTAACCACACTTCTTGAGGAATTTGGCTCCATCTCCAACTTTAAAATTAATTTAAATAAATCCGTCATATTAACTGTATCTATACCCACAGCATGTAGCAAGACTTTAAAAGCCAATACTCCCTTTTCATGGTCAGAAACGTCAATAGACTACTTGATCATCATATTGACAAAAGAGATAGAAGACCTTTATATGATCAATTTTCAACCCCTATTGGGGACGATTAAAAATCTTCTAACATCATGTGATCCGCCACTCATCTCGTGGTTTTGTAGGAAAAACATATTAAATTCTGCCTATAATTTTATATAAAATGCATATGTTGCTCATCCACCTGCCACATTCCTTTTTCAAAAATATTCGCTCGATATTCATGGGCTATGTTTGGAGACAGAAGAGACCAAGGATGGCTTTCAGTCTTATGACAAGAAGAGGCTCGGAGGGGGGTATCGGTCTGTCATGCAACCATGACTTCTATAAAGGCTCCCATCTTAATTATTGGCTGTTCCGGCAGAGATAGACTTCTGCAACGCCTTGTGGAGGATCTCTGGTTCCCAGCAAAATTTAAATATAGAGCAAAGAGTTTTAATTAGAGATGAGCGAACGTACTCGTCCGAGCTTGATACTCGTTCGAGTATTAGCGTGTTCGAGATGCTCGTTACTAGAGGCGAGCACCACGCGATGTTCGGGTTACTTTCACTTTCATCTCTGAGACGTTAGCGCGCTTTTCTGGCCAATAGAAAGACAGGGAAGGCATTGCAACTTCCCCCTGCGACGTTCAAGCCCTATACCACCCCCCTGCAGTCAGTGGCTGGCGAGATCAGGTGTCACCCGAGTATAAAAATCGTCCCCTCCCGCGGCTCGCCACAGATGCGTTCTGACATACTTTAGGGAAAGTGCTATCTTGGTGGAGCTGCTATAGGGAGAGTGTTAGGAGTATTTTAGGCTTCAAGAACCCCAACGGTCCTTCTTAGGGCCACATCTAACCGTGTGCAGTACTGTGGAGGCTGCTTTTTGCAGTGTTGCACATTTTTTTTTTTTGGGGGTATATCGGCCGTGCAGAGCATTGCGCCCTGCAGTAATACTCCAGGGCCAGAAGCGCTTAGGCAGGGACGGAAGACATATTGATTGAATATAGGCAGTGGGCCTTTGCAAAAACATTTGGGGAAAAAAATCTATTTGGGCTGCCTGTGAGTGTCCTCAGTGTTCTGGGTCTCTGCTGGGTGTAGTAGTTCTCCAAATTCATACGCAGCCAGCTAAGTGTTACAGCAGGCTTGCGCAAAATTATTTCCTGGCTCTGTCTGGGCTGTTAAATCACCGCTGTATTGCAGTCCACAGTGCAACACACTGCAGTTCTTTGACATACTCCAGGGCCAGAAGCGCTTAGGCAGGGACAGAAGACATATTGACTGAATATAGGCAGTGGGCCTTTGCAAAAACATTTGGGGAAAAAAATCTATTTGGGCTGCCTGTGAGTGTCCTCAGTGTTCTGGGTCTCTGCTGGGTGTAGTAGTTCTTCAAATTCATACGCAGCCAGCTAAGTGTTACAGCAGGCTTGCGCAAAATTATTTCCTGGCGTTCCGTAAGCGAAGCCAGCCTCCAACCACAGGCCAATAAGCGGCACATTTAATTATAGCGTTCTGTTTCTGCATTACTGGTAATACAGCATGCTGAGGGGTAGGGGTAGGCCTAGAGGACGTGGACGCGGCCGAGGACGCGGAGGCCCAAGTCAGGGTGTGGGCACAGGCCGAGCTCCTGATCCAGGTGTATCGCAGCCGACTGCTGCGGGATTAGGAGAGAGTTCTGCGCCGTCCACTGCTGCAACTCAGAATCCTCTGGCTGCTGCTCCTCCTTCCTCCCAGCCTCCTCACTCCATTACAATGACACATTCTGAGGAGCGGGCAGACTCCCAGGAACTGTTCTCGGGCCCCTGCTCAGATTGGGCAGCAGTGGTTCCTCTCCCACCAGAGGAGTTTATCGTCACTGATGCCCAACCATTGGAAAGTTCCCGGGGTCCGGGGGATGAGGCTGGGGACTTCCGGCAACTGTCTCAAGACCTTTCAGTGGGTGAGGAGGACGATGACGATGAGACTCAGTTGTCTATCAGTGAGGTAGTAGTAAGGGCAGTAAGTCCGAGGGAGGAGCGCACAGAGGATTCGGAGAAAGAGCAGCAGGACAATGAGGTGACTGACCCCACCTGGTTTGCTACGCCTACTGAGGACAGGTCTTCAGAGGGGGAGGCAAGGGCAGCAGCAGGGCAGGTTGCAAGAGGCAGTGCGGTGTCCAGGGGTAGAGGCAGGGCCAGACCGAATAATCCACCAACTGTTTCCCAAAGCGCCCCCTTGTGCCATGCCACCCTGCAGAGGCCGAGGTGCTCAAAGGTCTGGCAGTTTTTCACTGAGAGTGCAGACGACCAACGAACAGTGGTGTGCAACCTTTGTCGCGCCAAGATCAGCCGGGGAGCCACCACCACCAGCCTCACCACCACCAGCATGCGCAGACATATGATGGCCAAGCACCCCACAAGGTGGGACGAAGGCCGTTCACCGCCTCCGGTTTGCACCACTGCCTCTCCCCCTGTGCCCCAACCTGCCACTGAGATCCAACCCCCCTCTGAGGACACAGGCACTACCATCTCCTGGCCTGCACCCACACCCTCACCTCCGCTGTCCTCGGCCCCATCCACCAATGTCTGTCAGCGCACCGTCCAGCCGTCGCTAGCGCAAGTGTTTGAGCGCAAGCGCAAGTACGCCGCCACGCACCCGCACGCTCAAGCGTTAAACGTGCACATTGCCAAATTTATCAGCCTGGAGATGCTGCCGTATAGGGTTGTGGAAACGGAGTCTTTCAAAAATATGATGGCGGCGGCGGCCCCGCGCTACTCAGTTCCCAGTCGCCACTACTTTTCCCGATGTGCCGTCCCAGCCCTGCACGACCACGTCTCCCGCAACATTGTACGCGCCCTCACCAACGCGGTTACTGCCAAGGTCCACTTAACAACGGACACGTGGACAAGAACAGGCGGGCAGGGCCACTATATCTCCCTGACGGCACATTGGGTGAATTTAGTGGAGGCTTGGACAGAGTCAGAGCCTGGGACCGCTCACGTCCTACCCACCCCCAGAATTGCGGGCCCCAGCTCAGTGCTGGTATCTGCGGCGGTGTATGCTTCCTCCACTAAACCACCCTCCTCCTCCTCCTCCAACGCAACCTCTGTCTCGCAATCAAGATGTGTCAGCAGCAGCAGCACGTTGCCAGAAGTCGGTGTTGCGCAGCGTGGCATCACAGCGGTGGGCAAGCGTCAGCAGGCCGTGCTGAAACTACTCAGCTTAGGAGATTAGAGGCACATGGCCCACGAACTGCTGCAGGGTCTGACAGAGCAGACCAACCGCTGGCTTGCGCCGCTGAGCCTCCAACCGGGCATGGTCGTGTGTGACAACGGCCGTAACCTGGTGGCGGCTCTGCAGCTCGGCAGCCTCCCGCACGTGCCATGCCTGGCCCACGTCTTTAATTTGGTGGTTCAGCGCTTTCTGAAAAGCTACCCACGCTTGACAGACCTGCTCGGAAAGGTGCGCCGGCTCTGCACACATTTCCGCAAGTCCCACACGGACGCTGCCACCCTGCGCACCCTGCAACATCGGTTTAATCTGCCAGTGCACCGACTGCTGTGCGACATGCCCGCACGGTGGAACTCTACACTCCACATGTTGGCCAGGCTCTATGAGCAGCGTAGAGCTATAGTGGAATACCAACTCCAACATGGGCGGTGCAGTGGGAGTCAGCCTCCTCAATTCTTTTCAGAAGAGTGGGCCTGGTTGGCAGACATCTGCCAGGTCCTTGGAAAGTTTGAGGAGTCTACCCAGGTGGTGAGCGGCGATGCTGCAATCATTAGCGTCACCATTCCTCTGCTATGCCTCTTGAGAAGTTCCCTGCAAAGCATAAAGGCAGACACTTTGCGCTCGGAAAGAGAGCCGGAGGAAGACAGTATGTCGCTGGATAGTCAGAGCACCCTCCTGTCTATATCTCAGCGCGGTGAGGAGGAGGAGGAGCATGAGGAGGAGGGGGAAGAGACAGCTTGGCCCACTGCTGAGGGTACCCATGCTGCTTGCCTGTCATCCTTTCAGCGTCTATGGCCAGAGGAGGAGGAGGAGGAGGACGAGGAGGAGGAGGAGGAGGAGGAGGATCGTGAAAGTGATCTTCCTAGTGCGGACAGCCATGTGTTGCGTACAGGTACCCTGGCACACATGGCTGACTTCATGTTAGGATGCCTTTCTCGTGACCCTCGCGTTACACGCATTCTGGCCACTACGGATTACTGGGTGTACACACTGCTTGACCCACGGTATAAGGAGAACCTTTCCACTCTCATACCCGAAGAGGAAAGGGGTTCGAGAGTGATGCTATACCACAGGACCCTGGCGGACAAACTGATGGTAAAATTCCCATCCGACAGCGCTAGTGGCCGAAGGCGCAGTTCCGAGGGCCAGGTAGCAGGGGAGGCGCGGAGATCAGGCAGCATGTACAGCTCAGGCAGGGGAACACTCTGTAAGACCCTGGACAGCTTTATGGCTCCCCAGCAAGACTGTGTCACCGCTCCCCAGTCAAGGCTGAGTCGGCGGGAGCACTGTAAAAGGATGGTAAGGGAGTACGTAGCCGATCGCACGACCGTCCTCCGCGACGCCTCTGCCCCCTACAACTACTGGGTGTCGAAGCTGGACACGTGGCCTGAACTCGCGCTGTATGCCCTGGAAGTGCTTGCTTGTCCTGCGGCTAGCGTCTTGTCAGAGTGGGTGTTTAGTGCGGCTGGGGGAATCATCACGGATAAGCGTACCCGCCTGTCAACCGACAGTGCCGACAGGCTTACACTCATCACGATGAACAAAGCCTGGATTTCCCCAGACTTCTCTTCTCCACCAGCGGACAGCAGCGATACCTAAGCAATACGTAGGCTGCACCCGCGGATGGAAGCATCGTTCTGTATCCCCATCAAAAACGGGGACCTTTTTGCTTCATCAATCTGTGTATAATATTCCTCCTCCTCCTCCTGCTCCTCCTCCTGAAACCTCACATAATCACGGCGAACGGGCAATTTTTCTTAGGCCCACAAGGCTCAGTCATATAATTTTTCTAAACAATTTTTATACGTTTCAATGCTCATTAAAACGTTGAAACTTTCACCTCAACCAATTTTTATTTTTTCACTGGGTTGCCTCCAGGCCTAGTTACCAATTAAGCCACATTAACCAAAGCGATTAATGGATTTCACCTGCCCTCTTGGTTGGGCATGGGCAATTTTTCTCAGGTACATTAGTACTGTTGGTACACCAATTTTTGGGGGCCCTCGCCTACAGTGTAATCAAATGAATTTTTAGCCCACCTGCATTACAGCTGACGTTACATCAGCTGTGTTGGGCACTGCAATGGGATATATTTATGTACCGCCGGTGGCTTCCTGGCACCCACCCATGCTGTTAGTCCACAGGGAGTTGTAACTGCATGTGTCCACTTCTAAAGAACCCCAGTCTGACTGGGGCATGCAGTGTGGGCCGAAGCCCACCTGCATTTAATCGGACGTTACCTCAGCTGTGATGGGCACTGCAATGGGATACATTAATGTACAGCCGGTGGGCTCCAGGGAGCCACCCATGCTGTGGGTGCACACAGAATTCCCATTGCGGAGTTGTACCTGCCTGTGACTATTTATAAAAAACCGCGGTCTGACTGCGGCATGCAGACACCTTGACAGAATGAATAGTGTGTGGCACAAAGGTTCCCCATTGCTATGCCCACGTGTGCAGCTCCTGATGGAGGTGGCACAGGATTGGATTTCTCATTGCTTCTGTACAGCATTGTGGGCTATTGCCCCGCTCCTTTTAAAGAGGGTCGCTGCCTAGCCGTGCCAACCCTCTGCAGTGTGTGCCTGCGGTTCCTCCTCATGGCAGACGCACTTATAAATAGACATGAGGGTGGCGTGGCATGAGGGCAGCTGAAGGCTGGGCAGGGACAGTTTGGTGTGCGCTGTGGACACTGGGTCGTGGGGGGGGGGGTTGGGCAGCATGTAACCCAGGAGAAGTAGCAGCGGAGTGTCATGCAGGCAGTGATTGTGCTTTGTTGGTGGTAGTGTGGTGCTTAGCTAAGGTATGCATTGCTAATGAGGGCTTTTCAGAAGTAAAAGTTGTTGGGAGGGGGGGGGGCACTCTTGCCACTATTGTGGCTTAATAGTGGGACCTGGGAACTTGAGATGCAGCCCAACATGTAGCCCCTCGCCTGTCCTATCCGTTTCTGTGTCGTTCCCATCACTTTCTTGAATTGCCCAGATTTTCACAAATGAAAACCTTAGCGAGCATCGGCGATATACAAAAATGCTCGGGTCGCCCATTGACTTCAATGGGGTTCGTTACTCGAAACGAACCCTCGAGCATCGCAAAAAGTTCGTCCCGAGTAACGAGCACCCGAGCATTTTGGTGCTCGCTCATCTCTAGTTTTAATCCTTTGCTTCAGTAACCCTGCGAGACCTGGGATAACATGAGAGATTCCCTGGCTCCTAAACCTTCATCACTCACCCCTTTACGGGTATTACATAAGCTTCTGGGAATTGAGGGGGACCCCTGCACTGTGAATCTTTGGATGAAACTTGAAGGGTTTCAGATTAAAGATTTACAAGCCTTAGCACATTTAAATTCACAAGATGCCCTACATGCCTTTCTGCTGAACCAAAACTTTTCCTTCCTTCAAAAGGCTCACATCACCAGGGTTTTTGGAAATTTTCTTAAACTCCATAAATCCACCAGACCTCTAACTCCCTTTGAGAGAACTTTAATGAACAAGACACCTTTTAGGAACATTGCGTTTATCAGGAAAAACTTTGTCCTCCACCAGGAATTTATAAACCTGCTTTTCTGACTTCATGTGAGAAGGAACTTCGTATTTCGCTCTCTACCCATGATATTAACGTGATCCTAAGGACTGCTTTCGGACACTCTCCCTGCATTCTGTCCCAAGAGAGTCACTACAAACTACTTCCCATAATAGATGCTGGAGGTGTAATGCCAGTATTGGCTCTTTCCTCCATATTTAGTGGGAGTGTCCGTTGGTGGTACCATTCTGGCAGGACATGGAAGTAGTGCTACGGAAACTGTCTTCCCACAATTTGGAAATCATTCCTGAAATGGTATTTCTCTGGAGGCCATCTACTCCTTTTCATCCTTTTACACATAAGCTGATTGCTTTCCTATTGGACGCGGCCAAAGCCCTAATACCGCGCCTCTGGTTGCAAAAACTACCCCCTACTCTAGACCAATGGATGGAAAGAGTGGAGCTTATGTACAACCTGGAGGACCTCACTAGCTGGTCAAGAGGCACACATGAGAATTTTATACACATCTGGGTTTCCTGGCGTTTGTTTAAGAAGGATTTCAGAAAAACCAAGTGTTTACTCGAGCATTGGGTGGAGTGAGACATAGACTGTATCTTGACTTACTCAGCTCACTCAAGAGCTATTCCCTCCCCCCCCCCCAATACTGTATATACCATTATTATTTCTTCCCTTCCCTACCCTTTTCATCTGACCCCGCCCCCCCCTTTTTATTTCATTCCTTGCATTATTCGCTAACATAATGTTATATATTAGGTCTATACGAAGACCTATATTTGCATATCTAAAACAATTGTTATAGAATAGTTTTATAGGTGTCACCTGGAGTAGCGGAGATTTTTGGTTGCACTACCTTACCACTGAGTGTTACCTTAGGGGACCTTGAGGCCTTTGACATATTTCTGAAGGTATATTCTATGTAAGCATTGCATGTTTGATATTTGAAAATCTTGATAAAGATTATTTTTTTAAAAATGCAGCTTGAGCACAGCGCAAGAAAAACACTGGAATATCGCCAGTGTTTTCAATGGGGCCAGTGGCAGCAGCGCTAGCCCCATTGAAAACATAGGAAGAATACCGCGGACTTCTGCCACAGCTGTCACAGCTGTGGCAGGAGTTTCCTTCAGCCCCGCAGGGACTGCGGGAATGAAGTGCAGCATGCTTTACCATTGCTTCCAATGGGGTCGGCGCTGCTGCCAGCCCCATTGAAAGCAGTGGTTTGTGGCAACCCACGCAGGATGATTTTCGAGGAAGGGCTTGAAATATTAGCCCTTCCCTGAAAATCATCATTAGTTGGATAAAAAACCAAAAAAATATATACTCACCTCTCCGCCGCTCAGACGCGTCCTCCAGCTGGCTCCCCTGCATTGCAGTCCAGCACTTTCAGCAGGCGGTGATTTAAAAATCCCCACCTCCTGAAAGGGCTGTGCTGATTGACTGAGCACTCAGCCAATTACAGCCAGCGCTTAGCTATTCAGCTTAGCTAGCCAGCCGGAGAACGCGTCTGTGCGGCGGAGAGGTGAGTATGTTTTTTTTTTAATCTAGCTGTGACAGAAGTCCGCGGTATTCTCCCTATGTTTTCAATGGGGCTAGCGCTGCTGCTGGCCCCATTGAAAACACTAGCGATATTCCAGCGTTTTTCTTGAGCTGCGAGGTGAGTGTTTTCACTTGCTCTTGCAGCACAAGAGAGAATAAAACGCCAGTGGGTGTCCACCCTAACTTAGTTTTTGGTAGCTTTACAGATGTTCCATGGAGCAAACTCATGCTTGTGTGTTGTGTTCACCTGGTAAAATTTGTCCTCATAAAATTTGTGACATTGCTTTTAAAATAAGCAGCACACCTGCTGTCTTGCATAATGTAATTTCTGATAGCTGCATAGCTGCTTCTTGGAGCGGGCCCATACTTGAGTGTTGTGTTCATCTGGTAGAATTTGCCCTTGTAAAATTTATGAAATTGCTAAAACAAGCAGCACACTTACTATCTTGCGTAACATAATTTGTGGTAGCTCAGCTGTTCCTTGGAGCAGGCCCGTTCTTGAGCATTCTATGCATCTGGTGGAATTTGTCCTTAAAAAATGTATGACATGGCTTTTAAAACAAGCAGCAGCATATCTGCAATTTTCTTTTATCTAGGAGACCTTATGTGGGCCTTCTGCTGTTTTCAATGACACCCCTGTGCCACGATTGACACCCCCACCACTGTACAATAGTTTAATCAATTTTTGTGAGGAGGGCAGTGTTCCCCAGATGTGTGGATGCATTCCCATGGAATTTGGGGGACTTTGCCTGCACGGGGGACCTTCCAGAGGCCAGATTTTTCAGCCTGATTTTTATTTCCATTGACTTTTATGATAGTTGGAGTGGGCTGTGGTGATTTACAATGATTTTGGTGAAATCGGCCCGATCGCGACACAAATTGTTCATTTTACTACTCGCTCATCGTAACTTTTTTCTGCTGTGTGGGGAAGTAGCCTAATTAGCTAGTGCTGTATCCTCAATTGTGCAGGTTGCTGAGCTATAATCTGATAGCATTGTTTGTTCAGAAAATTCTGCACCAAAATCTGCATGTATACATTTAGGTTATGGAGCAGACATCTGCAGCAGCAGACGGGTACATTTGCACAGGGAATAGAATGCATTGATATCGATTCGGTTCATTCTTATTTTTCCTTTTTTGTACCTTTATTTTGTGCGCATGGAAAAAAATAGGACATGCTCTATTTTTGTGCAGAATCGAACACAAGAGGTCCTCATAGAAGTGTATGAGCGCTTAAAGGGGTTGTCTCGCGGCAAACCTCAAAATTTTACCTTATCCCATTCCCCCTGTCACCCCCCTGGCATAAAATAGCAAATTAAAGCGGTTTTTAAACCGCTTGCTACTCACCGATCCGACGAAATAAGGACTTTCAAAAATCTTCTCCCAAAGATGGCCGCCGGTCCTTTCCCAGGGATGCACTGCGGTTTTCTCCCATGGTGCACCGCGGGTCTTCTCCCATGGTGCACCATGGGCTCTGTGCGTTCCATTGCCGATTCCAGCCTCCTGATTGGCTGGAATCGGCACACGTGACGGGGCGGAGCTACGATGACAACGCGGTGACCAGCTCTCCGGCACAAGCGGCCCCATTCACCAGGCAGAAGACCGCACAGCGCAAGTGCGTCTAAAAAAGCAAGAAGACATCAGAATTAGACGGATCCATGGCGACGGGGACGCTAGCAACGCAGCAGGTAAGTGAATAACTTCTGTATGGCTCATATTTAATGCACGATGTACATTACAAAGTGCATTAATATGGCCATACAGAAGTGTATAGCCCCACTTGCTTTCGCGAGACAACCCCTTTAATGCGTGAGTAAATGCACAATACACTGCGCAATTTTGTGATAAAATAACACATCTGGACCACAAATAGCCTTGTAAAAAATGGCAGGGGGTGGGGATTGGGGGTTGAGGCATGCGCCCATTTTAATATTCTCTGTGTGCGTAAAAAGTGACGATACTCATACAAAAGCACTTCATTCATGGCGCAAATGTGTTGTGTTTAGGTGAGCAAAAAACACATTCACCCTTCTTATAGAGTCCTAAGCTGCGTCTTTTGGTGCATCCTGCAGAAATATTCATAATCAACATGTGCAAAAGGTTCCTAGGATACTTTTCACATTTGCACATTTGACACAATCATGCCACAGGACTCAGCCAAATTCACCGCTGTGGAATTCCACACCAAAATACTCAGGTCTAACACGCAGAATGGAGTATTCCGCAACAGTACTCAGCCCCAAAATCCACATTGCTAAAGTGCAGATTTTGATGTGGAATTGAAAATGCTGTCTCGATGTCTCTTTACAAACAGGGATATTGCCATATTACAGCTGCAGCCTGTAGAATTGAGACTGCAGCACTAGATAATAATACAGGATGTAGCTCAAAACTAATGCAAAACCATTCTATATAAAACAATGGATTTCCATAGTAGTTCAATTTCTTCAATTATTTTCATTTTTTAGGTAAATTCCATTATTGTGCACACTCTAAGATGTGATCATATACTTCCAAATAAAATCTACATAATATAAAGGTATTTATGTGTTTGAACATAATCAGAAATAAGTTATTGCCTACATCAATACTAAGCAAACATTGCGAAAATTGATGAAAAGATGCTTAGGCGTACCTTGTGGATATCAACACTTTAACCTTTGAGTCAACCTTTTTAAATTATTGACTACATTATAGACAAATATGTATTATGCTGAGGAGTTGCAGGGAAGTTTTACTTAAAATCACTTTGATTTATCCCTCTAATTTTAAATGAAACGCATGCTTGACCAGGGGATTTAGATTTTACAGCATAAATAGACAACCCTAATTTACTAAGAAGACAGCATCATGACAGCATCACAAGGACCTCTCCCAAACTCATTTATAATCATTGTTAATAAAATGGCTTTGGGGGGGAAGAGTGAGCCCAGGAGCCCAGGAAGCCTTTCACTTGACATATAAATAACATGCATGAGTTTATATTTCTTTGTTTTGGAGCGGCTGTTTAGAAGAAAAGAAAATAACCTTTACTGCATGGTAGGAATAAAAAGGGATGATTCATCTCTGTAAATCTGCTTGTTGAATTTGATGGATCATTCTTAAAAGCAATGCTGCTAATCTTCAGGTTTTCTTTTTTTAGGTTATTCACAGATCAGTGGGTTTTCTGGCTAATACAGGTCCTGATTCTCTTCTGTCTTCACACATGGTATTCATCATATCTTGACAAGGAAAGACCTTCAGTCAACAAATAACCTTCACTGAAGTAAGACATGTAAGTGGGTTTCTGTATGAAAGCTAGCTTTTATGGATGAATAAAAAAACAACTACATTGTAAAAATAACACAGTTATTTGTTTCACTACTAATATAATTTGTTTATATGCAATATTTGTTTTACTGCACCTTGTATCAAGTCTAAGAAAAGGAGATAGAAGAGAAGACGTCTCAGTATATTTTACATTTTATGGTCCAAATTACAGAGAAACATTTCTGTCTCACTCGCTATATGTATATACGCTCATTGTAAAAAAAAATCAAGCACCAAGAATCGAATGAAACTTTCTATGTGTGATTGCAACATTGATAAAAGTGATTACAATATCAGAGCAAAAAAATAATTATTGCAGGGAACTGAACTTTGAAGGGGGGACTAGTACCTGGTAAGGTTGCCTCTAGCTTGGATACAAGATGTATCAGTAAAATACAAAAAAATATACCAGCGCTCCAGTGTTTGGAAGATAACAGGCAGAGAGTGTAACTGTTTATATGAAGATCTAGTTGTACAGTATATGTTACTTACTTCACAGGGGTGCTTGTTGAAAAGCACCCCTGGATCCAGGAAGGCAGGCAGAATTCAAACGATGTGAAAGGAAATCTTTATTTGCGACGCGTTTCGTCCGTAATGTTGGCCTTTCTCAAGCATTGCACGTTTACATATCCCCACCCCCAGCCTCCGAGAAAAGCTGTGGGCCTTATCACAGCTTTTGCCCCTCCAGGGTAAAAACTCCAGGCTCAGGGGTTCTCCCTGTCTGGGGCTATTACTGTCCCTCTATGTTCCATCATTGGTATTTCTTCAGGTCCATGGGTAGAGTCTGTCTCTACTGACTCTGCTCTGCTACTGTTTGGAACTTCTTTTCTTTTCTGTCTGAACGGAGTACTAGACCTCTCTAGTCTCTAACCTTACTTCTAGCAACACAACTATTTGACTCTCAGAGTTGCACCTTTGCACTTAAAGGGGTTGTCTCGCGCCGAAACGGGTTTTTTTTTTTTCAATAGGCCCCCCGTTCGGCGCGAGACAAACCCAAAGGATGGGTTAAAAAAAAAATATATATATATATATTACTTACCCGAATCCCCGCTCTGCGACGACTTCTTTCTTCCTTCTCCAAGATGGCCGCCGGGATCTTCACCCACGATGCACCGCGGGTCTTCTCCCATGGTGCACCGTGGGCTCTGTGCGGTCCATTGCCAATTCCAGCCTCCTGATTGGCTGGAATCGGCACACGTGACGGGGCGGAGCTACAATGACGACGCGGGACCAGCTCTCCGGCACGAGCGGCCCCATTCACAAGGCAGAAGACCGGACTGCGCAAGCGCGTCTAAAAACGCCAGAAGACAGCGAATTTAGACGGAACCATGGAGACGGGGACGCCAGCAACGGAGCAGGTAAGTGAATAACTTCTGTATGGCTCATAATTAATGCACGATGTATATTACAAAGTGCATTAATATGGCCATACAGAAGTGTATGACCCCACTTGCTGCCGCGAGACAACCCCTTTAACTTCTTAGCGGACTTTTGAAACACAGCCTTTTACTCTGACACCCCTTTCAGGGTGTGCGTCGAGGTTAGAGCTTCAGTCTCTTTCTTAAGATTCTCCAACAGGGTCTCCATTCCTTCTACTGGTTGTTGGAACACGCTTTTAAACTTTTCTCGTACCAGAATTTTCTTTTCAGTATCTGTCTTAGTGCTAATATAGTCTTGTATTTCCATGTACATCTGCTTGTTAAGCCATTCTTTTGCATCTTTAGCAGACATTGTTTTCCCCTCAGTAAGCCTCCGTTAACACATCTTCTGTCGCTTCTTCCAGTTGGACAGATCTGACTTTGGTAATCAAGGGCCACACTAATATCTTTTACTTCCTGCTGAAGACTCACTGTAAACTTAGAGTTTCTATAAAGAAAAAGCAGCTGATTCATAGCTTCCAATTCTTCTAGGATTTCATTGTCTTGCTCTTCAACAGAAACCCAGCATGTAGGGTACTCATTGGAGATGAGCGAGCACACTCGTCCGAGCTTGATGCTCGTTCAAGTATTAGGGTACTCGAGATGCTCGTTACTCGAGTCGAACACCACGCAGTACTCAAGTCAATTGCATTTCCTTCCCTACATGTTTAGCACCATTTTCTAGCCAATAGACATGCGGGGAAGGCATTACCACTTCCTGCTGTGACATTCCAGCACTGTCTCCCCCCCCCCCCCCCCACAGTAGTGATGGCTGGGCCGATCAGGTGACCACCGAGTACTTAAAGTGGTCCCGCCCCGCGGCTCGCCTCAGATGCATGCTGGCAGAGGTTAGGGATAGTGCTGCTGCTGAAATAGGGACAGTGTTAGAGTAGAATCCTGTCGTCAAGAACCCCAACGGTCCTTCTTAGGGCTACTCCTCATAGTGTGCATTATTGTTGTGGCTGGCTGGGAGCAGAAGTGCACACATTTTTTTTTAAGCATCTCGGGCTGTGCAGGCCATTTCAGCTATACTTTTCTGTGTGTGCAGTGCATAAGGCAGAATGTAGGGATACAGCTACTTGTATAGGGAAGGTTTTAAAGATCTCCTGATCCTCTGTACAAGAACCCCAACAGTCCTTCTTAGGGCTACATCTGACCGTGTGCATTATAGTTGTGGCTGGCTGGGAGTAGTAGTGCATCAATTTTTGTATTATGCATCGAGGCCTGTTCCCAGCCTTTCAGTAATAGCGTTCTCAGCCTGCAGTGCCGTACAACCAACTCTCACCGTGAAACTGCACTGTAACATTTCCTAGCCTACTGCAAACTACTTCAGTTATACCGTTCTGTTTGTGCTGAGCATAACGCAGAGTTTAGGGACACAGCCACTTCTATAGGGAAAGTTATATAGTCCTGATCCTCCGTGCAAGAACTCCAACGCTCCTTCTTAGGGCTACATCTGACCATGTGCTTTACAGTTGTGGCTGGCTGGGAGAAGTAGTGCATCCATTTTTGTATCACGCATCTAGGCCCGTTCCCAGTCTTTCAGTAATAGCGTTCTCAGCCTGCAGTGCCGTACAACCAGCTCTCACTGTGAAACTGCACTCTAACATTTCCTAGCCTACTGCAAACTACTTCAGTTATACCGTTTTCTGTCTGCAGTGCATTAGACAGAGGTCTCAAAGCTAAACAGTACTGAAACATTTCCTGGGCCACTGCAAAGTGTTTCAGCTTTGCCGCTGTGCAGAGCGTCTCAAAATACCCTTTCCTTGGTGGGGTTGAGATAGCCACAGTTACCAGCACTATCCACTGGCTTTAGAGTCTTATCCCACTCCATACAGCCTCTCTTATCTACAAGTCTCTGCGAGCAGTAACTTACCCCTAGGTATCAGTGCAAGACAGCGGGTTAATTTTTTCCTAGTCACAGCATAGAGCCTCCGCTATCTACAAGTATCTGTGTGCGGTGAATTAAGCCACAGTTGTCAGTGCTGTACAGTGGGGTAATTTATTTGGGCCCTGCTCTATTCTTAATCTGCCATGATGAAGAGTAGGGGTAAGGGTCGAGGACGCGGACACGGCCGTCCAAGTTTCACCACCTCCGGGTCACACCACTGCCTCTTCCCCTGTGCCCCAACCTGCCACACAGATCCAATCCCCCTCCCAGGACACAGGCACGAGCGCCTCCCGGCCTGCACCCACACCCTCACCTCCATCGTCCTCCACTCCATCCAGCAATGTCTCTCAGCGCAGCGTTCAGCTGTTGCTAACACAAGCGTTGGAGCGAAAGCGCAAATACGCCGCCACCCACCCGCATGCACAAGCTTTAAATGTGCACATTGCCAAATTAATCAGCCTGGAGATGCTGCCGTACAGGCTTGTGGAAACGGAGGCTTTCAAAAACATGATGGCGGCAGCGGTCCCGCGCTACTCGGTCCCCAGTCGCCACTATTTTTCCCGGTGTGCCATCCAGCACGTCTCCGCAACATAAATCGTGCCCTCACCAACGCGGTTACTGCCAAAGTCCACTTAACCACGGACATGTGGACAAGTACTGGCAGACAGGGCCACTATATCTCCCTGACGGCACATTGGGTGAACTTGGTGGAGGCTGGGACCGAGTCAAAGCCTGGGACCGCTCACGTCCTACCCACACCCAGAATAGCGGGTCCTACCTTGGTGCTGGTATCTGCGGCGTTTTAGGACACCTCCTCCAAACCCTCCCCTTCTCCTCCTCTGCCACCTCTAACTCTCAATTAAGCAGTCTGAGCACATCGCCAGCAGTTGGTAGCATGCGGGGCAGCAGCACAGTGGTGGGCAAGCGTCAGCAAGCCATGCTGAAACTAATCAGCTTAGGTGACAAGAGGTACAGGGCCCCCAAGCTGCTGCAGGGTCTGACAGAGCAGACCGACCTCTGGCTTTCGCCGCGGCTCTGCAGCTAGGCAGCCTTACACAGGTGCCATGCCTGGCCCACATCTTCAATCTGGTGGTTCAGCGGTCTCTGAAAAACTACCGCCATTTGTCTGACCTGCTCGGCAAGGTGCGCCGCATCTGCGCACATTTCCGTAAGTCCACCACGGACGCTGCCACCCTGAGGACCCTGGAACGGCGGTTTCAGCTGCCAGAGCACCGACACGCTGGAATTCTACGCTGCACATGTTGGGCAGGCTATATGAGCAGCATAGAGGAATAGTGGAATACCAGCTGCAACATGGGCGATGGAGTGGTAGTCAGCCTCTGCAATTTTTTACTGAGGAGTGGGCATGGATGACAGATATCTGCCAGGTCCTCAGAAACTTTGAGGAATCTACCCAGATGGTGAGCGGCGATGTGGCAATCATTAGCGTTACCATCCTGCTGCTTTGCCTGCTGAGAAGTTCGCTGCTAAGCATAAAGGCCGACGCTTTGCGGTTGGAACAGGAGATGGGGGATGACAGTATGTCGCTTGATAGCCAGTCCACCCTCATGTCTATATCTCAGTGCGTTTTGGAGGAGGGGGAGGAGAAGGAAGAGGAGGAGGGGGAAGAGACAGCTGGTCACACAGCAGAGGGTACCCATGCTGCTTGCCTCTCATCTGTTTAGCGTGTATGGGCTGAAGAGGGGAGGAGGATCCTGAAAGTCATCTTCCTAGTGAGGACAGCGATGTGTTGCGTACTGGGACCCTGGCACACATGGCTGACTTCATGTTAGGCTGCTTTTTCCGTGACACTCGCGTTAGACGCATTCTGGCCAACACGGATTACTGGGTGTACACCCTTCTCGACCCATGGTATAAGGAGAACCTTTACACTCTCACTCCCGAAGAGGAAAGGGGTATGAGAGTGATGCAATACCACAGGGCCCTGGTAGAAAAAGTGATGCTAAAGTTCCCATCTGACAGCGCTAGTGGCAGAAGATGCAGTTCAGAGGGCCAAGTAGCAGGGAAGGAGCGGGGATCAGGCAGCATGTCCAGCGCAGGCAAGGGAACACTCTCCAAGTCCTTTGCCAGCTTCATGGCTCCCAAGCAAGACTGCGTCACCACTCCCCAGTCAAGGCTGAGTCGGAGGGAGCACTGTAAAAAGATGGTGAGGGAGTACGTAACCGATCGTACCACCATCCTCCGTGATGCCTCTGCTCCATACAACTATTGGGTGTCAAAGCTGGACATGTGGCACAAACTTACGCTGTACGCCCTGGAAGTGCTGGCCTGGCCTGCCACTAGAGTCTTGTCAGAGAGGGTGTTTAGTGCAGCTCGGGGAATCGTCACAGATAAGCGTACCTGCCTGTCAACTGCCAGTGCCGACATACTTACACTCATAAAGATGAGCAAAGGCTGGAATTTCCCAGACTTCTCTTCTCCAGTGGCGGAAAAAAGCGGAACCTAATGATTCTTTTCGCTGCAGCAGGAGAAAAATGCATCCTCTATCACCACAAAAAAGGGGGAATTAGCCTTGTCAATTACTCTTGGATATTATTACTCCTCCTCCTCTTACTCCTCCTCCTAAAACAGCCTGTCATCACGCTGAACTGCAAATTTTTCTGCGGCCCAAAAGGCTCTGTTTAAAAGTTTTTTTTACAATTTTTCAAAGTTTCAAAAGTATTGATACTTTAACAGAAACCAATTTTTTTCACAGGACTGCCTCCAGGCTCTGCTACAAATTAAGCAACAGCGAGCTGCATCTTTAAAAAATGTTTCTGGGTTTCACCAGCCCTCGCTGTTGAGCAATTTTTCAGGGGTGCACTTGTACTCTTGGTACACCAATTTTTCTGTCTCTCACCTATATGGTTATCTAACTAATTTTTCCAGCCTTCGCCTACACTCTTGGTAACCAAATTTTTTCAGGTGTTCACCTATACTCTTGGTACACCAATGTTTCAGGGGTTCGCCTACACTCTTGCTACAGAAATGTTACTGGGGTCCGCCTACACTCTTGCTACAGAAATGTTACTGGGGTTCGCCTATATTTTTGCTACAGAAATGTTACAAGGGTCTGCCTATACTCTTGCTACAGAAATGTTACTGGGTCCGCCTATGCAGTTTCTACTGAATGGTTTGAGGGGTTCGCCTATACCTTTGCTACAGAAATGTTACTGGGGTCTCCCTATACTCTTGCAACAGAATTGTTACAGGGGTCCGCCTATACTCTTGCTACAGAAATGTTACTGGGGTCTCCCTATATTTTTGCTACAGAAATGTTACTGGGGTCCGCCTATACCTTTTCTACTGAATGGTTTGAACAGTTCGCCTAAACTCTTGATACAGAAATGTTACAGGGGTTTGCCTATACTTTTGCTACAGAAATGTTACTGGGGTCCGCCTACACTCTTGCTACAGAAATGTTACTGGGGTCTGCCTATGCTGTGCATGCACAAAGACTTCCCATCACTGTGTTTTATCTATCTGGCACAAATACACGGAAATGCGGGTGCAAAAATGCTCAATGTGAAGGAAGCAATTGAAATCAACGCTAGATAGAACCAATGCTTTTCAATTGCAGCGGTCACATGCGAATTTTACGTGCAGAAAAAACTTCTGCTGCGAAAATTATAGGACACCGGTTCGCAGAAAGCATGTAACTGCGGCAAACCGGTGTTCTATGTATGTGAAACCCCTGGATGCTTTTGCATCCAGGGGTTTCGCCTTGCGCTTAATGGGGCCGGTGGCAGCAGTGCCGACCCTATTGAGAACCAATACTGAAGATCGCTCTCCTCTGCCACAACTGTCATAGCTGTGCCACAGCTGTCACAGCTGTGGCAGAAGAGCGCGATGTTCTCCCATTGAATTCAATGGAGCTGGCAATACAGTCGGCTCCATTGAAAGCAATGGGCTGCCGGCAAGCACTGCAGTGATTTTCGGGGAAGGCTTCAAATATAAGCCCTTCCCTAAAAATCAATCCAAAAATGTGTAAAAAAAAAATCTATACTCACCGGCTCTTCTCTTGCACTGCTCTGAGTAGTATTCAGCAGGCGGGGATTTAAAATCCCCGCCTGCTGAATGGGCTGCCTCTGATTGGTCACAGTGCTTAGCCAATCAGAGGCAGCTCTCAGCTATTGAATGACAGCTGAGCCTCAGCCTCTGTTTGGTCCCTGCACTCAGCCAATCAGAGGCAGCACTCACCCATTCATGAATTTATGAATGGGTGAGTGCTGCCTCTGACTGGCTGAGAGCAGGGACCTATCAGAGACAGCTCTCAGCTGTCATTCAATAGCTAAGAGCTGCCTCTGATTGGTCACAGTGCTCAGCCAATCAGAGGCAGCCCACTCAGCAGGCAGGGATTTTAAATCCCCACCTGCTGAATACTACTCAGAGCAAGGCCGGAGAAGAGCTGGCTGGACGCGGCTGAGCCCAGGCAGCTGCAGAGAGGTGAGTATAGATTTTTTTTTTCTACATATTTTTGGATTGATTTTCAGGGAAGGGTTCATATTTGAAGCCCTTCCCCGAAAATCACTGCAGCGCTTGCCGGTAGCCCATTGCTTTCAATGGAGCCGGCTGTATTGCCGGCTCCATTGAATTCAATGGGGAAACATCGCGCTCCTCTGCCACAGCTGTCACAGTGTCCAGTGACAATGGGACTCCCCGCCGAGATGAAGAAATCCTCTGCCACAGCTGTCACAGCTGCAGCAGGGGATAACGGGAAACGCCCATGTGACCGAGCCCTTTTGAGCGGATAAATGCTGCTAGCAGCGTTTTTTTCGCCGTGACGCCCGCTTAGGTCACACGAATTTTGAATACATCAGTTATGCGTTCAAAAATTCATGCGCCAAAACGCCTGTGCGACTGAGCCCTTAGGCTGGGCTCACACAACCTCAAGCTTAAAAGGCTGCATGTAAAGCAACGATTTTGGACTAGGCATGACAGAGTATCTCACGCACACTGTCATGAGCAGTCTACCTAGTTTCTTTTTTTTTTTATTTCCCGCTCTGTCGTTTAGCGACGTTGTGTATAAACACCGCACATACACAATGTAATTGCGTATGTACAGCATTTATTACATGCCCATATAGAATAGGGCTGTATCGCATGTAATGGTAAAATAGGACACACTGCGTGTATTATGTGCAATGTATGTACACAAATGTGAATGGAACAATGAAAGTCAATGTACTTTCATTGACTCCATTCATAGTGTATTATACGTGATTAGATTACGTTTGTGCGAGCCTGCCCTCAATGTATGTTCTCTCTTTGTACCCCTTTAAGCAAACAAAGTATTAGTGTATTACAGAAATAGATCAAAGCAAACTTTTTACAATCAAATAAAATAGAGCTTGAAGCCTCTACGGAGAAGCACAAATGTTCAGCGACTAGAGAGAAGCTGAAAATATTCATAAAATAACAGTCTGAATAACCTCAGAGACAGACAAAGATTGGAGGTCAACATCAAATACAGATTCATCACTAGTATTGTACTGAAGCTTCTCTTGCTGCATCACAAGATATCTCCAAGAATGTGGAGAGAAAGAATTTTACATTTGCATGACAAACTTCAGATTCCTGTTTCTAAGGACAGCTTGAAGACGTTCACACTGCACATTCTCATCACCATCCACTCATCTATGAGCAGTCAGAACAACAATCAGCCGGTGTCAATGAAGGAAAAGATCAGAGGGAAACAATTATTTGTCATTGCCCTTGATCAATACATAAAAATCACTTGGAGCACAAGTGGTTAATACAGTTGCTGCTTATAGGAACAATTTTCAATTGGAATTGAGAGAGTCATCACGATACTCCTTAGGCCTCTTTCATGTGAGACGTTCGTTTGCATCCTGGCCACATTGTGGCTGAAAATCGCGTGAATGAAGAATATCCGCAATCAAGTCCTGACCTTATGTTAGCGTTTATCTCATCCATTCAAACAAGCGGCTGTGGCGTTGTGGATAATAAAATATGCTGCTGCGCAGAAATCCCTAGGACTGCACAAAACCTCAGAATGACTGCTAATGCTTAAATAAAGACAGCTGTCTTCCTTTCCCAGCGTTAGACGCAGGTAAACTCCCTCCCCCTTTTTTTTCAGTTCCCATAGGAGTCTATGTATAACATCTTACCGGCACTGGATAGGAGACACCCATGTAGTGGCCGTGCAGGATTGGAGAGTAGTCAGGGGGAAGCCGGAGGTAGTCAGCAGGTAGTCACATTTGCAGTACAATGGATGAGGCAGGAAGCGTTGTCAGATGGGAAGCCAAGAGTCGTCAGTAGGTAGTCATGTATGTAGAAGAGGAGCAGGAGAGAAACAGGTGAGGAGAGGAAGCTTGATACAGGCAATGGAGTACAATAATCATGCAATGCAGGAGTGTCAGGCCCAGGCTTTTATAGGAAGTCCTAATCAGCAACAGTCAGAACTAGAACAAGGGCTGGATAGTATGATCTGGAAAAAAAGGTAAAAGTATGCAGAGGGCTTTGCCTAAAGGCCTGGATAGCTCAATAAGAAGGGCTGCTGCTTGGAGTGCAGGAGGTTCCCGGTTTAAGTCCTGACACTATGGACACCATGTAGCTCAACAAAAGATAGGGCATTGTCTATCTTTTCATGCACTGTATAAAATTATGACCAAAAATGGTTGCCGATGTTCTATTTTTGATGCTCATGTGCATAAATGCATTAGAATCCAATGCTTAACATGGTCGCAATGTTTGCATGCAGCTACAATAGCTGCGTATATACGCTCATGTGAAAGAGGTCTTACCCAGAAGGGGGGGGGTGACTTCCCCAATGTCTGCAAAGATCACCCTTATGGAAATCTCCCTCAGTTTCTCAGGATCAACTTTTTCTGCAACAGATCATTCATTTGTGGTTTCAGTAGTTGATACTTGTAAATGGCTTTTCCTTCTCACAGTTTTTAAGGCTATTTTTCTGGCCTGTAAAATTGTCACAGTATTCCTATGTATTTTTAAGGCCCCTACTCACACAGCATAGTTGTTGCAGGCATTCCACCTACAGCAGATACACAAGAAATCCGCAGTAGCAAAATCCACAGCTGAAAGGCCTCTTCACATGTGTTTTAGTCCCGTTATATGGCACAGCCGCATAATGGAATGAAGTGAAACCACTGATGTCAATGGTTTAGTTTTCACTATCTAGAATCTCGCATGCTAATAGTACAGGCGAAAAAAGATATGACTTGCCCAATCTTTCTCGCACGTACTTAAAGGGGTTGTCCCGCGCCGAAACGGGTTTTTTTTTTTTCAATAGGCCCCCCGTTCGGCGCGAGACAAACCCGATGCAGGGGTTTAAAAAAAAAAACGGATAGTACTTACCCGAATCCCCGCGCTCCGGTGACTTCTTACTTACCTTGCGAAGATGGCCGCCGGGATCTTCACCCACGGTGGACCGCAGGTCTTCTCCCATGGTGCACCGTGGGCTCTGTGCGTTCCATTGCCGATTCCAACCTCCTGATTGGCTGGAATCGGCACACGTGACGGGGCGGAGCTACGAGGAGCAGCTCTCCGGCACGAGCGGCCCCATTCAGAAGGGAGAAGACCGGACTGCGCAAGCGCGTCTAATCGGGAGATTAGACGCTGAAATTAGACGGCACCATGGAGACGAGGATGCTAGCAACGGAACAGGTAAGTGAATAACTTCTGTATGGCTCATAATTAATGCACGATGTATATTACAAAGTGCATTAATATGGCCATACAGAAGTGTATACCCCCACTTGCTTTCGCGGGACAACCCCTTTAATACTACAGGGCAGAACTTATCTTCCCGCTGTTTTTTTCAAACTCACGTGCATGGGTTAGGAATTTGAAAAGTTTGAGAAGAAAAAAAACTGTTTATACGGAACTACAACGCGTAGTTGCGCATACAGCCATGTGTTTTTACCCAAATAGTGTGGATTTGGCAGCGGTTTATATTGCAGATCTGCCACAGAATTTAACCCTTGCATTTCAACGGTTGAAATCTGCAGCATAAATACGTAGGCATGCTGCAAGTTTAGATAATCCCCAGCGTTCTGTAAAAGCGTTGCAAATTTGGTGCTGACATTTTCCGCATTATTTTAGAAATCTCCTTCACATGGCGTGTCGTGTAAATGCTGCGGAAGGCCCCGCACAGAAACGTCACTCACCCGGCCGCCGGCTCCGGTCTGCACATTAAAGAGCCGGGGCCGCCAGGTGCGTGAGTACGCGCTCGTCCCTGCAGGCGCTCGGGTCGGGTCCCGCGGCGAGAATTCTGCAGGCGGCCGAAAGGTGACTTTTTTTCTAGAGATTTTTATATGGGATTTTCTCATGTCTGTTTCCATCCAAGGACAGTAGCTTAATGGGTTCTTCACACAGGCATTTGTGCAACTACGCTCGCCGCTATGCAGCTCCTTGCGCATGAACTTTTTTTTTTCTTACTTTTTTTCTATGAATACTCAAACCTTGCACTATAGCACGCGAGTGGGAAGATAGGTCCTGCTCTAACTTTCCAGCACGTAGTTTTAACTACTTGTGAGAAAACTAGGGCAAGGGAAAACGTACCCATTGAAATCAATGGTTTTGTTCCGTACTGTTATGCGGCCGTGATTTTCACGCAGCTTCACACAGGCATATGAGCAATCACGCACGACTCAGTGCAATGTATTCGCAATGTGAATTAGGTTTTTTTGCGTGTATAATGCTTTTTTCCAGTGGAATTGCACAGAGTAGTGCGCATCTCTTTGTATATTGCGTGCACATTTACACACCCCCTGTAGACTTCTATAAGGACATTTGGAGCACAAATGTGGACAAAAATAGAACATGATGCAATTTGTTTGCGTGTGTGAAATGCGCACGCAAAATATGGGACTGTGTGAACCCTTTGTAATCACTGGGTTCTATTCTCTGGTACTGCACACGCAAATATTGTGCACACAAATATGTGCGCAAATACACCTGTGTGAAGCCGCTCTAAAGGGATATGATGCATATTGAAAAAAATGCAATTGAAGAAAAAAAATGCACCAAAATTTAAAAAAACGGATTGTTTGCTTGTACCGTTTAATTTCTAATATTGGCTTTAAACTAACATTCAGCCATAGAACTATTTCTAAAAATGAAAAAGCTGGAACAGTAAGCCAGGAAAAACAGTGCAGAATCTACAGTATTTTATCTAAACAGTCTTATGTGTCACCAACGTTAGGCCACTTTCACACCATGGAATTTATATAGATTTGGGCGTTGATTCTGGTACAAATACAAAGCGAAATCCGCACGATTTTAGCTCTCTGCTGAATGCTCTGCAATTTCACATTGTACCGTAGTTCATATGGTTCGAATTTTCCGCACACGGATTGTGAAGATTGCGTTGCAGAAAAAGAGAGTTGACATATCAATTCGTGGCGTGTTTTCCATGACAAATCTGCATAGAAACTGCATATGGATTTGTCCTCATGAAAAGCCTTGACGCTGAGGCTCAGCCTGTCGGATCTACATCTGAAAAATCTGATATGGAACTGACAGATAAATTATTGTGAACATGCCCTTAGGTTTCCTTCACACATAGTTTCTTTTTTTTTTTTTTGCAGCAATTTTTTGTTGAAAAGGAAGAATGTAAAATGTTAACTTTTTAAAAGAATGCCAGAAAGTCCCTGAAAAGATATCAACCCCAGATTAGGCTGCACTTGAAGACAAACACTAGAGAGCAACACAAAACGCGCAAGACAAGCAAAGAAAAACTGCACAGATAACAAGCGCCATTAGTAGTGCATTCAATATTTCCTTATTGACTTCCAGCTAGCATCTGACAATGTCTTTTCCCAAAAAAACACAAGAAAAAAAATACACCAGTTAAAATAACTGCAAAAATGTACTGATTTCCCGCAAAACTTTATGTGTTAAAGAGGTTTTCCATGGAATACTATTGATGATCTATCATCAGGATAGGTCATCAAAAGTTGATCGGCCAGGGTTCACCACATGTGACCCCAACCGATCAGCTAAACGGGTGCAAGCTGTCAGCGCCGCAATAACAGAGGTTGGAGCAGAATCTTCCACGCCGACCTCCATGTAGTGGCCGGTGCTTGAATCTGCAGGTACGGCTTTTATTGAAATCAATGGAAGCCGTGCCTGCAGTTACAGGCGCAGGCCACTACACGGAGGTCAGCGCAGAGGCTTCTGCTTCAACCCCTGTGTTATTGAGGCGCTAAATTACTGTTCTAAAGAAGACATAGATTCTCCATACGACTGTGTGCGAGGACACTTGAACAGAAAGCTCTTGAGGCGCTCTTTCCTTTTGTCTTACTGTTTGCTAATATGCATTTACTAGAGATGAGCTTGATGCTCGGGCGAATATTAGCGTGTTCGGGATGCTCGTTACTCTTAACGAGTACCACGCGATGTTCGGGTTACTTTCAGTTTCCTCTCTGAGACGTTAGTGCGCTTTTCTGGCCAATTGAAAGACAGGGAAGGCATTACAACTTCCCCCTGTGACGTTCAAGCCCTATACCACCCCCCTGCTGTGAGTGGCTGGGGAGATCAGATGTCACCCGAGTATAAAAGTCGGCCCCTCCCGCGGCTCGCCTCAGATGCCTTGTGAGTTAGCTGAGGGACAGTGGTATCGTGTTGGAGCTGCTGTAGGGAGAGTGTTAGTAGTGAGTGTAGGCTTCAAGAACCCCAACGGTCCTTCTTAGGGCCACATCTATCCGTGTGGAGGCTGCTGTTAGCAGTGTTGCCCATTTTTTTTTTTTTTCAAAATCGGCTGTGCAGAGCATTGCGCCCTGCAGTAATACTACAGGGACAGAAGTGGTGGGTAGGCAGGGAGAGTGTTAGGAGTGAGTGTAGGCTTCAAGAACCCCAACGGTCCTTCTTAGGGCCACATTTAACCGTGTGCAGAACTGTGCAGGCTGCTGTTAGCAGTGTTGCATTTTTTTTTTTTTTTTTTTAAATCGGCTGTGCAGAGCATTGCGCCCTGCAGTAATACTACAGGGACAGAATTGTGTAGGCAGGGCCAGAAGACATATATTATTGATTGAATATAGTCAGTGGGCCTTTTCTTTAACAAAAAAAGGGAAACATTCTATTTGGCCTGCCTCTGACAGTCCTCAGCGTTCTGGGTACGTGTGTGGTGGGTGCAGAACGTAAACATTAATCATACGCAGCCAGCTACGTTTAACAGCAGGCTTGCGCCAATTTCTTTCCTGCCTGGGAAAAATCACCGCTCTGCTGTAGTTAATAACTCTGCAACCCTGCAGTTCTGTGACACATTTGCAGGGCCAGAAGACATATATTATTGATTGAATATACGCAGTGGGCCTTTTCTTTAACCAAAAAAGGGAAACATTCTATTTGGCCTGCCTCTGACAGTCCTCAGCGTTCTGGGTACGTGTGTGGTGGGTGCAGAACGTAAACAGAAATCATACGCAGCCAGCTACGTTTAACAGCAGGCTTGCGCCAATTTCTTTCCTGCCTGGGAAAAATCACCGCTCTGCTGTAGTTAATAACTCTGCAACCCTGCAGTTCTGTGACACATTTGCAGGGCCAGAAGACATATATTATTGATTGAATATACGCAGTGGGCCTTTTCTTTAACCAAAAAAGGGAAACATTCTATTTGGCCTGCCTCTGACAGTCCTCAGCGTTCTGGGTACGTGTGTGGTGGGTGCAGAACGTAAACAGAAATCATACGCAGCCAGCTACGTTTAACAGCAGGCTTGCGCCAATTTCTTTCCTGCCTGGGAAAAATCACCGCTCTGCTGTAGTTAATAACTCTGCAACCCTGCAGTTCTGTGACACATTTGCAGGGCCAGAAGACATATATTATTGATTGAATATACGCAGTGGGCCTTTTCTTTAACCAAAAAAGGGAAACATTCTATTTGGCCTGCCTCTGACAGTCCTCAGCGTTCTGGGTACGTGTGTGGTGGGTGCAGAACGTAAACAAAAATCATACGCAGCCAGCTACGTTTAACAGCAGGCTTGCGCCAATTTCTTTCCTGCCTGGGAAATTAAATCACTGGTAATACAGCATGCTGAGGGGTAGGGGTAGGCCTAGAGGACGTGGACGCGGCCGAGGACGCGGAGGGCCAAGTGAGGTTTTGTGGGTACAGGCCGAACTCCTGATCCAGGTGTATCGCAGCCGACTGCTGCGCGATTACGAGAGAGGCACGTTTCTGGCGTCCCCACATTCATCGCACAATTAATGGGTCCACGCGGGAGACCTTTATTAGAAAATGAGCAGTGTGAGCAGGTCCTGTCGTGGATGGCAGAAAGTGCTTCGAGCAACCTATCGTCCACCCACAGTTCTGCGCCGTCCACTGCTGCAAATCCGAATCCTCTGTCTGCTGCTCCTCCTTCCTCCCAGCCTCCTCACTCCACTACAATGACACATGCTCAGGAGCGGGAAGACTCCCAGGAACTGTTCTCGGGCCCCTGCTCAGATTGGGCAGCAAAGGTTCCTCTCCCACCAGAGGAGTTTATCGTCACTGATGCCCAACCATTGGAAAGTTCCCGGGGTCCGGGGGATGAGGCTGGGGACTTCCGGCAACTGTCTCAAGACCTTTCAGTGGGTGAGGAGGACGATGACGATGAGACACAGTTGTCTATCGGTGAGGTAGTAGTAAGGGCAGTAAGTCCAAGGGAGGAGCGCACACAGGATTCGGAGGAAGAGCAGCAGGACGATGAGGTGACTGACCCCACCTGGTTTGCAACGCCTACTCAGGACAGGTCTTCAGAGGGGGAGGCAAGGGCAGCAGCAGGGCAGGTTGCAAGAGGCAGTGCGGTGGCCAGGGGTAGAGGCAGGGCCAGACCGAATAATCCACCAACTGTTTCCCAAAGCGCACCCTCGCGCCATGCCACCCTGCAGAGGCCAAGGTGCTCTAAGGTCTGGCAGTTTTTTACAGAGACGCCTGACGACCGACGAACAGTGGTGTGCAACCTTTGTCGCGCCAAGATCAGCCGGGGAGCCACCACCAACAGCCTCACCACCACCAGCATGCGCAGACATATGATGGCCAAGCACCCCACAAGGTGGGACGAAGGCCGTTCACCGCATCCGGTTTGCACCGCTGCCTCTCCCCCTGTGCCCCAACCTGCCGCTGAGATCCAACCCCGCTCTGAGGACACAGGCACTACCGTCTCCTGGCCTGCACCCACACCCTCACCTCCGCTGTCCTCGGCCCAATCCAGCAATGTCTCGCACCGCACCGTCCAGCCGTCGGTAGCGCAAGTGTTTGAGCGCAAGCGCAAGTACGCCGCCACGCACCCGCACGCTCAAGCGTTAACCGTCCACATAGCCAAATTTATCAGCCTTGAGATGCTGCCGTATAGGGTTGTGGAAATGGAGTCATTCAAAAGTATGATGGCGGCGGCGGCCCCGCGCTACTCAGTTCCCAGTCGCCACTACTTTTCCCGATGTGCCGTCCCAGCCCTGCACGACCACGTCTCCCGCAACATTGTACGCGCCCTCACCAACGCGGTTACTGCCAAGGTCCACTTAACAACGGACACGTGGACAAGCACAGGCGGGCAGGGCCACTACATCTCCCTGACGGCACATTGGGTGAATTTAATGGAGGCTCGGACAGAGTCAGAGCCTGGGACCGCTCACGTCCTACCCACCCCCAGAATTGCGGGCCCCAGCTTGGTGGTGGTATCTGCGGTGGTGTATGCTTCCTCCACTAAACCACCCTCCTCCTCCTCCTCCTCCAACGCAACCTCTGTCTCGCAATCAAGATGTGTCAGCAGCAGCAGCGCGTCGCCAGCAGTCGGTGTCGCGCGTCGTGGCAGCACAGCGGTGGGCAAGCGTCAGCAGGCCGTGCTGAAACTACTCAGCTTAGGAGATAAGAGGCACACGGCCCACGAACTGCTGCAGGGTCTGACAGAGCAGACCGACCGCTGGCTTGCGCCGCTGAGCCTCCAACCGGGCATGGTCGTGTGTGACAACGGCCGTAACCTGGTGGCGGCTCTGCAGCTCGGCAGCCTCACGCACGTGCCATGCCTGGCCCACGTCTTTAATTTGGTGGTTCAGCGCTTTCTGAAAAGCTACCCACGCTTGTCAGACCTGCTCGTAAAGATGCGCCGACTCTGCGCACATTTCCGCAAGTCCCACACGGACGCTGCCACCCTGCGGACCCTGCAACATCGGTTTAATCTGCCAGTGCACCGACTGCTGTGCGACGTGCCCACACGGTGGAACTCTACGCTCCACATGTTGGCCAGGCTCTATGAGCAGCGTAGAGCTATAGTGGAATACCAACTCCAACATGGGCGGCGCAGTGGGAGTCAGCCTCCTCAATTATTTTCAGAAGAGTGGGCCTGGTTGGCAGACATCTGCCAGGTCCTTCGAAACTTTGAGCAGTCTACCCAGGTGGTGAGCAGCGATGCTGCAATCATTAGCGTCACCATTCCTCTGCTATGCATCTTGAGAAGTTCCCTGCAAAGCATAAAGGCAGACGCTTTGCGCTCGGAAACAGAGCCGGGGGAAGACAGTATGTCGCTGGATAGTCAGAGCACCCTCCTGTCTATATCTCAGCGCGTTCAGGAGGAGGAGGAGGAGCATGAGGAGGATGAGGAGGAGGGGGAAGAGACAGCTTGGCCCACTGCTGACAGTACCCATGCTGCTTGCCTGTCATCCTTTCAGCGTGTATGGCCTGAGGAGGAGGAGGATCCTGAAAGTGATCTTCCTAGTGAAGACAGCCATGTGTTGCGTACAGGTACCCTGGCACACATGGCTGACTTCATGTTAGGATGCCTTTCTCGTGACCCTCGCGTTACACGCATTCTGGCCACTACGGATTACTGGGTGTACACACTGCTCGACCCACGGTATAAGGAGAACCTTTCCACTCTCATTCTCGAAGAGGAAAGGAGTTCGAGAGTGTTGCTATACCACAGGACCCTGGCGGACAAGCTGATGGTAAAATTCCCATCCGACAGCGCTAGTGGCAGAAGGCGCAGTTCCGAGGGCCAGATAGCAGGGGAGGTGCGGAGATCGAGCAGCATGTACAGACAGCACAGGCAGTGCAACAGTCTTTAAGGCCCTGGACAGCTTTATGGCTCCCCAGCAAGACTGTGTCACCGCTCCCCAGTCAAGGCTGAGTTGGCGGGAGCACTGTAAAAGGATGGTGAGGGAGTACGTAGCCGATCGCACGACCGTCCTCCCTGACGCCTCTGCCACTTACAACTACTGGGTGTCAAAGCTGGACACGTGGCCTGAACTCGCGCTGTATGCCCTGGAGGTGCTTGCTTGTCCTGTGGCTAGCGTCCTGTCAGAGAGGGTGTTTAGTGCGGCTGGGGGAATCATCACAGATCAGCGTACCCGCCTGTCAACCGACAGTGCCAACAGGCTTACACTCATCAAGATGAACAAAGCCTGGATTTCCCCAGACTTCTCTTCTCCAACAGCGGACAGCAGCGATACCTAAGCAATACGTAGGCTGCACCCGCGGATGGAAGCATCGTTCTCTCTCACCATCCAAAACGGGGACATTTCTGCTTCATCAATCTGTGTATAATATTCCTCCTCCTCCTCCTCCTGCTCCTCCTCCTGAAACCTAACGTAATGACGCCGAACGGGCAATTTTTCTTAGGGCCACAAGGCTCACTCATATAATTTTTCTTAAAAATTTTTATACGTTTCAATGCTCTTAAAAGCGTTGAAACTTTAACTTGAACCAATTTTTCGTTAAACTGGGCTGCCTCCAGGCCTAGTTACCACTTAAGCCACATTAACCAAAGCGATTAATGGGTTTCACCTGCCCTCTTGGTTGGCCATGGCCAATTTTTTTGATGTACATTAGTACTGTTGATACAGCAATTTTTGTGGGCCCTCGCCTACAGTGTAATCAAATTAATTTTTAGCCCACCTGCATTACAGCTGACGTTAAATCCGCTGTGTTGGGCAATGCAATGGGATATTTTTATGTACCGCCGGTGGCTTCCTGGCACCCACCCATGCTGTAGGTGCACACGGAGTTTTTACTACATCTGTACACTTATAAAGAACCCCAGTCAGACTGGGGCATGCAGTGTGGGCCGAAGGCCACCTGCATTAAGCACGACATTACTACCTCAGCTGTGTTGGGCAATGCAATGGGATATTTTTATGTACCGCCGGTGGGTTCCAGGGAGCCACCCATGCTGTGGGTACACAGGGAATTATAAATGCATCTGTTTCCACTTCTAAAGAACCCCAGTCTGACTGGGGCATGCAGTGTGGGCCGAAGCCCACCTGCATTAAGCACGACATTACTACCTCAGCTGTGTTGGGCAATGCAATGGGATATTTTTATGTACCGCCGGTGGGTTCCAGGGAGCCACCCATGCTGTCGGTCCACAGGGACTTCACAATAGGGAGTTGTACCTGCCTGTGTCTATGAATTAAAAACTGCGGTCTGACTGGGGCATGCAGACACCTTGACAGAATGAATAGTGTGTGGCACATAGGTTCCCCATTGCTATGCCCACGTGTGCAGCTCCTGATGGCGGTGGCACAGGATTATATTTCTCATTGCTTCTGTACAGCATTGTGGGCTATCGCCCCGCCCCTTTTAAAGAGGGTCGCTGCCTAGCCGTGCCAACCCTCTGCAGTGTGTGCCTGCGGTTCCTCGTCATGGCAGACGCACTTATAAATAGACATGAGGGTGGTGTGGCATGAGGGCAGCTGAAGGCTGCGCAGGGACACTTTTGTGTGCGCTGTGGACACTGGGTCGTGCGGGGGGGGGGTTGGGCAGCATGTAACCCAGGAGAAGTGGCAGCGGAGTGTCATGCAGGCAGTGATTGTGCTTTGTTGGAGGTAGTGTGGTGCTTAGCTAAGGTATCCATTGCTAATTAGGGCTTTTCAGAAGTAAAAGTTGTTGGGAGGGGGGGGGGGCCCACTCTTGCCGGTATTGTGGCTTAATAGTGGGACCTGTGAACTTGAGATGCAGCCCAACATGTAGCCCCTCGCCTGCCCTATCCGTTGCTGTGTCGTTCCCATCACTTTCTTGAATTGCCCAGATTTTCACACATGAAAACCTTAGCGAGCATCGGCGAAATACAAAAATGCTCGGGTCGCACATTGACTTCAATGGGGTTCGTTACTCGAAACGAACCCTCGAGCATCGCGATAATTTCGTCCCGAGTAACGAGCACCCGAGCATTTTGGTGCTCGCTCATCTCTAGCATTTACCCTTACAATTATTTGTGTCTACTACTGTTATTTTGTGTATTTAATGGTATTCTTGATTGTAAATTTGTTAACATTATTATAATTTTGTGTGTTTGCCCGACATTCGTCCCGTCTAAATGGACCTTAATACCCAGATACATCGGTCTGAAAAGACTTGCTTCAGCCACCAGCAGGTTTTCCAGCTGATAACTGACATAAGAAGAAAGAATCAGAAGAAACGCTCAATCATATAACAAGTGTAGCAGCAAATATCATTGCAGTGTTGACTGGAAAAAAAAATTACAAGAGGTTTCTTCTTTTCCGAGCAGATTAGATCATGTTTGAAAAAGTAACATTTTTTCTTCCAACGGCCTTGTTGAAGTGCAATACAAAAGAATCAATTCTTTAGAGATAGCATAGTATGACCGAGAAAGTGTGAGTATTCCCACAGTGCAGTCAGCTACCATGCATCTCTAAATACATATCAAGACTTTTAGTTTTTTCATGCACAAATAGTTTTTGCATCTGACAGCACACGGAAGCAAAAGAGAATTCCTTACTTCTTCAAGCTGCTGCTTTGTGTTGACATGCGGCCACACAGATGTATTAAGGCAATTTATTATTTAATTAGCCAGACCTTATTCTGTCTTGCCTGGGGGGTAGTGGCTGTAAGAAAAAAATTCACTTTGGATGTTTTTTGCACAATAGCTTCCTCAGATCAGCCGAGTGATAGAAAGATAACCCATCATTTGTACACTTTCTCATGTGGTAGAACCGCTGTGTGTTCATTCTACAATGGAATACCCGCAGCAATTCCGCTAAAATCCCACAGTGGGCAAATACTCACATAAATGGCTGCATTTTTGCTTGTGGAACAATTGCAGAATTCACCCCTTCTATTTCATAGGTGCCAAAAACAGAACTGTGACGGAGCACGCAAACGGAATGAGTGAAACTATTCACTGTCATTAGTGAAATGGGCATCATTTTGGTATCCATTCGACAAGGTTTCCATTCATTTCCATTATATTTGGAGTATAGAATAACATAGTTGGCTGCATTATTCTATACTCCAAGTATAATGGAAACCTTGTCAAATGGAACCAAAGTGGTGTCTGTTTCACTAATGACAATGGACAATTCCGTTTGGGGTTTCCACCACAATACTGTTTTCGGCACAATCTCCAGATATAATCCGACGGCGTAGTGAAAAACGCTGTTGGAATGCTTCCTTATTTGTTTAAGTACAGTTTTCATAGGAAAACTATCCACTACACAACCCATTAAAGGTATATGCAAGCTCGATACCTTCAAGTGCATTATGCCTCACCTTGGCAATAATGGGACATTTGATTTTTCATCTACATTAAATGAATTTATTGCATCAGAGCACAAAGAGAGTCATTATTGTAACAGTGACACATTATTTCCATCTGGTAATGAGCACACAAGATGTTGTACAAGCTGTGAGATGAGCTCTGTTTTATTGTAATTAAAATTTAGAGTAACACTTAAGCTGTAAGGGAACTGAAGAATGTTATTATCATGAGATAATGATTTGTAGGGTTCTAAAGTATTTAGGGAAAAAAACATCTTGACTTCTTTATTGTTAGAGTTGAAGTGTATGATTACACAAGACATGCAGATGTGACCTACTCTGTGATGAATTGTTTTACTCTACTTTGACGTTATTTTGTAACACGTTCAATATTGATGTTCAATACTGAGTATATGAAGAGAACTGTGGCAGGGAGAGCTTATCAAGAATAACTGGGTGATTAGGAAACCAACATACATCATTAGATAGATAATAGTCTGATAATGAGTTCATGAGAACAAAAGGTGATATGTACTTGGTAATATGCAGAACTGAAAGATCTTTCTATAGTTGAGAGTCATCAAGTTACACTGTTCCTTCAGAATCTACGATTCTGTGATTGGAACGTAAAGTTTCTCAATATTATAATCATATCTATTTTGCTTCTTAGAAGAATTTTGGGATTGTGATTCAGCGAACCAGTTGACCAAAACAGGTTAGAACTAAGATTCAACCAAAATGTGGTAACTTGTATATTCTTAACACTAGTAAAAGGGATCTTAACTTGGGTTATATTCCATTATGAAAGCCAACAATTCTTTGATATCATTTAATAAGCAAATAAGTAGTATAATAACAAGAATTGACATTATTGGTGCTGCAGAAGTAACCCTCTACTGCATAAGAGAAGTATTATAAATGATGCATTCTAGTTTTAAATCTCATTGGGGTCAAGGAGAAATGATAGGGCCTATAATCAGTCGAAATTGTTTTGTCCATACTCTCTATAATTATGAGGAGAAAAGCATCAATGATCATATCAATGCAATATTATGCAAGAAAATATAGTTTCACTATCACTTTATCAAGCAGGACAAGAAGCCCCAAAGCAAAAAATCAAAATGAGCATTAACTACAGTGCCAGTTTGTAACAGGTGACTGAGGATTTCCCCTTAAAGAAACAATCAAAGAATGTGTTGGCAAAACAAGTGGATTTCCTTTTTAACATGACAGTGGCACAGTACTCTTGATGTTCCAAATGCACTATAAATGGCACAATAGGCATGACAGTTATAGTAAAATCCAGATATGCTTATTGGTTGTGAGTCATACTTGCTAATAAAGAATTTTTGGTACAATTCAGTTACAGAAGGTTCAGTCTTTCACACAAATCTACTTGACTTTAACTTCTGTTTGGTCAATGCTAGCTCATAGAGATCACAGGTTACCATTACACAGACCATGGCACCTTCTACCCTTTAAACTGGAGCTTGTAACATAGTATGTAACACTCAACTCTCTTATTTACTTGGCAGGAAGGATATTGTGTAGATACTTGGCTTTACCTTCAAGAGCCCATTAGGAAAAAGGACGTTTAACATGTGTTGATTATTAGTTGGATGGACGCTTGTTCCCAACAATTGGACACTTTAAACGGTCTGCTGTTGAATCAAAAAATTAACAAATGATTGCCTGTAATTTGATCCCATATTTGAAGCAGACATTAAAATTACTGTTGTCGGCAGCACATTGTGCCATGTAAACAGGGATGTCCTGCCCACAAAAATGAAAGGGTATTCATTTTTGTTTTAAAATCCCAAAAAAGTGTTTAGCTACAAAATGTAATTCAAAAGACTTTACAGTGAAAATTGATATATTTTTTTATTTAAGAAAAGACAGAAATAGTGTGGCTATATGTTTAACACACATGTAAAAAAATGAATAACAACATTTTTGTAGGGCATACATATTATGCGCCACTTTACATTGTGAGTTCTGTCCCCAATGGCGCTCAGAATTTTTAAATTCACCTATATGCATGTTTTGGACTGCGGAAGGAGACCCACATAAACACAGAGAGAACACACAAACCCCATGCAGATACTGCCTTTACCCCTTTCCAATCCACTGTCTGACGTCTAAAGACATTATGATTTAAGGCTGTACAGCTCCGATGTTGGAAGACATCCGTTGGGGTTCTCTTACTATACATTGCCAGCCTCTCTGCTGTCGGAGCCTATCCAACGTGTCACCTCATGCAGTATTGGCTTAAGCCAGCATATAGCACTATTGTATAATGGCAGAAAAAGAGTAAACCCCCAAGGAAAACCAGGATACAAATTGGATTAGAAAGGGTTCATTGGATTTGAACCTAGGACCCCATCAATTCAAGGCAACAGTGGTAACTACTGACCTACCATGCTGCCCTCTTGCCCGAATGTACACTAATGTTTAAAATTGCAAACTTTTGTATATGCTTTTTTACTCTAAACATATATTAAAGCATGATGTGAATGCATGTGGTTTTTCGTCTGTAGTTCTGTCACCCTTGACCATATTATGTAGGGATATTCTTGCCGTGAATACTACATAAAACCCCAAAAATATAGGTCAATGGGGATAATGTAATACATATCCAGCACAACATCATGACTTTCATTATAAGGAGAAGCAACAATGCAGATTTGAACAGAACTTAAGGACAATGGGAACTAGGGCCTAATTCTCCTTGTCTTCTATGACTGTTCTTGTAAACAGTTATGCTTGCTAATACTTGATCTTACTTGCTACTACAGTATGCATACAGTTAACCCAATATGTCATATCACTGGCCATGAAATGCAAACAACCATCTCTTTCAGAGGTGTGATATAATGCATTCTCCCTTTGCCAAATATTAAAGTGCATTTAGCTATATTTCCATGATTCCATTATGGATGCAGTTTCTATTTACTGCTAAAAGGGTCATAGGCCATTACATGTTAGTGTCCTTGCATTTTTGTCAGGGTGGAGAAAACATTGACAGTATTTCTTATACTTGTAAAAGACTTAGATACATTCGTATTACCAACATTTCATTTTATGTGTAAGGAGCATGCAATTCTACATCATGTCCTCTGTACTTGTCACTTTCCCTAGCTATGCACTGTGTATATTAAAAAGCTTTTTATGTGATGCATGCAATAAATAATCCAATAAAACAAAAGCAACTGTCAACACAAGATATTTTATGACCTTGTTTTTCAAACATTTTTCTTCCTATCAACATAGTAAAATTGCATTATTTAAATAGTAACCTTCTTTGCATTTATTACATTAAAATGAACATTACACAATAGTAAATTATAATACCAGATAACAGCGCCGCTTTCATAGCTGGGAAATGGATGAACAGTGTTTGTTCAATTCCAGTTGGTCTTATGCGCAAGTCGTTTTATATGTGGGTTTTTATTTCTAAATACAGTACTAGTCAAAGAGAAGGCATTGCTACCACCTCAGCAAATACAGTAGATGGGAAATACACAGCGAAAGGCCAGCTTTTAATAGAAACCAATTGAGAACTTTTGCTGAGCAGGAAAAGCACTAATGTAAATGTATCACTTCATCAAAGGACATTGATATCTTTCTGTTTTAAAACACACTTTGGCTGTAAGAAAAATTTTGTCTAGTATTAAAATATCAGTATATGTAAATGGAGAACCTAAACAAGTGTTCTTAAAATTAAAGAAGTTACAATCTTACTGGAAATGATCTGAATGTATTTGTAAAATATAGTTGGAATGAATTTGCATTTTTCATTTGCAATCCGTTTACATACTAAGAGCATCCATACACCATGTAGCCTGAACCATGGTAGCCACATGTAGTTTACAACTGAGGGCTTTCACAGTCAAACGCATGCGCAAACATGCTTACCGCAACAGAGCGGATTTGTGCATGAACAAGGTTGTGAGACAGCAATAATCCGTCTGACAGCACATACTAATGTTTTTTTGTGCTCACAATGCCAGGTTACGAGTGCCTGTTATTCCCTTTCCATGGAATAAAATGGCTATTTAGTGCCAATTTAGTACCAGCTTCCTTTTTTAACCTGCGTTTTAGGCAGGGTGACACCCTTCCCCTTGATTTTTTTAACATAGCATTGAGTACTATGGCAGTTTTCTACATAAAACACAGAAAGGTAGGGCATGTCCTATCTTTTCTCACATATAGGAATTGTGTACAAGAAATATGCTCATGAGAACGAACTCAAGCTTTACTTCGTCCTGTTTTACGGGCGTGAGTTTCACGTGCTCAAAAACTTGGACAAACACATTCATCTGTTTAAGCCCTAATGGCCATATATTCCCCTATACTTGTTTCAAAAGTGCCGAGGCTTTGTGGCATGTACAGGTGAAGCACAGCAGTTAGCCGTAAATGACATATTGTAAGGTTACCACATCTCAGCTGTACCATATATGAGTATCCTAAATGTGGGCAAACCAGGATCTGTTAACCCCTTAATGACACAGGACGTAAGGTTACATCCTGCATATTCAGGGTGTGTATAGAGGTAGATTGTGGGGTGATCTCTCTCCATACAAAGCCACTGCTGGCTTGATAGATTGCCTGTTCGATTGCAGTATGATGTAATGCTATAGCATTACATCATACTGCAGGAGGGATCAAGGTATCGCAAGTTCTTGTTACCTCTGGGGACTAAAAAAAAAAAGTAAGAACTAAGTTAAAAAAAGTTTTACTAATTAAAAGAAAGATAAGTTAAAAAAAATGTTGCCTTTTTTAAAAATAAAAGAATCTATAATATTAATAATAAAACAAAAATACATATTTGATATCACTGCATCCATAGAAGCCTGATCTATCAAGGTAATGCATTATTTAACCTGCATTGCGAACGCCATTAGGGAAAAAAAAGCCAGAATTCTGCTTTTTTGGTCACCCCGTCTCCAAGAAAAAAGCGAACAAAAAGTCATATGTACTCCAGAATGGTACCATCACAAAACTATGTTGACAAAGCTGTCAGAAGATGGCAGCAAAAAATGTAAAAAAAAAATCTACATTTTGTAAAATTAAATATAAAATCTCTATTTGGTATCACCATATTTGTACTGACCCATAGAATAAAGCTGTCAGGTCATGTTTGTTGCAGTGTGTACGCAGTAGAAACAAGACGCACCTAAAGATTGTGGAATTTAGTTTTTTTTCATTTCACTCCACCAAGAATTTGTAAAAAGTTTTTTAGTACATTATATGGTACCATTGAAAAATACAACTCGTTCCACAAAAAACAAGCCCTCATACAGCTATGGAGATGAACAAATAAAAGATTTATAATTTTTAAAAAGTGAGGGCAGAATGGAAAATGGAAAAAAAAGGGGACGGTCCTTAAGGGGTTAATTGCAATCAGATAAGTTAAGATTCTATATACAGTTATCTATACAATTCAACTTAACGTGTTAGGGCTTAAACACTTAACCGTTTTTTATCACACTTTGCTGGCGTGAAAATCATGCCTGCAAAATGTGATGAAACAAAATGATTGATTTCAATGGTATTGTTTTGACAAGCGTGATTGTTGTGTGATATCACTACGTGCGAGAAAAGATAGGGCAGGACCTATCTTCCTGCTTTTTTTTAAGACGCGCAAAAGAAAAAAATTAAAATTGTAAAAGAAAAAGACTTTTGACTTGTTCTTGCATACATATGCTCCGTAGCGGCAAGCGTATTTGCATATGCACTCGTCTGTTTAAGTCCTAACCCACAAAGTTTGTCTAACTTGAGCTGATTTCACTTGTGCAAAAAATATCCATATCTTGTCGCTGGTTCCCGTAGACAGACTGGAGTTAACAATTGTAAAATGCAAAAATGCTCCCATGTCATGCTTGTGTGAAACCAGCTGTGCTGTCCACTGTTACTACAGCCTGCAAGCATACTTATCTCCCAGGTAGCATCTGTTGCTTCAGATTGAGTTATTTTATGTGCATGTGTCTGGTTGGGTCATGAAAACTGCTGCTTATTAATTTAAGGTTCAGGGGCAGTCAACAAGAAGAATCCTATGTATCTCTGCATTGACAGGGAGCAAGTTAGTTAAACTTTGTTGGGCCCCTCCATTGTAGGCAAAAGCTTTGGTGTGGGAGGTACCTTTAACCCTAAGGGAACAGTCTATTTTGGCCTTTAGGATACTATCTTTTATTTTTTTCATCCTCGCCTTCCAAAAGGCCTTTTTTATTTCATCCATGAATGTAGCTGTATGAGAGCTTTTGAAGCAGGAGAAGGTGTATTTTTTAATTCTATTGAGAAAATGTTATTAGTCTTTTTGGAGAGGAAGGGTAGTCTTTTTTTCACAGAATTCACCATGTGGTATATAAAGGGGAGAGTAATATATGAAAAACATAGCAGGTGGCCATACTTACCAAAATATTAACTAATATCTCATATTTATTGTTACTTTTGCAGTAAGTATGATTAGCTGCAATGTTTTTTGTTTTCAATGTTGGTGTAGGTAATAGTGTCAGTGTAGGGACTCACAAGATAACAAAGACCCTTGACATGGGTTGTGAGCTTGTGCATTTTGGCCAATTTTAACTAATACCTCATATTTATTTTTACTTTTACAGTAAGTGGTTTGGCTTTAAATTGCTGCGGAGCCCAGGGTGTCTCCACTATTCTGGTCTATTTGTATAGTGCACGGCAGCCTGCTGGATCAAACAGTAGCATGACTAATAGGCTGTAAGCCTGCATGCAGATCCTGACATGTCCAACCTGGACTCGCTGGAACTGTCACCCGCAGATCTCGCACAAATGCAAAAGAATAAATGACAAAACAAGAAATAGAACCAAAATATGGGAAACACTGTCCCTATATAACCAAACTCAGGGAAGGACCCTGTCTGAAAGCAGAGCGATCGTCACGATAAGGACGGCCCTGACCGCTTGCCTTTGCCCCTAGTTGACCCTACCTGGAAAAGGGAAAGAACACAAGAATACCAAAACTGAAAAGAAAACAAACACAGCACTTAGCTGAGATGCAGCAGGTAACTCAGCAATCCAGGACCAAGCTCTGACTGCAAGCTCAGTAAGGGAGAGACTGACAATCAACAGTAGTACAGCTCAGTATCTAGCTAGGTTAAATAGCCATGCTAGTTACCCACAGGTGGGATTGAGCACGTCACACCTAATACCACACCCACTGAGCCAGAAGATGTAGAACCATCTCCAAAACCAGTACCAGATTTATCAGAAAGGCAGCAATCCCAGCACCGCTGCAACAGATTCACACTAAAATCCAGATGCAGATTTTGACACAGATTTTGGTGTAGAATTGCAGCAGATATTTCAGCTGCAAAAAATAAAATCAGCTACCTATAATATACCCTCAAAACAGAATTTTTGCCTTTCCAGTTTTCGTGATTTTATAAAGATATATGGACATTGGCCTAAGTGATATATATGAACTCTGCACTTTTATCTTTAGGAAGTGATGTACATTTAATTTTCTTGAGTTACACTTTTAGAGCTTCTTCTACCAACTTCTGGATTCACCACAGACACAGAACGATAGAGGTAAACCATGTATTGGGTTACCCTGTGAAACTTCCCTAGAAGTAACTTGGACTGTCCTATGCTACCCCCTGGAGCCTGGAGCCACTGGAGTAGGTCAGTATGCAGTTTTAACTTACTTTCCACTATTTTAAGGCATTAAAACATTTTCCAAGTCCTGGAACCCCTTGGCATGTCACTGAACAGTTAATCCATGGAAATAGATAACATGGTATTTAAATATATTTTACAATAATACAGTTAATACAGCTGTAAGAGATAGTGAAGGACATAATGTAAGCCCTGCTAAATGCACTTGATCCTTCTTAGCTCTCAATTTGCTGCAGATCTACAATAAGTGATCTGAGACAGACATTACACTAAGTACATGCTGCTCAACAACCCTACTGACAAGACTTTGGTTGTTGGGCTATGTATACCTAGCAACCAGGCTGTCAGACATGCCTCTTCTGTGCAGATCTGTTCTCTTTTTTCTTCTGTTCAAGTTGGATTGGCATTCTGTTGACATCTAAGAAGGGAAAAAGCAGATCATTATTAATCAGACTCTCTTTTCTAGAAATAAATGTAGGCGGAAAGCCTTTCAAATTCACAAAATACAGTACTGCAGTATGAAGTGGTCAAATACTTTGGGCCAATTATTATGATGGTTGAGGTTCTTTCTTACATTCATGCCTTTAGCTGTTCAGATAATAAATGTACTGCCTCACCTGCTATCTTGCTTGTCAGAATATTTCTACATACTGAGGTTTTATCTTCTATCTGATTGTTGTGTGCCAGTTTCTATATCTTGACTTCTTCCTATGTTAAAATTATCTCTTATTTCAATTTCACCTTTCTCTTTTATGCTGAAATATTTCCACTGTTCCTTTTGTTGGCAGATTCATCTTTGTCAGGATGTAGCAGGTTATTAATACACTAAAATAGATACTGTGTGCTCTTTATATACTCATAGTGTAAAACTGCTAAAGTTCAAATTGTACTGTATTGCTATGATTTACAGTACCAATGTTAAAAAAATATCAGAAATCACCACTTTGTGTTCATCTCATATCTATATATTCCCCGCAATTCAGACGACCAGTCCTGTATTACATAGTCACTTAACTGATTTAAATAGGCACTCTGTAATGCTTAATTTGCCCTGTGGTGGCACTGTGCAACCTGTGGCCAGTGTAAAGCTGATGAATGCAATATAGGTCGGAGTAGTTGCTGCAGGATTGGAGGAGGAAAGAAAGCTCTGCACATGTGATGTGGTGTTGGTGAGCTCATAGAGAAGGGTGTGCAAAGATCAAGTGAGGTGGCAGAGAATTGGGGTGAACAAGAACAGGACCACTGCATAGGCAATCTTAGCCTCCCGGGTTTACTGCAACAGATTTGAGGCCGGAAAGCTTGGTGCACTGATTCCATATTGGGTTGCAGAATATTTTGGTAACTGAGGACACTTACACTGCTGAGAAGCCAACAACTGTATGTAAGAGGTCTGGAAAGGATTAGAGTATGTGTGTTATATGAGTAACCGATGTAACTACACCACACAAGAAAATGACTGTAAGTTAGAATTACAGAGTACATAGAATTTTCTGTACTGGGGTCTGAGCCAATTTCATCAGTTTCGAATTGGGCTAGAGTTAAAGGCTGTCTTACATTGTCCTGTGTAGTTTAGCTCTTCACACTCTATTGCAGCAGAGCAATCACTAATTCTTCTTGATTGAGTTCTGTTTTTTGACTCTGATCCTGACCCTGGCTTATCACTGACCTTGTGTCATCCTTGGTTTTCGGACATGGTTTTTGTACTTTTTTTCTGGATTCTGGCCTTGGTCTGACTTTGACCATGACTGGTTTTCCATTATCTGACTAATTCTCGGTTTTGGCCTTAGCTACACACCACTACACATTTCTTTTGCTGTACCCCACTGCTTATGTAACGGGTGGATGGTACGTGATAATGTAGAGGTGACAGATAGAGGCGAAGCATGTTTTGCACAGCAACGTAAACTTTACTCAAATATTAAAATATCATTTATATGACATCACTCCGCTGGAGAGTTAAAATACATTAAACGTTCCATAACAAAATTACACTGAAGTCCTTTATTCTCACATTGAACATATTAACTCGAACAATTGTCATTTTTGCAATTAACCTTTTAATCCCTAACTATCCCTAACTATTAATACCCTGAGGACCACAGGTCTATACTTCAACACAGTCTCTATCACTGAGCTCATCAGCCTAATGCTTACTGCCCTGTAGGATACGTCTTTTGTAAACAGAATGACTAGAACATTTTCAATTCAACAGTCTCTCTTGGCTGTTTTCTCTTTCTTGCAGCTTTTCTCACACACACAGAACTCTGGCTACCTTCAGTTCTGCAGGAGCTCTCATCATGCACCCACCCTTTGCGGTACTGGCTCACAATACCTGACCATTGCTTCATCTCCTCTCTCAGCATCACATTCTCTCCTGGTGTCCATGTCGGCATACACACACTGACTACTGGCTATCTCAACTGATTCGATCATGCACAACAGCACTCACCACTTCATGGCTGACCAAAAATTACACTGCAGCAGCAATCTTTTTCATTAGCGCAGTGTGTGCTAAGCTAAACTTTATGACAACTGATATCTCTTTGCTGTGAAACAGCAGGGAAGGAGAATTCTCCTCCCAAATGAAGACATGTCATCTTTGGCCCCTCGGTGGTCTGGACCTTCTGGTTTTGCAGGGCCTCAGGAGACTTCACCCCTGGCTACTCCCTGCATGGGAATATGGAATATGGCCACACAAGTGGATTGTGTCACCTCTTTTCACTGCAGCCTACCTCTGCCAATGGAAGAGTCATGATGTGCTGAATTACTCCATCTTCATCTGCGCAGACCTTTACACTGCACTGTTGCCCTTAATATTGCGCTGCTGATTAATCTCTAATGGCAACCTTCCCCACCTCTGTCCCCATACAGTAAAGAGCTATGTCATGCCGTCTCAGCAATATGGTGGCTTTCTCTATATTGGTGCCCTGAAGCGCCTGCTGTGTCACATAATGGATGGGGCTTAGCCCTTTTCATTGCCGCTATTATCGGGCCTGTCTTCAAGGCAGCAAGGTTCTGGCCACATCACTGCCATGTGACAGGCATGGCCTCTTTCCCTAGCACTCATAGCACATATAATCTTTCCGTCTCCCTACCGCATGACAGGCAGGAGTCGGGGACTTATCCTGGCTGCTGGGACAGCCGCTAGCAGAGTGTCTCAGACACTTTTTCAATATGTGGAGGGAGTAGAGAAAAGCTCCCTTGACCCGATACACCCATATAAGACTATCCCAGGAACCTGGGGTATCCCAGCAGCAAAGTCCACATCACTGTATAGGGGTTAAACAGTAAAGAACAGGGAGTCCCCTAGATTTTGCACTGTAAGTTTGACAGCACCAATCAGATTGCAACTTAGTGGGTCCACTGTTAGCATCACCTGGTAATAACCATATTTTATGATGCACTTTTCACTGAGGCAGTCAACGTCTATATGACTATTCAACTAAGACCCTTCACACTTATAGACAATTAAAATACAAAACTTTATTAAGCTTGATTAAAATAATTACTGAACGAACAATAACAGACAAACAGAAAAAGAGACACCAAGCATATATTCCTCACAGCTCACTATATTGATAGGAGACAGATAGGTCACTATCCATATAGGGATATTGCTTGTATCGGCTTGCCTCGTGTAGAGTTTGTTGTGGCAACCCAAAGTCAATGGAGACTTTAGACTGGATTTATCCAGACAGAAAGGGTTGGTGTATGATGTCCACAACAACTCTGTTATTTGAAAAAATGAAGTCAGATAAATAGTAAAATTCTTTTTGATCCAAAAACTGCCAGTAAGGAAGCAGAGATTAAATAATACTCTGCTCAAAGGGTGTGATGTAGACAAACTAGAAGAGAGGTCTGTCTGGTTACTCAAAAAACTAGTTCAAAATTCCCACAGGGGCGTAGGGTATATAATGCCTCACTGTTGGAGATGTGGGAAGATCAAACTATTGTTTTGATAAACTGATCCCATTATTAATTGTTCAAGGTTCGACGCGTTTCTATGTCTAGTACAGACATTTCATCAGGAGCCCTTAAAGCAATCACACCAATCCCAATGTTGAAATACACAATGGGTTCAGAACATTGACAGTTGATTTTTAAGGCAGAGCTGTCATTAGTGAATGCGCAGCAGCGATATCTATGCAGTTCAGGCTTAGGTAACTTGCCTGACTAGCTATTTTATACAATGTATCAGGGTGTTAAGGAACTTGTGCTACAGCCATGGCTGCAAAAAAGCAGCTTGCAACCGTTAATTCACTTAGGTATACTGCTAATGAGTAACAGCCTCATGGAGGGCATTATACCGCAGTATTGAACAGTGTAAATCTGATCAATGACCAACAGCTGTCAGAAGAAGTAAATCACTTACCAGCCAGCAGCAGTATCCTTATGTGTGTCTCTGTTTCTCTCTCCCTCCTGCAGCTCCCCCTCCTACTCCTCAATACCACTCAATAGACTTCTATGTAACCTGATCTATTTGTGAGCTACAAATTCCTCTTCACTGAAGACAGATTTGAGCAGTAAATCAACAGAGATCACTGCAGAGGGGAGTAGGAAAGGAGTGTGATAAGTGGCAAAGGTTTTTTCGGTAATAAAAAATATTGCATTTTCTTAAATTTCTTGCACTATTAATATATGAAAAAAATTAAAATGACAGTTATTCTTAAACACATATATGAATGTATGCTTAGAGCAAATGTCACCAACCAGATCACTATTGGTCATGTTTGCTGGAGTTTAAATTTTACAGGAGCATTTCAGAATCCCTCTTTAGCTAATGCTTTAATCTGATCTTGGTTGCACTAATACATTTGATCAGTTTCAAAGGACATGGCTGTTATGGAGGGCACTGTGTGGCTAGTACTCTTATGAGTGGGTACTGTGTCTCGCACTCTTATTGCAGGCCTGAGGGGGTGATGTTTGAATGGTATTCATTTTTCTCTGTTCTTTAAATCCCTGTTTCATGCAACATTATATCAGGTCTTGCACTGGTCAGAATATAGTACATCATTTATAGTCAAAGATATCCTGTAAAGATGAGTACCATTCTGACTCATTTATAGGATAGCGAAAGTAGATGCCATAAATTTCTGATATATGAGGATTCCATCCTTGGGACCCCCATACATTGGTAGAATAATATTTTTCTGACTTTGTGTTTGCTATTATAGAGAAATGGTAATTGTGAAACACTTCGCTATTTCTGCAACTCCCATAAACTACAATTGAGTCTTTTTATCTCTGGAGTGCAAAACACGGTATCGGACCCAAAAATAGGATCATTGGATAATGGCAATCATGTGACCAAGGCCTGCGTACCATTGCCCCCCATGAAATCTTTAGGCTCTCAGCTAAGTTTGGTAGCCAGGAGCAGAGAGATTTTAAATTACCCCGAAATCCACAGCTTTTGTGCATGAGTGCGCCATTTTTATGATGGGCACATGCGCAGAAGTCGGTAAGGTCTGTGTATAAATCCAGGGGCCTTGGGTACATAATTTTAATGTGATCTGTGAGGGGAGATGAAACTGAAACTTTTTTTTTCTATTTTTTTTTTACACTTTTGTTTTTTACTTTACATGATTGCTGTTATCCGTTAGATAACAGCGATCATGTTACCGGTAACCGTATACAGTGGCTCCTGGTGATATTTCCCTGCTCTTGGCTACTCATGCTAACCGGGAGATTTTAAATTTCCCCAGGTAATCGGGCCTTCTGTGCATGTGCTTGACATTTTACGTCTAGCGTGCATGCACAGTAAATGGTGTCAGGTCCTGGAAGGACCATAACGCTTCATGACATCATGGAGGAGGAAGGTGTGTAGTTTCAGCTCCCCGTATGGATTCAATACATGAGGGGAGCTGAAACTTCAATTATACTTTACTTTTCATTTACTTTCATCCGACCTCGCAGCCCCCCCCCCCTCCCCCATCCCATTACAGCTCCAGGCGCTCGGCTACCACCGGCAGCTGACAGCAGGGTACTGTCACATCCACAGCCCCCACAGCTATAATCCCCAGGGAAAGAGTGGTTTTATGGCCCTGGTTATAAAACCCACAAAGCCAGGGCATAAAAAGACTATGGGGCGGTCACTAAGGGGTTACTAAGTAACTTTAGTAACATACTTGTAGCTTTCTCTCTGTAATTGTGATCACCTAGTGTTGACACAGTGTTGACCAGTGTAAGTGTATTGGGCAAGGTAGGTACTATCACAAATGAGCAGCTCCTTTCCCTGGGCTTACTCATTCAAATCAGCAACATTCGGGACTCTTTCTTTCTCCATTCTGCCCATCCGAAAAACCACTGCGTCACTGATTTTACTTTTGTTTCTCCATGGAGCTTAAATCAACTTATGCCCCCCCTAATTCTAGCAGTAAACCCCTTTACTACTCCTCCATGATCATACCACTCCACTGAACAACCATGGTGGTACCATACTTAAAGGAACAGTTCCAACAGATTTACCATGATGAGCAAATATAAACATATTTTATAACATTGTATGAAACCCATTTACAGTAGCACAATCTAATAGTATGGCCCTTTAATTAGAAACGGTTGTACATATCTCTATGTGTCATTTATATTATCAAGTGGCATAACAATGTTGAGAATGGTGAATCATCTCCTTTCAGATTAAAATCCCGAGTATTTCCAATGCACGCAGCTACAGATCTTTGGTATTATTTTTATTTTTTTTATGAGAAAACTCCATCTCAGCGAAAGCTCCATTTCTGTTTAACATTAATAATAATGCTGCTACATGACAATGTAGAAAGCAATGAAAAATGCATCAGTTAATAATGTCCTCTGTTATGTTTTATTATCCCACGACTCTCCATTTAGATACATTGACCTAATTTGCCTTGACAGAAACATAGTCCAAGTTTCAGAAATATATCAGTGCGGGAATCGCTCAACTATTTTGGGAATACTCTGTAATTTTTTTCTTTGTCTGGCAGTTGAGATATTTCGCAGATCAGAATAAATATTGTTTAATATTGACACATCTAATACATGAGGGAGGAGGGAGGAACATTTTTTAACATTAGATTAAATTTAATTTTGGTGGAAACCAGGCATTAATATCCTTTCTACTCTGTGTCCGATATTGTATTGTCATGGAAAGCATTTCTCATATGTGTAATTTTCATAATTGAAATGCATTGTACAGATTTTTCTTACTGTAAGCACATTCATTTTCCTAAATAACACTTAAATAAATTGAGATTGTATTACTGACCTTCTGGGAAGCACTGAATAGTGTGAAAGTGTTTGGTACAAACAGGCTATAACGAGGATGAAATAAAAAATGTCTCCGTCAAGCCTCTGTAGACTCAGCATTTTTGTAGTAGTGATAACTGGTATAAAATTTAGAGAACAAGGAAAATAACTGCTATGTGTCTTCCTTCGCTGCTCTATTGTAAAATGCATTGGAAATTCAGCATCTGCTTGTTTGCTTGAGAGCACCACAATGGCTGTGCCTGTCACTTGCCTAGTCTCTTAATTAACAGTCCACTTTGCAAGGTTGACAAGTATTTAATTTCAGACAACTGTAAATGCTTCAAATGAATTTGACAAACTATGGTTTTCTTTCCGTGACTCTTCCCAACATGGCTCAATGGATTAAATAAATGCATCATTCTTTGAACCCTAAAGTTCGTAATAATACAATGCTTGCTTTCTGAGCAAATATAATCATTGTGAATTCTTTTATGTAATAGTTGGAAGTTCCTTTGTAATTATTAAAATGATTTTCAAATACACATCATTAATATATGCATATTGAATTATTTGAATATAACACTACATGTGAATGTGCTAGAGCCAACTTAGGCTCAGTTCATAACATGTTCTGGGCATATGGTCACATGCATGTTTAACTGTACCACCAAGCATATGGCTCGTATATATGCATATATATGCTATATTACTAGGTTTATACAGACATCAAAGTATAGTTGTGAGTCGTGTAACGAGAGGGCATCCGCTACGTTTAGAGGAAAGCAGGTTTCATCACCAACACAGAAAGGGGTTCTTTACTGTAAGAGCAGTTAGACTGTGGAACTCTCTGCCTGAGGATGTGGTGATGGCAAAATCCATAGTAAAGTTTAAAAGGGGACTTGATGTCTTTCTGGAGCGGAAGGATATTACAGGATATAAATCTTAGGTTAATTGTTAATCCGGGTATACAGGCAGGTAGGAACTATTAGGGGTTGATCCAGGGATTAGTCTGATTGCCATTAGGGAGTCGGAAGGGAATTTTTCCCCCAAAAGGGCTAATCGGCTTCTGCTCTTGGGGTTTTTTGCCTTCCTCTGGATTAACAACACAGGAGGATAAACAGGCTGGACTAGATGGACATTGTCTTCATTCAGCCTTCTGCAATCACATTAGGTGTTTAAAGTGGTCACCAGACACTTCTGATTTGGTGAAATACACTGAGAACAGCATGGGTTACAGTGTCCACAAGAATTGTACTGTGTACCTTCCCCATTTTATGTGACTCTCCTGACAGCCACATGGTGGCTTTAGTAATCGTGTGACTACTGACATCTTTAGAGATAATACTACATATTGACACCATACTTCAATTTGGATTTTAGAAAAAGGGCATAGATAACCCACTATTGAAGTATGTATACATTTTTGGGTCCCCCTGTATATGGCTGCATGATTACAAATGTCTTTAATTGACTTCCAGTGTAAAAACAATGCATAATGCATTGTATATGTTTCTTCTGGGATTCGCTGTATTGAACTATGTTTTTTAGTACAATTAAAAAAAGATATATGGTACCAACCTATACTATCTTATCACTTATTTTTATTTATTTTATCACTTATCACTTAATTTATATAACACATAAAGATTTCATAGCGCTATATACAGGTTCATCAGTTACATTGGGCCCTGTTTCCATCACAATCTAGATTTACTGTCTTTCATTTTTCTGGAGTGTGGGAAGAAACTGGAGGAGACCCACGCAAACACAAAAAGAACATACAAACTCCATGCAGACGTTGCCCTTTGCAAGATTAGAACTCAAGACCACAGTGCTGCTAGGTCACAGTACTAACCACTGAGCCACATAAGCCAAAAGAGAAAAGAAGACACTTACACATAACAGCAATACTACAGGTATTTGTACAGACGCTGTGTGGTGTCACTGTGCTACTGGGGGGGTCGCTCTGGAGGTGTCACTGTGCTACTGCGGGGCTGCTGTGGGGTGTCACTGTGCTACTGGGGGGGGGGGGCGCTGTGGGGTGTCACTGTGCTACTGTGGGGTGTCATTGTGGTACTGGAGGTCGCTGTGGGGTGTCACTATGCTACTAGGGGGCCACTGTGGGGTGTCACTATGCTACTGGGGGCTGCTATGGGGTGTCACTTTGCTATTGAGGGTCTGCTGTGTAGTGTCACTGTGCTACTAGGAGGCCGCTGTGGGGTGTCACTTTGCTACTAAGGGGCCGCTGTGGGGTGTCACTGTGCTACTGGAGGGCTGCTGTGGGGTTTCATTGTGCTACTAGGGGGCTGCTGTGGGGTGTCACTGTGCTACCGGAGGGCTGCTGTGGTGGGGCACTGTGCTACTGGGGGGCCGTTATGTGGTGTCAATGTGCTACTGGGGGGCTGCTGTGTGGTGTCACTGTGCTACTGGGGGGTCGCTCTGGGGGTGTCACTGTGATAAAAGGGGGCTGCTGTGGGGTGTCACTGTGCTACTGAGGGGCTGCTGTGGGGTGTCACTATGCTACTGGGAGGGCCGCTGTGGGGTGTCATTGTGCTACTGGGGGTCGCTGTGGGGTGTCACTGTAATACTAGGCTGTTGCTGTGGGATGTCACTGTGCTACTGGGGGGCCGCTGTGGGGGGTCACTGTGCTACTAGAGGGCTGCTGTGGGGGTCACTGTGCTACTGGGGGGCTGCTGCGTGGGGTCACTGTGATACTGGGTGGTCACTGTGGGGTGTCACTGTGATACTGGGGGGTCACTGTGGGGTGTCACACATACTGGGGGATTACTGTGAGGTGTCACTGTGCTACTGGGGGGTTGCTGTGGAGTGTCACTGTGCTACTGGGGGCCGCTGCGGGGGCGGTCACTGTGATACTGGGGGGCCGCTGCAGTGGGCCACTGCGGGGGGTCACTGTGCTACTAGGGGCCGCTGTGGAGTGTCACTGTGATACTGGGGGGGGTCGCTGTGGGGTGTCTCTGTGCTATTAGGGGCCCATTTCGGGTGGGTCACTGTGCTACTAGGGGGCCGCTGCGGGAGGTCACTGTGATACTGGGGGCCACTGCTGGGGGTCACTGTGATACTGGGGGGTTGCTGTGGGGTGTCATATATAGTGGGGGGTTGCTGTGAGGTGTCATTGTACTACTGGGCGGTCACTGTGGGGTGTCACTGTGATACTTTGGAGTCACTGTGGGGTTTTACTGTGATACTGGGGGGTTCGCTGTGGGGTGTCGCTGTGCTACTGGGGAGGCTACTGCGGGGGGGTCACTGTGATACTTGGGGGCTGCTGCGGGGGGTCACTGTGATACTGGTGGTCACTGTGGGGTGTCACTGTGATACTGGGGGATCATTGTGGGGTGACACATATACTGGGCCGTCGCTGTGAGTTGTCACTGTGCTACTGGGGGGTCGCTGTGGGGTGTCACTGTGCTACTGGGAGGGTCACTTTGGGATGTCACTGTGATACTGGGGAGCCGCTGTGGGGGATCACTGTGATACGGGGATTGCTGGGGAGGTCACTGTGATACCGGGGGCCACTGTGGGGGGAGGGGTCACTGTGATACTGGGGACCGCTGTGGGGTGGTCACTATTATTGCTGCGGCCACTGGGGGTGGTCACTATTATTGCTGGGCCGCTGGGGGGGGGTCACTAATATCGCTCAGGTCGTGGGGGTGTGGGGGGGGTCACTATTATAGCTGGGGTATATTTACATGTGGTGGAAATGGGCAGGGCTCTTTCAAAATAGAAATTTTCAAAATAGAAATTTGCACTGAGGACATTCTGCAGTATTTCCGCGTCCAAAAAGCAGTCAAAATCTGCACGCTGTCTATTTTGAAGCAGCCCTGTCCTTTTTAGAATGACGAGGGTAAAATTGTATGTCGTGATAAGCCCCGCCCCCTGATTTGTTGGCACTTTGCCGTAAATAAGTGGGTTTTGTTATTTACGGCAAAGTGTGGGCACTCGGTCTCTAAAAGGTTCGCCATCACTGATCTAGAACAATGTAGGTCCCTAGGTTCCAGCGCAGGGGTGACCCTATGGGGATGATCGCCCCTCATGTCAGACAGGTTTTCCTGGAGTTAGTTGTCTCGTTAGTGTAGGGACCCGCAAAACAACGAGGATCCTTGAAGTCAGGCTCGCAGGCTCAAAGGGGTTTTGTCATTACAATCTGAATTTTTTTTCAATAAATCTGCCCTGATTAGCATAGGCTGTTGTAAACCACACATTCAAAACATTTTTTTCAGAAGTAATACTTACCTAATACCTATGCTTTATTTTTCACCTCCATGCTTTGTTTACATCTTCAGCTCCTCCTGCTAGAAGGTCATCTCCCAACATCCCTTGCTGTGGTGACCACTTCCGCCCTCACAGAGCTACTTCTACCCACTTAAGTGCAGTGAATAGAGCTGTGTAGTCCTGCCTATTACAGCAAGCACAGTCTACCAAAATCTGCTAAAGTTTTTCCCTGGTTCTCTCCCTGAACACACAACATTTCCCAAGGGCTTCCAGATCTTTCCTGTAATCACTGACAGTAATCACTCCACATGGTAAAAAAAAAGAAACACATGCCTGTGTCTTTTTTCCCCTTTGAATATTCCCCATGCAATATATTGTATGAGTGTATGTATATATTAATTTATCTATTCGTATATATATCAAGATGCATATATATATATATATATATATATATATATATATATATATATATATATATATAAACTCATATAATATGCATGATATATATACATTTATATATAAATATACAATATATGTAGATATATTTGCACATGACTCAATCTACATAAATACATATATGCATATGCATTTATATCTGTAGTGATACATATATATATGCCTTAGGCTGGCTTCACATGGCATTATTTGCGCACATGTTTGCTTGTGAAAAATTTGCAGCCTCATTCACATTTCCATATTTTTATGCACGCATTTAGATCACGCCAAAAAAAAGAGCATGCTCAATTTTTCTACGTATTTCCACATCAAAGGTCCTCATAGAAGTCAATGTGGGGTGAACAAATGTGCGCGCTATACAGCGAAATGCACCAATGCAGGTGCAATAGCCTGCGATCATGGACCATGCATAGCACATATATGTGCCATGATAGCGAGCATACATGCGCTTACACCCAGGTGCGGCTGCCCTCAGAGAGACAAAAAATTGTGCAACAGTGTGTGCAATTAAACTTACATCTGTGTAAAGCTTGTCTTATCTTACATATACATATGTATATTCACACACTAAATTTTCCCCAAAAATATCCATACACTAAAAAAAGTTGTCAGACGAAATGAAACTTTCTCTGATATTGTAATCACTAACTTATATCACCGTTTGGTTGATACAGGCAGGCATGGAGACTCTAGTACTCTGATGGACCACCTATAGCTTGAATACAAGATATTATACGGGCAGGAATGGAGGCTCTAGTACCCTGTTGTACTGCCTCTAGCTGGGATACAACATGGGATACAGGTGGGCATGGAGGCTCTAGTACCCTGTTGGGCCGCCTCTAGCTTGGACACAAGATGTAATACGGACAGGCATGGAGGCTCTAGTGCCCTGATGGACCGCCTCTAGCTTGGATACAAGATGTAATACGGGCAGGCATTGAGGCTCTAGTACCCTGTTGTACCGCCTCTAGCTTGGATACAAGATGGAATACAGGAGGGCATGAAAGCTCTAGTACCTTGTTGTGCTGCCTCTAGCTTGGATACAGGATGTGATATAGGCGGCATGGAGGCTCTAGTACCCTGTTTTACTCCTCAAGCTTAGATACGAGATGTGATACAGGCAGACATGGAGGCATACAGGTTCTGAGGTTCTGTATGCTATCCTGTGATATATATCACTCCACTTCTGCTGTACCCGAGCTTCTAGATTGTACAAACTTGTAGGCTGTCTCAGTTGGCATCCCAGATGGTCCCATACATTCTATTGGTGATACATCTGGTTACCTGGCAGCCACGGAGGTGTGACAATGTTGTGGGGACATTCCTGCAACCCCATTTGTGTGTGTGGCGGAGCACTATCCTGTTGTCTCTTGGAAGCCACCATGAGAGGAACACACAATGCTGCAGGATATCCTGAACATATCGCTGAGCTGTCATTGTCCCTCATATCACTAGGGGTGACCGACTGTTGTATGTGATGACCCTCCAGACCATCACAGCAGCAGTGGGGGCAGTGTGCTGGACAAGGGCTGGATTGAGATGCTCACCCTGACGTCTCCAGACAAGAACACGGCCCAAACTAAGCCTGGATTCGTTGCTGACACTTGTGGGACAGGACAATGATACAACAACACTTGGGGGACAGAAGAATTATACAATAACTCTTGTGGGACAGAACAATGAAGCTCTGACACTTGTAGGACAGAATAATGCAAGCCGACACCTCAGGACAATGACACGCCGACACTTGGAGGACAAGACAATGACACACTGACACTTGTGGGATAGGATAATGGCACGGTGACACTTGGGGGACAGAATAATGGCACTCCGACACTTGGGTGACAGGACAATGACAGGCTGACTCTTGGAGGGCAGGACAATGACACTCTGACTCTTGCAGTACATCATAATGACACATTGACACTTGAGAGACAGAATAAAGGCTCACTGACAATAGCAGGCAGTGTATTCCTTTATGTCTTTATTAAAATGACTGGGAATTGAAAACTAAAAGTCAAAAAAACATACACAGACAGCTGTTTCTGGCTTGGCTCGTGAGAGGCCTACTATGTGGGTCAGGAAGGGTATAGAGATGAGCGAGCACCAAAATGCTCGGGTGCTCGTTACTCGGGACGAAATTTTCGCGATGCTCGAGGGTTCGTTTCGAATAACGAACACCATTAAAGTCAATGGGCGACCCGAGCATTTTTGTATATCGCCGATGCTCGCTAAGGTTTCCATTTGTGAAAATCTGGGCAATTCAAGAAAGTGATGGTAACGACACAGCAACGGATAGGGCAGGCGAGGGGCTACATGTTGGGCTGCATCTCAAGTTCCCAGGTCCCACTATTAAGCCACAATAGTGGCAAGAGTGGCCCCCCCCCCAACAACTTTTACTTCTGAAAAGCCCTCATTAGCAATGCATACCTTAGCTAAGCACCACACTACCTCCAACAAAGCACAATCACTGCCTGCATGAGACTCCGCTGCCACTTCTCCTGGGTTACATGCTGCCCAACCCCCCCTCCCACCCCCGCACGACCCAGTGTCCATAGCACACACCAAAGTGTCCCTGCGCAGCCTTCAGCTGCCCTCATGCCACACCACCCTCATGTCTATTTATAAGTGCGTCTGCCATGAGGAGGAACGGCAGGCACACACTGCAGAGGATTGGCACGGCTAGGCAGCGACCCTCTTTAAAAGGGGCGGGGCGATAGCCCACAATGCTGTACAGAAGCAATGAGAAATCCAATTCTGTGCCACCTCCATCAGGAGCTGCACACGTGGGCATAGCAATGGGGAACCTATGTGCCACACACTATTCATTCTGTCAAGGTGTCTGCATGCCCCAGTCAGACCGCGTTTTTTTATAAATAGTCACAGGCAGGTACAACTCCGCAATGGGAATTCCGTGTGCACCCACAGCATGGGTGGCTCCCTGGAACCCACCGGCTGTACATAAATGTATCCCATTGCAGTGCCCTGGACAGCAGAGCTAACGTCAGATTAAATGCAGGTGGGCTTCGGCCCACACTCCATGCCCCAGTCAGACTGGGGTTTTCTCTAAGTAGACACAGGCAGGTACAACTCCCTATTGTGAAGTCCGTGTGGACGAACAGCATGGGTGGCTCCCTGGAACCCACCGGCGGTACATAAATATATCCCATTGCAGTGCCCTGGACAGAAAAGCTAATGTCAGGTTTAATGCAGGTGGGCTTCGGCCCACACTGCATGCCCCAGTCAGACTGGGGTTCTTTAGAAGTAGACACATGCAGTTACAACTCCGTGTGGACCGACAGCATGGGTGGCTCCCTGGAACCCACCGGCGGTACATAAATATATCCCATTGCATTGCCCATCACAGCTGAGGTAATGTCATGTTTAATGCAGGTGGGCTTGGGCCCACACTGCATGCCCCAGTCAGACTGGGGTTCTTTAGAAGTGGACACATGCAATTACAACTCCGTGTGGACCGACAGCATGGGTGGGTGCCAGGAAGCCACCGGCGGTACATAAATATATCCCATTGCAGTGCCCAGCACAGCTGAGGTAATGTCATGTTTAATGCAGGTGGGCTTGGGCCCACACTGCATGCCCCAGTCAGACTGGGGTTCTTTAGAAGTGGACACATGCAGTTACAACTCCATGTGGACCGACAGCATGGGTGGGTGCCAGGAAGCCACCGGCAGTACATAAATATATCCCATTGCAGTGCTCAGCACAGCTGATGTAACGTCAGCTTTAATGCAGGTGGGCAAAAAATTAATTGAATTACACTGTAGGCGAGGGCCCAAAAAAATTGGTGTACCAACAGTACTAATGTACCTCAGAAAAATTGCCCAAGCCCAACCAGGAGGGCAGGTGAAACCCATTAATCGCTTTGGTTAATGTGGCTTAATTTGGAACTAGGCCTGGAGGCAGCCCAGTTAAAATAAAAATTGGTTCAGGTGCAAGTTTCAACGCTTTAATGAGCATTGAAACGTATAAAAATTGTTTACAAAAATTATATGACTGAGCCTTGTGGGCCTAAGAAAAATTGCCCGTTCGGCGTGATTATGTCAGGTTTCAGGAGGAGGAGCCAGGAGGAGGAGGATGAATAGAATACACAGATTGATGAAGCTAAAAGGTCCCCGTTTTTTTTGGTGATAGAGAACGATGCTTCCATCCGCGGGTGCAGCCTACGTATTGCTTAGGTATCGCTGCTGTCCGCTGGTGGAGAAGAGAAGTCTGGGGAAATCCAGGCTTTGTTCATCTTGATGAGTGTAAGTCTGTCGGCACTGTCGGTTGACAGGCGGGTACGCTTATCCGTGATGATTCCCCCAGCCACACTAAACACCCTCTCTGACAAGACGCTAGCCGCAGGACAAGCAAGCACCTCCAGGTCATACAGCACGAGTTCAGGCCACGTGTCCAGCTTCGACACCCAGTAGTTGTAGGGGGCAGAGGCGTCACCGAGGACGGTCATGCGATCGGCTACGTACTCCCTCACCATCCTTTTACAGTGCTCCCGCCGACTCAGCCTTGACTGGGGAGCGGTGACAAAGTCTTGCTGGGGAGCCATAAAGCTGGCAAAGGCCTTGGAGAGTGTTCCCCTGCCTGCGCTGTACATGCTGCCTGATCTCTGCGCCTCCCCTGCTACCTGGCCCTCGGAACTGCGCCTTCTGCCACTAGCGCTGTCGGATGGGAATGTTACCATCAGTTTGTCCACCAGGGTCCTGTGGTATAGCATCACTCTCGAACCCCTTTCCTCTTCGGGTATGAGAGTGGAAAGGTTCTCCTTATACCGTGGGTCGAGCAGTGTGTACACCCAGTAATCCGTAGTGGCCAGAATGCGTGTAACGTGAGGGTCACGAGAAAGGCATCCTAACATGAAGTCAGCCATGTGTGCCAGGGTACCTGTACGCAACACATGGCTGTCCTCACTAGGAAGATCACTTTCAGGATCCTCCTCCTCCTCCTCCTCAGGCCATACACGCTGAAAGGATGACAGGAGAGCAGCATGGGTACCCTCAGCAGTGGGCCAAGCTGTCTCTTCCCCCTCCTCCTCATCCTCCTCATGCTCCTCCTCCTCCTCCTCAATGCGCTGAGATATAGACATGAGGGTGCTCTGACTATCCAGCGACATACTGTCTTCCCCAGCCTCCGTTTCTGATTCCAAAGCGTCTGCCTTTATGCTTTGCAGGGAACTTCTCAAGAGGCATAGCAGAGGAATGGTGACACTAATGATTGCAGCATCCCCGCTCACCATCTGGGTTGACTCCTCAAAGTTTCCAAGGACCTGGCAGATGGCTGCCAACCAGGCCCACTCTTCTGTAAAGAATTGAGGAGTCTGACTCCCACTACGCCGCCCATGTTGGAGTTGGTATTCCACTATAGCTCTACGCTGCTCATAGAGTCTGGCCAACATGTGGAGCGTAGAGTTCCACCGTGTGGGCACGTCGCACAGCAGTCGGTGCACTGGCAGATTAAACCGATGTTGCAGGGTCCGCAGGGTGGCAGCGTCCGTCTTGGACTTGTGGAAATGTGCGCTTACCCGGCGCACCTTTCCAAGCAGGTCTGACAAGTGTGGGTAGCTTTTCAGAAAGCGCTGAACCACCAAATTAAAGACATGGGCCAGGCATGGCACGTGCGTGAGGCTGCCGAGCTGCAGAGCCGCCACCAGGTTACGGCCGTTGTCACACACGACCATGCCCGGTTGGAGGCTCAGCGGCGAAAGCCAGCGGTCGGTCTGCTCTGTCAGACCCTGCAGCAGTTTGTGGGCCGTGTGCCTCTTCTCTCCTAAGCTGAGTAGTTTCAGCACGGCCTGATGACGCTTGCCCACCGATGTGCTGCCACGCTGCGCGACACCGACTGCTGGCGACGTGCTGCTGCTGACACATCTTGATTGCGAGACAGAGGTTGCGTAGGAGGAGGAGGAGGAGGGTGGTTTAGTGGAGGAAGCATACACCGCCGCAAATACCACCACCGAGCTGGGGCCCGCAATTCTGGGGGTGGGTAGGACGTGAGCGGTCCCAGGCTCTGACTCTGTCCCAGCCTCCACTAAATTCACCCAATGTGCCGTCAGGGAGATATAGTGGCCCTGCCCGCCTGTGCTTGTCCACGTGTCCGTTGTTAAGTGGACCTTGACAGTAACCGCGTTGGTGAGGGCGCGTACAATGTTGCGGGAGACGTGGTCGTGCAGGGCTGGGACGGCACATCGGGAAAAGTAGTGGCGACTGGGAACTGAGTAGCGCGGGGCCGCCGCCGCCATCATACCTTTGAAAGCCTCCGTTTCCACAACCCTATACGGCAGCATCTCCAGGCTGATAAATTTGGCTATGTGCACGTTTAACACTTGAGCGTGCGAGTGCGTGGCGGCGTACTTGTGCTTGCGCTCCAACACTTGCGCTAGCGACGGCTGGACGGTGCGCTGAGAGACATTGGTGGATGGGGCTGAGCACAGCGGAGGTGAGGGTGTGGGTGCAGGCCAGGAGACGGTAGTGCCTGTGTCCTGAGAGGGGGGTTGGATCTCAGTGGCAGGTTGGGGCACAGGGGGAGAGGCAGCGGTGCAAACCGGAGGCGGTGAACGGCCTTCGTCCCACCTTGTGGGGTGCTTGGCCATCATATGTGTGCGCATGCTGGTGGTGATGAGGCTGGTGGTGGTGGCTCCCCGGCTGATCTTGGCGCGACAAAGGTTGCACACCACTGTTCGTCGGTCGTCTGCACTCTCAGTGAAAAACTGCCAGACCTTTGAGCACCTCGGCCTCTGCAGGGTGGCATGGCGCGAGGGGGCGCTTTGGGAAACAGTTGGTGGATTATTCGGTCTGGCCCTGCCTCTACCCCTGGCCACCGCACTGCCTCTTCCAACCTGCCCTGCTGCTGCACTTGCCTCCCCCTCTGAAGACCTGTCCTCAGTAGGCGTAGCAAACCAGGTGGGGTCAGTCACCTCATCGTCCTGCTGCACTTCCTCCGAATCCTCTGTGCGCTCCTCCCTCGGACTTACTCCAATTACTACTACCTGAGTGATAGACAACTGTGTCTCATCGTCATCATCCTCCTCACCCACTGAAAGCTCTTGAGACCGTTGCCAGAAGTCCCCAGCCTCATCCCTCGGACCCCGGGAACTTTCCAAAGGTTGGGCATCGGTCACGACAAACTCCTCCGGTGGGAGAGGAACCATTGCTGGCCATTCTGGGCAGGGGCCCGAGAACAGTTCCTGGGAGTCTGCCTGCTCCTCAGAATGTGTCATTGTAATGGAGTGAGGAGGCTGGGAGGAAGGAGGAGCAGCAGCCAGAGGATTCAGAGTTGCAGCAGTGGACGGCGCTAGATTGCTGGATGCACTTTCTGCCATCCACGACAGGACCTGCTCACACTGCTCATTTTCTAATAAAGGTCTACCGCGTGGACCCATTAATTGTGAGATGAATGTGGGGACGCCAGAAACGTGCCTCTCTTCTAATCCCGCAGCAGTCAGCTGCGATACACCTGGATCAGGAGCTCGGCCTGTGCCCACACCCTGACTTGGGCCTCCGCGTCCTCGCCCGCGTCCACGTCCTCTAGGCCTACCCCTACCCCTCAGCATGCTGTATTACCAGTAGTGCAGAAACAGAACGCTGTAATTAAATGTGCCGCTTATTGGCCTGTGGTTGGAGGCTGACTTCCCTTACGGAATGCACAGCAGAGCCAGGAAACAATTTTGCGCACGCCTGTAGTGAGACGTAGGTGCGTATGACTGAGCTAGTGGAATTCACAGCGCAGAAGCAGTCAAGTGGCCAAAGACCAGTAGTAGGCCTTAAGTATTTTGCTTCTATTTTTTTAAAATGCTGAGCTGATACAGCAGACAGATACTGTAGGCAGCGTATAATATTATGTATACTGTTTCCCTCTGGCGGGATGACGGCGATCATGTAACAGAGACAGCAGATCCAGGAAACAATTTTGCGCAAGCCTGCTGTAACGCTTAGCTGCGTATTAATTAGGACTACAACCCCCAGCAGATAGATACTGTAGGCAGCGTATAATATTATGTATACTGTTTCCCTCTGGCGGGATGACAGCGCTGATGTAACAGAGACAGCAGATCCAGGAAACAATTTTGCGCAAGCCTGCTGTAACGCTTAGCTGCGTATTAATTAGGACTACAACCCCCAGCAGATAGATACTGTAGGCAGCGTATAATATTATGTATACTGTTTCCCTCTGGCGGGATGACGGCGATCAATTTTTTGGAAAAAGCCCACTGCGTATATAGCCTGAATATCTCTTTCCCTGCCTCACCAGTACCGCCCCTATACTCTGTACAATGACTGCAGACTGCGGACGCAATGCTCTGCATGGCCGATATACAAAAAAAAAAATTGTGCAACACTGCTAAAAGCAGCCTCAACAGTACTGCACACGGTCAGATGTGGCCCTAAGAAGGACCATTGGGGTTCTTGAAGCCTAAAATAACTCCTAACGCTCTCCCGATAGCAGCAGCACCAGCAGCAGCACTTTCCCTGAGCTACGTCAGAATGCATCTGTGACGAGCCGCGGGAGGCGCCGATTTATATTCTCGGGTGACACCTGATCTCGCCAGCCACTCACTGCAGGGGGGTGGTATAGGGCTTGAACGTCGCAGGGGGAAGTTGTAATGCCTTCCCTGTCTTTCTATTGGCCAGAAAAGCGCGCTAACGTCTCAGAGATGAAAGTGAAAATAACTCGAACATCGCGTGGTACTCGCCTCTAGTAACGAGCATCTCGAACACGCTAATACTCGAACGAGTACGTTCGCTCATCTCTAGTAGGGTATCATCTCTCCTTAAGTAGAGCACCTGGGTGTGTGAGCAAACACTTAAATGGTAAGTGAGGAGACTTATAAGTCCATGCATGCTTCTCTTGAAAATATGCAAATAATGAAGATTGAATTATACCTCTGCAGCACCACCTATTGGAAGGCAGGTCTCTTGCAAATCAATGTTAGACTCTTTATACTAGTCTTTATAACAATGACTGGGAATTGAAAAACAAAAGCCAGAAAACCATACACATACAGCTACATAGTAACATAGTATGTTAGGCTGAATGAAGACAATGTCCATCTAGTTCAGCCTGTTTCAACCTCCTTGTTGATCCAGAGGAAGGCAAAACCCCCCAGAGGCAGAAGCCAATTAGCCCTTTCGGGGGGAAAAAATTCCTTCCCGACTCAATAATGGCAATCAGAATAATCCCTGGATCAACCTCTGATAGTTCCTACCTGTCTGTAAGACCCAGATCAACAACCCGCTGGTCACCTAATTTCTATATCTTGTAATATGATAGCGCTCTAGGAAGACACCTAGTCCCCTCTTTAACTCCTCTATGGATTTTGCCGTCACCACGTCCTCAGGCAGAGAGTTCCACAGTCTCACTGCTCTTACAGTAAAGAACCCCCTTCTGTGTTGGTGATGAAACTTGCTTTCTTCTAGATGTAATGGATGCCCTCTTGTTACTGACGCAGTCTTGGGTATAAACAGATCATGGGAGAGATCCTTGTATTGTCCCCTCATGTATGTATACATAATTATTTGATCGCCTCTTAGCTGTCTTTTTTTCAAGGTAAATAATCCCAATTTTGATAACCTTTCTGGGAATTCCAGTCCTCTCATTTCATGTATTAGTTTAGTTGCCCTTCTTTGGACCCCCTCAAGTACTGCTACATCTTTCTTCAGCACCGGTGTCCAGAACTGTACACAATATTCCATGTAAGGCCTGACAAGTGCCTTATATAGTGGAAGAATGTTCTTGTCCTTTACCCCTGTACCTCTTTTAATGCACCCCAAGAATTTATTTGCTTTTGTAGCAGCTGACTGGCATTGGTTGTTCCAGGTAAATTTACAATCCACTAATAACCCCAGGTCTTCTTCCAAATCACTTTTCCCTAGCAGTACCCCATTTAGTGAATATTGGCGACATCCTTTTCTCCTATTCCTGCCTTTGTGGGGAAATAGCTCGGTAGCGTGCGGGTTTCACGATATTTCAGGAACTGAACACCAGTGGATGCAGTCCAAAAGCAGGCTTGACCTGCGTTTATTTTTTATAACAGTAAAATAAAAGTCCAGCCTTAGCTTCAGGCAAACAAAATTGTCGTCCAACATACGGCTATCAGAACGTCCCGGCTTGATCAATTCACACTTTGCAGGTGCAGCGCACATCAGGGCTTCTATCTCCAAGCCGGTCACACAGGCTGCCAGGGTCCAGCAGCCATCTTAGCTCGCTCTGTGTCTGTGCACCTGCTATTTATGTGCATCCTTAGTCTGGCTCAGCCTCAGCACCCGGGCTGATTGGCCTCGCCCACACCCTGGAGTGGAGGAGGTGGAATGAACAGCTCCACTACCAACCTGCCATCCATTCCAAAAAAAACAGGCCCGGATATTTTAAAGAACAGATCTCCAGCAACTACTTGCTGGAGACCACATTACACTCCTGGTTTCCTACGTCTCCAATAGCGGGACGTGACCTTCCTCCAGTCCCCTTATGCATAATACCGGAACCGAGGGGCGACGTAGCGACCATCCACCACTACACCCCTCAGTACCTCACACCTTACATTTGTCAACATTGAACTTCATTTTCCATTTTTCTGTCCAAGCCCCCAGCTTATCTAGGTCTGTTTGTAGCCGTACATTGTCCTCCGTTATATTAATTATCTATAATTATATCTATAATGGTATAATTTTGTATCATCTGTAAATATTGATATTTTACTGTGCAGTCCCTCAATCAGGTTGTTGATAAATATATTGAACAGAATGGGGCCCAATATTGAACCCTGTGCACCCCACTGGCGACAGTGGCACAATCAGAGTACGAACCATTTATTAACACCCTCTGCTTTCTATCTCTGAGGCAGTTCTTTACCCAGCTACACACGTTTTCGCCCAGACTGAGCTGTCTCATTTTATATATCAACCTATTATGCAGCACGGTGTCAAATGCTTTAAAGAAATCCAGATATACGATATCAATAGACTCTCCCAGGTCAAGCCTAGAGCTTACTTCATCGTAGAAGCTGATCAGATTGGTCTGACATGATCGATCCCTCATGAACCCATGCTGGTGAGGAGTTATTCCATTGTTCTCCCTGAGGTATTCTAGGATGGCGTCTCTCAGAAGCCCCTTGAATAGTTTTCCAGTTATTAAAATGAGACTTACTGGCCTGTAGTTTCCAGGCTCTCTTTTGGACCCCTTTTTGTATATTGGAACTACATTGGCAATGCACCAATCCAGTGGCACAACCCCGGTCTTGATAGTATCCATAAATTTTAGATATAGCGGCCTAGATATCACATCACTTAGTTCCCTTAGAACTCCTGGGTGTATTCCATCTGGGCCCAGCGATTTATCAATTTTAACCCTCTTTAACCGTCTCTGCACTTCCTCCTGTGTTAAGTATGTAATATTTTGCAGGAGGTTCGTTTTATTCCCCTGCATCTCGTGTGACATTTCCTTTTCGTTCGTGAATACATTTGAGAAGAAACTATTTAATAGATTTGCCTTCCCCCCCCATCGTCTTCTATGATCTCTCCTGTATTATTTGTTAAAGGGCCAGTGCGCTCAGTGCAAATCCTTTTATATAATTGAAGACTAGTCTAGGGTTGCTTTTGCTCTCTTTGGTGTTCAATCTTTATGCCTCCTCCTTAGCAATTTTGATCTTTTCTTTACATATTTAGTTTTTTTCCCTGTATGATTTTAGCGCTTCTTCGCTGCCTTAGTAGTTTAAACGCTTTCTTTTTTTCGCTTATTGCCCCCCTTACAGTCTTGTTGAGCTACATTTGTTTAATTCTACTTGTAGTTCTTTTATTTTTAAAGGGTATTAACTGCTCACATGTGGTGATTAGGATGTTTTTAAACTTTTCCCATTTTTCATCTATACTGTTGTTTTTGAGGATGTTGTCCCAATTAATGTTACAGATAGTAGCTCTGAGCTTTACTAAAGTTTAGTTTATTTGTCGCTCCCTGATAAGGTTTCTTATTGAATGACAGCTGGAATTTAATTATATTGTGGTCACTGTTCCCCAAGTGTCCCTCAACCTGCACCCCCATTTTTTGGTCCAGTTTGTTGGTTATTATTAAGCCCAGAGTGGCCCTCCCTCTAGTTGGCTCCCGCACAAGTTGGGTAAGGTAAGTATCTTTAATTGTTCTCCAGAACTTATCACCCCTGTGAGATTTGCAGGTCTCATTATCCCATATTATATCCGGATAATTACATTTTCCTATAATAATTACTTTGTTGCGGTTTGACACCTCTTCTATCTGGCCTAGTAGTAAAGTTTCAGTTTCTTCTGTTGCTTTTGGTGGCCTACAGAAAACCCCTATCTGTATTTTGTTATTTTTTTCGCCCTGTATTTCTACTTACTGAGATTCCACATGTTTATCTCCTGCACCTATATCCTCGTGTAGCATCGGCATTAAGTAGGATTTACATACTCCTCCCCCTTTCTGGTTTCCGCGGTCTCTTCTGAAGAGATTGTAACCTTGTAAATTCACTGCCCAATCGCACTTATCATCAAGCCATGTTTCCGTTATTCCAACTATATCGTAGTTTTCATCAGTCATTCTCGCTTCAAGCTCACCCACTTTACCAATCAGACTTCTTGCATTAGTTGCCATACAATTTATTTGGGTATTTTTCTTCTTTAAATTCCTTTTGCTACTAATGGTACTATTGGCTGTCCTGTCAGTTTTAACTGTACTAACCCTACCCCCTGCTCAACCCCCATTCCCATTGCTTGGCCCCAGGTTGCTAACTACACTGACTACACCCTTGTTTCTCTTTTGGTCCCCCCCCCCCCCAGTCTCTAGTTTAAACACTGTTTTGGGGTTTTTGCCCCTAATCTAAATATTGCAGTTACCACATAATAGATACCAATTCCACATAGTGACAGTGATTACAATGCAGTCATCTCCAGTGATATTAATTACAGTCCAATTACCTCCAGTGAAAGTAATTGCAGAGCAGTTATCTCCAGTGGTCACAGGTGACATATCCTCTAATTTGTGATATCTATTTTCCTTTCCTTCTATATCTGAGCCAAGACCGCCATGAAGGCCTCTTCTAGTCATGACTTCTCTCTGTATACTGCACTGCACTGCTGCTACCCACAATGAACCTCTTAGTAAGCTCCCGTTATTACTAGAGGCCCTTAATATTAGTACTCTTCACTGTGGACCCAGCTTAGTGATAGTGCTGTCCCACACCTGTAGTAGAAAATACTCTTTTTTACACTCTGCCAGGACCTTTCTCGCACAAAATCTGTACCAGGACAGCGACTGCAGTCTATATATATATAAATCTCTTTATGCTCAGGAAAATTATGCAATGGAATTAGGAATAGTAGTTACAATACAAAGGTGTCAGCTATTTTGAATAAATTAAATATCCAGGGCAAACCATTGTGAAGGTTTCTTTGTTGTCTCATTCTCTCTGCTTTCGCAGCTCGATGCTTCTCTTTAGTATTATATATTCAAGGATGTAGCATGATTTCACAGGACTTAAGTTTAAAATTTATTAAATCAATATTTTACCACTATGTGAAACTATCAATGTGGAACTTCAGCAGATGACTGATGAAAAAATGTACATTTTATGATGTAGCCTTGTGTATTTGATTGAGAGAGTTAGCGTTGCACCTTAAAAGTGTACATTTTACTATGTGTTTCATTGATAGAGGTGGCTTTGAGTCACTTTTGTGAATGTAGATGATGTGAGGCATGAATTTTGTTATAGATGCTATGGTGATGATGAGTGAGAGGCACATTATGTAGTTGTACATTATATGTATATATACATCTTAGCCTAGTGTGGTGCAGTTTGCTATCAAAACAACTCTGTTCGTATGTTTCTTCAATATGTAACTACATGCTATGCTTCACACTCACTCATCATCACCATAGCATCTACAGTGTAAGACACGGAAAAGTAGCATGGCACCATACTCTTTTGAAAGTTGTCTAAGAGTATGTTCACATGTAGTAGAAATGCAGATTTTCTGCCATGGAAAATTCCACGGCAAAATCCACAGCATTTCTGCATCAAAAACAAAATCTGCACCATTAGTGCAGGTTTTGACTTTAAATCACCTGTGGATCCACAGGTGATTTGCTGCTCCTCTCACTTTGCAATCAGAGGCCTCTCACTGCAACACACATAGCAGTCCTCCCATCCCTCACCCAGCAACCACTACTCAGTGCTGCGATCACCTGTTAGGTGAAGCGAAAGTGTGGGCATCACTTGACTGGTGGCTGTAGTGATTACTAGCGGTCACCAGGAGACAGCTGCTCTCTGCGCTGCAGTGAGGGGCTGCTGATTGTGATGTGAGAAAGGAAGAGTGCAGCGCAGGCTGAAATCAACAGCATATCACAGCTGATTATAAGAGAAAAGCCATGCCAACGTGGCGGATTTTGACTCAGTTTTTGATGCAAAATGCTGTAAATTTTTGCTGCAGAATTTTCCGCTGTGGAAACTGCAGCATTTCCGCTACATGTGAACATGCGGTAAAAGATAAACTGTCTTTATTGTGCATAGCAACCAATCATAGCACAGCTTTCATTTCTTAAACTGATGGGTTAAAATAAAAGCTGTGCTGTGATTGGTGCAGTCGCCTTCCTATTAGGTTTGATAACAAACCTCACCACATCAAGCTAATATGTATATACAGTATGTTAGATCTCTCTTTCTCCCCATTCCTTCCTCCTATGCTGTTACTAGACAGCAAAACATGTATTTCCAACCACTAACCCCTGCAGTTCCTCACCCAACTCTACAATGCCTCACCTTTCTTCATAAATACTGTCTCTCTTAGGTATCATTTCCATTGAACTGCTTAGAGATTGTGGTATTCTTCCACTCTGGAATTCTATATTGGTTTATTAAACAATAGGTATAATTACCTAAGGGATGGATGATGATGCCACCATTTACCACAATGCCTTACCAAAAGTGTAAACTGAACTATGAAGTCCAAACGCTTAATGGCTTGTTGTGTTATGACCTATGTAACTGGTCCTAGATCATGAGAACAAGACTATTACTGGGGCTGCTTTGCATGTTCCATGGTCTGTTCTAAGTGTGACATAATGGCAGTGAATACTAGCCACATTAAAATAAAAATTACCTTAGACAACATTGGCCCATATGTTGTGGCCATATTAAAATATAACTTTCATTGAATTACTATAAAACATACCAAAAAAAGAAAATATATATAAAATCTACAAAGCTCATGTGTGACCAAGTAATAATGTATATGTTGGTAATGTACTCACTAGAGAATATACAGCTATATATATCTGGAAAGGTTGGAATATAAAGAGAACTCCTATCCAATCAAAGCAAATGCCATCCATTTTTTAATGTAAGTATTATCATAACGAAAATAAAAAGTTTGTTAGTACTCTCAACGATGAGGTAAGTATTACTCATATTGGGAACCTAGATGTGGATAATAATGGTAAATTCTGTCTTCGGGTGCTTTGTACATATTAGTATTCCAAAATAAATTAAAGGTATTATTTTGAATAATACAGATGTTACACATTGTAATGTTGTCACTTCGAAAATTCTCTATAGAAATGCTCAAAAGAAAATTTTCTCATTTACCCCAATTGGATTCTTGTTATTCAATCTAAAATCCTTCTCGCCTCCTCGCGCAACAGCCGGGAATTCAAATTCTCTTTCCAAAAACCGAGCTTTACCGATATAATCACCCAGAATTTTGGCATCATTCCTATGAACCAAATTCATGTGTCTTGCCAATGCGATATCAGCCCCTGTTCTTAGAGCACTCCGATGTTTGAATATTCTCCTGTGGAATTTTTAAATAGGCAGATGAATTTGGTTCATAGGGGTGATGTCAAAATGTTACAATTATGGTAATGACAACTATTTTTATTTGTATTGCAAATATACTCACCTTAAAATGCGTGGGGATTCCATGGGCTATATATAAAGCAATGCATTGACTAGTTGGTAGGTTACTGACAAATATATAATTATAATTGGGTCACACACACGAGCCTTGTATCTGCTATATATATTTTTCCTTTTTTGGTGTGTTTTTAATAGTGATTCAATAAAAGTAATATTTTATTATGGAGATAATCTGTGAGCAATATTGTCTTGGGCAATTTATTTTTATGTTGCCAACAATTACTGAACCTGGTGTGCTCCATCGGGCCATACCTTTAGTTTAATCTATTGTCAGTGGAGGCACCAGTGTCAATTGAGTCTAAGACTGCCTGGAGTACAAGCTCCTTCTACACCAATGGTTCCTGCACACATATGTACTTTCAGGGACCACTGCACATTGAAGTCTTTTCACGGTTCTTACCAAAACTTATGGCAAAATCCACAATATAACCACAATGTGCAACAAAATCTTTGGGCACTGTGGATACGCAAACAAGAATTTGGAAGCCTTTTACCCAGGATGACCATCCAAACTGCCCATATTATTATTGGAGCACAGGCAGCAAGGAATAGGAACTTGTAGCTGCTTCATCCTGTGTACTTCATTTTGTCTGATAATTACAACTATGAGCATTTTTCTTCTTTTATGGTGGATACAGCTATAATACCTTCTTCAAACAGGCTGTATACTCAAGTTTGCCTTGAGAGTTGTTTCCTTACAAATGATTGCTTCCCTTTGAAGCAGGGGAAGTGCTCATGCCAGCCACCAGTATTACCAGTTGCATGGACAGTACCTATATAGATAATGTATATTAAAACATTAAGGCTACTGCAAGTTTTTTCTATACCCACATAAAGCTCTGGATTGCACTCTAGGTGGTTGTCTGTCCTGCCCACCCAATTTTCGCAGTCCTGACTGTAAGCAATATTCCTGTTCCATGACATCTCTGTGAGTCTTATCTCTGTACTGATTGCTTTATTGTGTTACTATTTATATGTGGCTACACACCAGTGTGATTGAGCTTGACAAAGCTTGACAAAGGCCAACATGGCCGAAACGTTGCCTGCTTGTTTTTTGTATGAAGGGTTGCACATAAGTGCAAAAAATGTATATCAGCGCTGCTTACAGGTGACTGTAATAGCACAAAGAATCCACAGAGTAGTAATAACAAAAAGAGGATTCTTTATTGGGACGCACAGGTCCTATGTGCAACGCGTTTCGTCTAACAAGACTTTATCAAGCACAAAAAACATGGTATAAAATACACACAGTAACATCACCTTATATATATATGTGTCTTTGAAGAGAAATTGAAAATGAAAATGAAAGTACCTGCCCATACTGCTACGTGGCGGCCGCCATGATGGGGAGGTCACATGACAACGTGAGGGGTCACGTGGTTGCGACGTGATGACGAGTTGGAGCGTCATCGGGGAGGGGACGGGGTTATCATAATACGCTGCCCAATGGGATCTCTAACACAAATTGGTAATGTCCCAGTACGGGTTTATCCATAATATGGACAGATGGAGTAGGCCCCTAAGTGGTTATATGACCGTACGTGGTGGCGGTAGTAACGCTGACGGGGATGGTGGTGACGTAGGAGTCACGTGTTGAAGATGGGGGCGCGGCCGGTTGATTAGGTGACGTCATAGTCACATGTCTGGGACGAGAGCGTAGCTTGTGGAACGCGCCGTCCCGTAATGAAGATGGGTGACGTGATCGTCACATGTTTGGGATGGGGGCGGGGCCTGAGGGCACAAACGTCCTGGGATCCCTGTTTTAGAGGCTCAACAGATAGGAATAATCTGACGGGCTTAATTACGTATAGCGGGGTATACAGGCGGTATATTGTTTGCACATAATATGTGAACATATAGGTCATTGGACCGGAGTAAGAGGGTTCCCCTGTCGTTCGTATGGGTATAATGATTGCTTTACCTATTTTGGATGGCTACTTATAATACATGAATGCATAAATGGGGTATTTGGAAATAATTATTTAAATATAGATATAAATGAGACTTATAAACAAAATACTGTAATAAAAGCTACAATGAGAGATATATGTCAAACATGAACACCTTATAGTAAAAGGTTTATAAGCTAGTTTGGTAAAAGAATTAATAAATAAACTTATACATTTTATGAAACAAGGTGATGTCCTGTCGTGTGTGTACTATATTTCAAAGAATATATATATATGTATATATATACATACACATATATATATGGGAACTAACCACGAAAATGGCAACCGAGCTATTGCCCCTTAGCTCAGTCACACATATGTGGATGTCACGTGTACTCAAATAGTGCATCATATGTGCATAATACATGCATAAGAGTCCACGAGTGTGGTTATTCATAGGAGAATGGTGACATGAATAATACAAATAATCCAAGTAATCATAATGATAATAATAATGATCCTTTAAGTATATGTGTGAAACATACCTGTGTATTATATCTTTAGAATAAACACTCTAATACCTAATGGCCTTAATGAAGTACTGGAAAAGTTATAATTTCTATAACCTCCCCCCCCCCCCCCCCCGTTTTTAAAAAAAAATTTTAAACTTCTAAAAATATCTTTCTTCATCTAGATATCGATATTTCCATCACATCCTTTTCACACGTTGGCCCTTGGCCTAATCCCTGCACGTAAGTTGTGACACCAGGATTAGCCTACTAACATACAGACTAATAGCTGTTTATTCCTCATTCCTCATCCAGGTTTATTTTTATGTTTATTTCTGCATCTTATTCATATTCATTCCTATATATTTATGTATTTATGGTTTTATCAGTTTTTATATGCCTTTTAAAAAAATCAATTCTTTGATACATTCATATATATATATATATATATATATATATATATATATATATTTTATGGTTGTTAAGAGTACATGATTTTATACACAGGTATGTTTCACACATATACTTAAAGGATCATTATTATTATTATTATTATCATTATGATTACTTGGATTATTTGTATTATTCATGTCACCATTCTCCTATGAATAACCACACTCGTGGACTCTTATGCATGTATTATGCACATATGATGCACTATTTGAGTACACGTGACATCCACATATGTGTGACTGAGCTAAGGGGCAATAGCTCGGTTGCCATTTTCGTGGTTAGTTCCCATATATATATGTGTATGTATATATATACATATATATATATTCTTTGAAATATAGTACACACACGACAGGACATCACCTTGTTTCATAAAATGTATAAGTTTATTTATTAATTCTTTTACCAAACTAGCTTATAAACCTTTTACTATAAGGTGTTCATGTTTGACATATATCTCTCATTGTAGCTTTTATTACAGTATTTTGTTTATAAGTCTCATTTATATCTATATTTAAATAATTATTTCCAAATACCCCATTTATGCATTCATGTATTATAAGTAGCCATCCAAAATAGGTAAAGCAATCATTATACCCATACGAACGACAGGGGAACCCTCTTACTCCGGTCCAATGACCTATATGTTCACATATTATGTGCAAACAATATACCGCCTGTATACCCCGCTATACGTAATTAAGCCCGTCAGATTATTCCTATCTGTTGAGCCTCTAAAACAGGGATCCCGGGACGTTTGTGCCCTCAGGCCCCGCCCCCATCCCAAACATGTGACGATCACGTCACCCATCTTCATTACGGGACGGCGCATTCCACAAGCTACGCTCTCGTCCCAGACATGTGACTATGACGTCACCTAATCAACCGGCCGCGCCCCCATCTTCAACACGTGACTCCTACGTCACCACCATCCCCGTCAGCGTTACTACCGCCACCACGTACGGTCATATAACCACTTAGGGGCCTACTCCATCTGTCCATATTATGGATAAACCCGTACTGGGACATTACCAATTTGTGTTAGAGATCCCATTGGGCAGCGTATTATGATAACCCCGCCCCCTCCATGATGACGCTCCAACTCGTCATCACGTCGCAACCACGTGACCCCTCACGTTGTCATGTGACCTCCCCATCATGGCGGCCGCCACGTAGCAGTATGGGCAGGTACTTTCATTTTCAATTTCTCTTCAAAGACACATATATATATAAGGTGATGTTACTGTGTGTATTTTATACCATGTTTTTTGTGCTTGATAAAGTCTTGTTAGACGAAACGCGTTGCACATAGGACCTGTGCGTCCCAATAAAGAATCCTCTTTTTGTTATTACTACTCTGTGGATTCTTTGTGCTATTACAGTCACCTGTAAGCAGCGCTGATATACATTTTTTGCACTTATGTGCAACCCTTCATGCTTATCTACAGTGGGTACTATTAGCCAATAAGACCCACCATTATCAGCAGCTCTCCGGACCTAGCCCCCCTGGATTGGCACAACGGATCCCTGCTACCTATTTATGTATATACAGGAGTATATATAAATTACTATAGGCCTACTTGGATTTGGAGGTGATAGTGAGGGTATCTCAGACCTCACTTGTCACCGGGTAAGTAACATTCATTTACCGGTTCACCTACCCTCTTTTTTGTGCATTGGTTTCCGGCTGGAGCGCCTTCCTAATTTTTATTTGCTTGTTTTTTGTGATAGGAAAATAAAACCTTTTGGATACTGAATTTGCACCTTGGATGCTGCTGAAGCTTTTTCTTCTTTATGGTATACACTTTTTGTAGTGACAAGGATCCAGTCACTTCGCTTTGGCTGTTGCATGCTGTATGCCTAGCCCCTGGTTGGGGTCTCACAATTTGTGCTGCTATCGGACTTTCTTCTCAGATAGATGAAACTGAATTTCTGTTGCAGAATTGCCTGCAGCAAATCTGCTGCCAGTGAATATACCCTAAAAAGTTAAAAAATATGTAAAAAAAAAAAAAGTCTAGTGACCACCAATTGAAGGTAAGAACTGAACCTCAGTTATAATAAAAATTATATTTTTAGTCGTCTTTCACAACTAAAACAACAAAGACCTCTCCACTGGGCTTTCTCGGTCAGAGTACCTTCATGTCATGTTCAGTTAAGGGCTCAATGCCTGGGAAGCTAAAATACTTTTAAAGTTTAAATCTTCATTATTCCTGTATGAAGCAGACAAAAAAATGTAATCTTCATGCTGTAATGTAGCAGTGAGAGAAAGCTACATTTATGGTAATTACCAATATTTATAATGACAAGAGATTGTTTAACAATTACTGTTGGTTAGCAATTTGTTAAAAAAATATGAAGAAGAAAACTATCAAACAGTTCTGTAAGTTCACACATCTTTATTGAAAGGGACAATGAGAATGTGAAAGGAAAATTATGTGTAATTTTTAGAAGTAATAACAGCAGAACTAATACAAATAGAATAGGCCTTGGTTGATTGTCAGGGCTGATGAATATCTTGATCTGCATGGCAATGACATTAAAAATTGCATTCTTCAACGACAGCTGACATTATTGCTATAAAAAGCCTTGTTTCTGCTGTAAGTCAAATGTAAAATACGGATTCAAAGTGGAAATAACATCTTGTTTAAAGTCACAGTGTTCTTCAATGGAAGTAAAAAAAGAAATGACTACATAAAGGTTTGGAAGTTTTTTTCTGAAAAGTTTCATGTTTTTGGCACTGTCACCTTGTAAGGATAACTAAAATAATCACATACCACACCAAGAAGGGATAACTTGAACTTTACTAGAAGGTATGTATTGTCTTATAACCTGCGTTGATGAAATAGTCAAAACTGGGGTTTGACAACAGAAGAATCTCCATGAGAATTGGTGTCTTAGACCACACCACACCCTGTAGGAAGTCCATTCCTCTCTAAGTAACCTTTTGCTCCATAGGAGAGTTAGAGCACTTCAACAGTGCATTCAACATCATTGTACATTGCGGGTACATTGCTTTTACATTTCATCCCAAATCTGATTCACTTCAACTGGCTGTTGGCCATTACCAACTCTGCTACAAGTAGTCTAGACCTGTACCACACAGTAGCGGCTTCATCTCTACACATGAGATGTCTGACGTTATTGACATTGATGCCCATTTACCAATTTACCTTAGGTCTAGCCCAAACTAACATTTCCTCTCTGACACATCAGGTGGCTTGTCATGCCCTCACATAAGTCAGAAACATCATATTATGGTTAACATTTGGTGCATTACATTTATAATTCTCTTCTTGTCCAGTAGCAGCAAGGCAACTGTAAACTCTTGGGCCTTTATGAATCTTAGCCTGATAACTGTTTAACTTTCAGTAACTAGACCTCTTATGCCTCATAGGGGCCATGTCCTTACAGCAGGACAAACAACACCATAGGCACATGTTAGAGAAGCCATATTTTCTATCCTCCATTTTGTCTCGTAACCTGCTCTTCTTCTCTATTTATCTGTATTTCCTTAGCACATATTCAGAAATTATGAGAGGAAATAATCATAGGAACCCACTGTCATTTTCTAAGGACATTTACTGAGGTCTCATGAGAAACCATTTTAATCAGCCTGAGAGAAGTCCTGCCTTTAGAGAGATGTCACTGCCCTTGGTGAGTTTTTGATAATAAATGAATTATAATAAATTATAATTATTTACAAGTGAGGCATCTTCTAGCCTCGTTTCAAATGTCTTCCGCTGATTAACTAATAAAGGGGACAACTTCCTATCACACTCAATGCTGTGTGTGATTTGTAAGCTTCCTCAAGCTCGAGCATTAACTCTTTAAATGTGGCACCTGAAAACATACCAACTAACGAATATTGTGCTAAGAAATTTGGCTCCCAACGTGAGGCATGATGGGAATCTCATTCCAGATTCCAGTGAAGAATTCAGTGATTTTCTCTTCTCTGGGAAGGACAGACAGTATATAAATAAAAGGTAAGTAACCTTATTTCTTACAAAACTATCTCTTTTCATGAGGTTGTGATTGTTCCTCTTCGCTGGTCAAGGAGTCACTATCATTCTTTCAGACCCATGTCAAAGAATCTGACAGATGGTATGTTTTGGGTTAAAAAATCTTTATGCAAATAGTGAACTGGTGTCCGGAGTGTGTGTGCACAATGTGTGAACCTGTCAAAAAAGGAAATTTTTGAGCATTTTTGTCCAGACCCAAAAGAAGAATACCAGGATGAATGGACTGCACCTTTTGTAGGAAGGCTTCGGTAGCAATTGAATGAATTGAGTGAATCTTAGAGTATAGTCTTTTTGGAGGAGTGCCCATGTATTGCCCAGGAGAAATAATAACCCCGGATATTGTTCTGACGGTTGAGGCATGAGATTGGAGCTGAAGATTGCATTGCTGATCACTGAAGCATTTCTGTTTGTGCCTGTTGTGATCTGGGTAACTTAGAGAGTTATTGCCAGTTTAAGAAAAGAGCACCTAACCGCTCATTTCCTGGAATAAGTACACTGTCATCGGAACAGTGTGTAATACTAACAAGGGTGTAGTGTTGAGAAGTGTGCTGGCACAATACAGGCTTTTTCAATTGTGACCAGACAGGACTTTGAACCTACATCAAAGATTGTGAGATAAGCCTTAAGTGAGTTACAATAGGGAGCTCACAAGGAAATTGCGGTAAGGGTGGTGCCAGGAAGACTGCTAAGCAGCTGGTTAAGGGGAGAAAAGATAAAAGTGCATTGCAAGGATGTCAAGCAATGTTGAAAAGTGCTAGTATGAATCTAGAAGCATACTTCGACAGTTGTGCAAGTTGGAACTGGGCATGTGTTGTGGTATTGCTAGCATCATATGACCGAGAGTGGACAAACACGTCAAACCTTTCTTACCCGTGCATTGTTCAGTATCTGTAGTTTGACCAATTCTAGTTTTTGAATATTAATACAAATATTCTTGCTGTTCATGTATTGCGGATTTACAGTTTGTAAAGCAGGGAAGTTTTCTTATAGAGTCTTGATTAGAGAGGGTTATTGGTTTCTTGCTTCTCAGAGACTCAGAGATAAGAGGAATTCCAATGGGTAGGGCTGTCAGCTTCGGAGAACTGTAGAAAATGTGTTACTGCTGTAAAGAATTATGCACAATTAATCAGACAGAGAAATAAGCACATAGTAACACAGTATGTTAGGCTGCATGAAGACAATGTCCATCTAGTTCAGCCTGTTTCAACCTCCTTGTTGATCCAGAGGAAGGCAAAAAACCCCAGAGGCAGAAGCCAATTAGTCCTTTCGGGGGAAAAATTCCTTCCTGACTCCATAATGGCAGTCAGAATAATCCCTGGATCAACCTCTGATAGTTCCGACCTGTCTGTAAGACCTGGATCAACAACCCGCTGGTCACCTAATTTCTACATCCTGTAATATCATAGCGCTCTAGAAAGACATCTAGTCCCCTCTTAAACTCCTCTATGGATTTTTCCATCACCACGTCCTCAGGCAGAGAGTTCTTACAGTAAAGAACCCCCTTCTGTGTTGGTGATGAAACTTGCTTTTCTTCTAGATGTTACGGATGCCCTCTTGTTACCGACGCAGTCTTGGGTATAAAAAGATCATGGGAGAGATCCCTGTATTGTCCCTTAATTTATACATAGTTATTTGATCGCCTCTTAGCCGTCTTTTTTCCAGGGTAAATAATCCGAATTTTGATTCCTCTCATTCCATGTATTAGTTTAGTTGCCCTTCTTTGGGCCCCCTCAAGCACTGCTACATCTTTCCTGAGCATTGGTGTTCAGAACTGTACACAGTATTCCATGTGGGGCCTGACAAGTGCCTTATATAGTGGGAAAAAAAATGTTTTGGTCCCTCGCCCCTATATCTCTTTTAATCCACCCCAAGACTTTATTTTCTTTTGCAGCAGCTGACTGGAATTCGTTGCTCCAGTTAAATCTATAATCAACTAGTACCCCTCAAGTCTTTTTCCATATCACTTTTCCCTAGCAATACCCCATTTAGTGTATATTGGTGACATTCGTTTCTCCTGTCCATGTGCACAACCTTACATTTGTCAACATTGAACTTCATTTGCCATTTTTCTGTCCAAGCCCCCAGCTTATCCAGGTCCATCTGTAGCCGTACATTGTCCTCCATTGTATTAATTGTTTTGTATAATTTTGTATCATCTGCAAATATGGATATTTTACTGTGCAGTCCCTCTATCAGGTCATTGGTAAATATATTGAACAAAATGGGGCCTAATACTGAACCCTGTGGCACCCCCACTGGTGACGGTGGCCCAATATAAACTACTTATTACCACCCTCTGCTTTCTATCTCTGAGCCAGTTCTTTACCCAGATACACACGTTTTCACCCAATCCGAGCTGCCTCATTTTGTATATCAACCTACTATGCGGCACGGTGTTAAATGCTTTAGAGAAATCCAGATATACAAGATCAATAGACTCTCCCAGGTCCAGCCTAGAGCTTACTTCATCGTGGAAGCTGATCAGATTGGTCTGACATAATCGACCCCTCATGAACCCATGCTGGTGAGGAGGTATTCCGTTGTTCTCCTTGAGGTATTCTAGGATGGCATCTCTCAGAAACCCCTCAAATAGTTTTCCAGTTATTAAAATGAGACTTACTGGCCTGTAGTTTCCAGGCTCTCTTTTGGACCCCTTTTTGTATATTGGAACTACATTGGCAATGCACCAATCCAGTGGCACAACCCCGGTCTTGATAGTATCCATAAATATTTGAAACAGCGGCCTAGATATCACATCACTTAGTTCCCTTAGAACTCTTGGGTGTATTCCATCTGGGCCCAGAGATTTATCAATTTTAATCCTCTTTAACCGACTCTGCACTTCCTCCTGTGTTAGGTATGTAATATTTTGTGGGGGGTTCCTTTTATTCCCCTGCATCTCGTGCAACATTTCCTTTTTCGTTCGTGAATACACTTGAAAAGAAACTATTAAATAGATTTGCCTTCCCTCACCCATCGTCTTCTAGGATCTCTCCTGTATTATTTGTTAAAGGGTCAGTGCTCTCAGTGCAAAACCTTTTACTGTAATATAATTGAAGAATAATTTAGGGTTGTTTTTGCTTTCTTTGGCGATCAGTCTTTCTGCCTCCTCCTTAGCAATTTTGATCTTTTCTTTACATATTTTATTTCCCTGTATAATTTTAGCGCTTTTTCGCTGCCTTCTTGTTTTAGTAGTTTAAACGCTTTCGTTTTTTTGTTTATTGCCCCCCTTACAGTTTTGTCTAGCCACATTGGTTTCCTTCTACTTGTACTTCTTTCTTTTTTTAAGGGTATTAACTGCTCACATGAGGTAATTAGGATGTTTTTAAACTTTTCCCATTTGTCATCTATACTGTTATTTTTGAAGATGTTGTCCCAATTAATGTTACCGATAGGTGCTCTGAGCTCATCAAATTTTGCTTTACTAAAGTTTAGTTTATTTGTCGCTCCCTGATAAGGTTTCTTATTGAATGACAGCTGAAAATTAATTATATTGTGATCACTGTTCCCCAAGTGTCCCTCAACCTGCACCCCCATTATTCGGTCCGGTTTGTTAGTTAATAGAGATGAGCGAGCATACTCGTCCGAGCTTGATGCTCGTTCGAGTATTAGGGTGCTCGAGATGCTCGTTACTCGAGACGAGCACCACGCGGTACTCGTCTCAATTAAACGAGCACTGACCATTGAATTCAATGGAGCCGGCAGTGAGACCCCCCCCTTCCCCCCGTACTGTCAGCATAAAGATCGCTCTCCTCTGCCACAGCTGTAACAGAGAAGAACGATGTTAGCCCATTGAATTCAATGGAGCCGGCAATACAGCCGGCTCCATTGAAAGCAATGGGCTGCCGGCGAGCGCGGGATGAATTTTCGGGAAGGGCTTAAAAATATAAGCCCTTACCTGAAAATCATCCTAAAATGTGTAAAAATAAAAAAAAAATGTATACTCACTAGAGATGAGCGAACATGTCCGTTACGGACACATCCGCACCCGGACACCGGCTTTGCCGAACACTGCAGTGTTCGCGCGTAAAGGTCCGGGTGCCGCCGGGGGGCGGGGAGATGCGCGGCGGCGCGGGCGGCAGTAGCGGGGAACAGGGGGGAGCCCTCTCTCTCTCCCTCTCCCCCCCACTCCCCGCCGCACCCCCCCGCGCTGCCACGGCGGCCCCCGAACTTTTTCGCCCGAACACTGAAGTGTTCGCAAAGTTCGGTGTTCGGGCGAAAAAGGGGCGGGGCCGAACGTGTTCGCTCATCTCTAATACTCACCTTTCCGCTGCAGCCGGAGTTCAGCCTCGTCTGGCCGGCAGTTCTCCTGAACTGCTTTCTGTAGTATTCAGCAGGTGGGGATTTAAAATCCCCGCCAGCTGAATGAGCTGCCTCTGATTGGTCACAGCCTCACCAATCAGAAGCAGCTCTCACTCACACCCATTCATGAATTCATGAATCCCGCGCTCGCCGGCAGCCCATTGCTTTCAATGGAGCCGGCTGTATTGCTGGCTCCATTGAATTCAATGGGCTAACCTCGTTCTTCTCTGCCACAGCTATTACAGCTGTGGCAGAGGAGAACGATCTTTATGCTGACAGTGCGGGGGGAGGGGCCCACTCTTGCCGCTATTGTGGCTTAATAGTGGGACCTGGGAACTTGAGATGCAGCCCAACATGTAGCCCCTTGCCTGCCCTATCCGTTTCTGTGTTGTTCCCATCACTTTTGTGAATTTTCCAGATTTTCACAAATGAAAACCTTAGCGGGCATCGGCGATATACAAAAATGCTTGCCCATTGACTTTAATGGGGTTCGTTACTTGAAACGAACCCTCGAGCATCGCGGGAAGTTCGACTCGAGTAACGAGCACTCGAGCATTTTGGTGCTCGCTCATCTCTATTAGTTAATACTAAGCCCAGAGTGGCCCTCCTCTAGTTGGCTCCCGCACAAGCTGAGTAAGGTAATTATCTTTAGCTGTTCTCAAGAACTTATCACCCCTGTGAGATTTGCAGGTCTCATTATCCCATTTTATATCATTAAATTAATAAAAGTCCCCTATAATAATTACTTTGTTGTGGTTTGACACCTCTTCTATCTGCCTTAATAGTAAGGTTTCAGTTTCTTCTGTTGCTTTTAATGGCCTATAGAAAACCCCAATCAGTATTTTGTTATATTTTTTCTCCCTTTATTTCCACCCACAAAGATTCCACGTGTTCATTTCCAGCACCAATATCCTCCCATAGCCTCGACATTAAAGGGGTTGTCCCGCGCCGAAACGTTTTTTGTTTTTTTTCAACCCCCCCCCCGTTCGGCGCGAGACAACCCCGATGCAGGGGTTAAAAAAGAACACCGCACAGCGCTTACCTGAATCCCCGCGCTCCGGTAACTTCTTACTTACCTGCTGAAGATGGCCGCCGGGATCTTCTCCCTTGGTGGACCGCAGGGCTTCTGTGCGGTCCATTGCCGATTCCAGCCTCCTGATTGGCTGGAATCGGCACGTGACGGGGCGGAGCTACACGGAGCTACACGGAGCCCCATTGAGAAAAGAAGAAGACCCGGACTGCACAAGCGCGTCTAATTTGGCGATTAGACGCTGAAAATTAGACGGCTCCATGGAAACGAGGACGCTAGCAACGGAGCAGGTAAGTGAAAAACTTCTGATAACTTCTGTATGGCTCATAATTAATGCACAATGTACATTACAAAGTGCATTAATATGGCCATACAGAAGTGTATAGACCCACTTGCTTTCGCGGGACAACCCCTTTAAGTAAGATTTAACATACATGCATACCCCTCCCCCTTTCTTGTATCCATGGTCTCTTCTGAAGAGATTGTAACCTTGTAAATTCACCGCCCAATCGCACTTATTATCAAGACTTGTTTCCGTTATTCCAACTATATCGTAGTTTTCATCAGTCATTCTCGCTTCAAGCTCACTCACTTTACCTATCAGACTACTTGCATTCGTTGTTATACAATTTATACAGGTATTTTTGTTCTTTAAATTACTTTTGCTACTAATGGTACTATTGGCTGTTCTGTCAGTTATAACTGTACTAACCGTACCCCCTGCTCGACCCCCATTCCCATTACTTGGCCCCAGGTCGCTAACTACACTAACTAACCCCTTGTTTCTCTTTTTGCCCTACCCCCAGTCCCTAGTTTAAACACTCCTCCAGCCTTCTAACTATCTTCTCCCCCAACACAGCTGCACCCTTCCCATTAAGATGTAGCCCATCCCTATGGTAGAGCCTGTAGCCGACAGCAAAGTCAGCCCAGTTCTCCAGGAACCCGAACCCCTCCTTCTTACACCAACTTCAGAGCCACTTGTTTACCTCCCTAAGATCCTGCTGCCTTTCTAGTGTGGCTTTAGGTGCAGGTAGTATTTCCGAGAAAACTACCTTGGAGATCCTCGCCCTAAGCTTGGACCCTAAGTCCCTGAAATCATTTTTGAGGGCCCTCCATTGACCTCTAATTTGTTCATTGGTGCCAATGTGCACCATTACTGCTGGATCCTCACCAGCATCTCCCAGTAATCTGTCAATCTGATCTGCGATGTGTCGGACTCGAGCGCAGGAAGAAAACACACCCTTCGACGATCCCGGTCTTTATGGCATATTGCCCTGTCCCCCTTATAATTGAGTCTCCCACCAGTAGGATCTGCCTAGCCTGCCCTGCCCACTTCTCACTGGAGCAGTCATCTCCCTGGCATTCAGAGGGCATGTCATGCTGCAATGGTGCTGGCTCTGTAATGGCATCCCCCTCATCTGCCAATTTTGCAAACTTGTTGGGTTGTGCCAGTTCAGGACTAGCCTCCCTGGTTCTCTTTTCCCCTCTACCCTTTCTAACTGTCACCCAACTAGCTGCCTGGACCCCCTGCTCTTTCGTGCTACCATACACCCCCATCTCTACCCCAGCGAGTGCCTGCTCAGTGAGCAGCAAACTCCTTTCCATGATGCCAGTGGATCTCAGTGTTGCCAGTCGCTCATTTAGATTGAGGATTTGGGCTTCTAAATGTGCGACGAGCACACCTCTTGCGCAACAGTATGCACCCTCGATCGACTGATCAAGGACCGCATACATTGCACAAGTAGCACACTGGATGGCATAGTCAGGCATGGAGCTCATCCTAATGGGGATCTACAATTTACTTGTGGAAGTAGAAAAGATTAATTAGATCACACTCCAAACACTCCTCCGCCCGTGCGCAACCGCTCACACTCCTCCGCCCGTGCACAACCGCTCACACTCCTCCGCCCATGCGCAACCGCTCACACTCCTCCGCCCGTGCGCAACCGCTCACACTTCTCTGCCCGTGCGCAACCGCTCACACTCCTCCGCCCGTGCGCAACCGCTCACACTCCTGCGCCCGTGCACAACCGCTCACACTCCCCCGTCCGTGCGCAACTGCTCACACTTCGCCACCCATGCGCAACCGCTCACACTTCTACACCCGTGCGCAACCGCTCACCCTTTTTTTTAAATAACACTCACACACCTATTTACTTTCGCTCAATCACCCGATCCTGCTTCACTTACACCTTACACACAGACACTTACACTGTTTTTCTTCACTTACACACTCACACTCTAATACCCCCTCACTTAGTCACAGACACACACTTAGACCCACAGACACACACACCTTAAGACACACACTTAAATACACAGAAAATACTTATCAGGTCCTGTCAGCAGCACCGATGATGTCATCTGCGGTCTCACCATCAGGACCTCTCTCCCGGCAGCTGCGCTCTCTGTGCTCCTGCCACTCCGGGTCCGGGACCTGCTCCTCTGCTTCTGCTGGCTGATCCTTCAGCGGGCAATCCTCTAGCGGCTTCCTCGGTCTCCTGGCAGCTTATGTGCTGCTCCGGTGTTCCTGCTCGAGGCTTGCTTCTGGCATCTGACATCACTTCCGGTATCCTCAGGTTGTTTCCTTCCTTTCCATAATATAGGTAGTTTGAGAAAGTGAAACTTGGATAGCAGATTGTGATGGAAAAAATGAAGTGAATTAAAGTGTCTTAGCAAGTATGTGCAGAACGTTACAAGGAAGTTGAATTGAAAGGATGTTGATGTATAGTGATTTAAAAATTGCCTGAGACAAGGAGAATTTGTGAATTTTTATGCGTGTGTGAGTGTGAAGGGCCTATGTATAAGTTACATTGTGTTATATATGAGGAAATTAAAAATCCAGCTGCCTGATTAAATAAGTATGAGACCGCCCTGCTAGCACCCTCACATAACAATCAAAATAATTTTAAATACAGCTTCATTCCTTCTGCTGAATTTGAAAAGGGAGGACGGAAGGCAGGGGAGGCGGGGCAGACCATGACATTGAATTTCAAGCACATGATTGTCTCAAAAAAATGGAATAGGAGCTAGCGGTTTTGAAAATGTTGTTTTAACACCCATTCTTAATGCAAATATCGATTGGAATCGAAAATTTGTCTCCCCAGCACATAAGATTCTAACACAATTCCTAGTCAGTGACACTGCACTTGTAAATCTGTTTGGGGCAGATGTGCTACAAGTCTGGCAAGCCACTATCCACTTCTCACCTAATTGTACATTTCCTTTAAAAGATCTGTAGGTTTCGTTTTCCCAGTTTATACCCCAATAGCTGAAGTCCCCCTTAATAATTTACTTAATGTGATTTGCTGCTTCATCTATTTGCCTCAGTAATAGATTTTTGGTGGTTTCTTTTGCAATAGGTGGCCTATAGAAAAATCCAATGAGAATGTTATTATTGTTTTTCCTCTATTATTTATACCCATAGATAATCCACATCTTCATCTCCTTCACATATATCTTCCCATAGTGTGGGCTTTAAACAGGATTTTACATAAAGACAAACCTATCAGCCTTTCCATTTTTTCTGATTCTTTCTGGACAGACTGTTACCCTGTAATTCACCGCCTAGTCACAGCTTTCATTCAACCAGGTCTCTGTTATTCCAACTATGTCATAGTTTTCCTGAGATATTATAACTTCCAGCTCATAAAGCTCATTGGTCAGACTTCTAGCATTAGTCACCTTATTGGTCAGACTTCTGACATTTGTTACCATACAGTTTAGAAGTTTTGGGCTATTTTTTTTATATTAAGTGTATACCTATTAACTGTTCTGCCAGTTCTAATTGTACCAACCCCTCCCAACACTCCACCTCCATTCTCATCACTTAGTCCCAGATCTCAGTCTACACTATCTTCATCTCTATCTCTCTGTCCCCCCCCCCCAGTCCCTAGTTTAAACACTCTTCAAACCTTCTAGCCATCTTCTCCCCCAACTGTGCCCTTCCCGTTGAGCTACAGCACATTCCTAAGGTACAAGCTGTAGCCAACAGCGACTCAGTCGACTCAGTTCTTCAGGAACCCAAACTCCTCTTTTCTACACCAATTGTTGTTTGACTCCCTCCCTGCCTCAATTATACAGAATGGTGAACAGAACGTGGAAAAAAAATTTAAGTCAGAGTTTTGGTTTTTTTGTACACACCAGCTCCCAAAACGTGCAACCTAATGTAATAATAATCTTTCCCAGGTTAAGATTAAACCACCTGGTATTAGCGTTAGGACCCATCTGAAAGCTTGGTCACCGGGACATTGGTAGATAGGCCAATATGATTTGATCTAATTATATACCAAGAACCTTGCATTATTTAATGTGGTGGTTAGTGTATTTATTATAGGTATGTATGCTTCTGATAGAAAATGTATTTTGAGTGCTGTTGCCATTCCATTGTTTCTGCTTCTATTGTATGTTGCAGCCATGGTTTAATGTGAACCTATAGATTTCTATTAGGAAGTGCTGACCTATTTTATCTTTTTTTTGTACACAACGTACATGCCGTGATAATATTTCAATGTTATATGATGTTTCTAAAATGTCTTTCTTGCAGAAATGTGTGATGCACTCGGCACAGTGTGAATTAGTTTCTAAATAAGGTGAACCTAAGTAAAATGAAGCACACCTGGGTCATTTGCCTCTAGAAGTTATGGTAACGAACAAGAGTAAGGGTGATTTATGTGATTATTGTGCTTTTACCAAGTTTAACCCAATAGATGCTGTTGCAGTAAGTGTCTTTAGCAAAAGTGATATAGTCATTAATAGCAACCCACGGACTTCTACACCTACAAGTGAGAAAAAGGTGTGTGAGATGAATGCTGAATATTGTGAGCTGTAAAATGAACTAAGTGTTGATTATGCTGCAGTACTTGCTGAGTTTGCAAATGAGATGAAAGTAACCTTGACTGATAAACGAAACCTGAAAGTGGATGAAAAATTGTTGCTGGTTGACAAGACTAGGCATGTAGCTGCAGAGATACCTGCAGCTGACTTAAGCTTCTACATTGAACAGGGTGTGGGTGTTGAGAATGGTGCCAAAGTGACTTTGTATGTTCACCATCTTCAACAAAATTAACTTCTAGGTTGTTGTCTGCTGTTGCTGAAGTTGCAATTCCTCAGATGAGACAAATGAGAATGGAAAAAGTGTTGTGTACTAATGGTACCAATGCAGAAATTAAATGTAATGAGGTTACTGTGGTTACTGGCAAACCAGAGTAGTGCCGCCAGTTCAGTTTCATATGAAACTGATGCTGTTGCTAGAAGGAACCAAATGTCCACTATCTTGAAGTGTAACAAATGTGGTATAATAAAAAGTAAGAGGTACCGAAGTTTATTGAGAATGGTAAATTTCTTTACTCAGGTTGTGATATAGTTAATACAATCGATAGTAAGTGGGCCAATGAAGTAATACCATTCCTACAACTACAAGTGGTGTGCAGGAAAAAGAAATTAGAGAAAATGATTGGGTCCCTAAGCTCTGTGAAAGATGTAGATCAACATTGTGAAACGAAAGAAGTACTGTAGTTCATAACAATTTGGAGACAATGAAAGTCAGGCTTCAATAGGAGTTAAAAATGGTAGGGTGGAGCTGAGCCATTCACAGCAAGTTAGTTCTGGCCTGAAAGAATATCTGGAGAAATAGAGAAACTGACTGAAGAAACTGGTTCCTACACACTGTGGTTTGAACAACAGTTAAGGAGGCTGAAGGCCAAAGGTAGTGCGGAAAAGGTCACACTTCTGAGAAAGAGTATAAGCAGAGGGTGCTCGGTGAAGAAAATAAGGTAAGAAGACTTGCAGAAATACTTAAGCTGAGTGCTCACGGAGAAGAGGCTATAAGACAATGGTCCTTGGCAGAAGAGGAAGTTGCCAGGTGGTGTGCTCCCGCAGAAGAAGCCAACAAGTTAAGGTCAGTGTCCGAGGAGGAAGCCACAAGACAGAAGTCTGAATCCAGAAAGTATCTGATGGAAAAGATAGCCGACACTTTTGAGGTAACGTGGTTAAAGATGGAGGCTGACGTGGCTCTGAAGCAGAATATTTCTGAGTTCTGAATTCATTAAAATTTGCCGTTCTGAAATCCAACCTTGAGGTCTGAGTTTTCTCTGGTCTTCCTCCCCTTTTTATCCAAAATTCCAGGATAGCATGATCACTGCCTCCTAAGGTCCCAGCCACCCTTACTTCCCCAATCATTCCCTCCCTGTTGGTAAGAATTAGGTCCAAGATAGCAGATCCTCTTGTTTTCTCTTCTACCTTTTGGAAGATAAAGTTGTCAGCAAGAGCGGATAAGAATTTGTTGGACCCATTACTTTTACCTGAGAGAGATTCCCAACAAGTGTCTGGACAGTTAAAATCTGCCATAATCACTATGTCCTGCTTTTTTGGAGAGCTTGGCCATTTGATGTAGAAAGAGTTGATCAGTATCTTCTGCTTGTCCAGGCGGTCTATAGTAAATGCCTACAATGGTGTCCTTTCTGTTCTGTCCTTGTATTCTTACTCAAACAGTTTCTACAGAGCTACGATGCTCTGAAGCTTGAATCTCTGTGGAGATTAATGTTTTCCTAACAGTGCATCACTTAAAAGGGCATCAGTAGTAACCTAAGGCCCTGTTTACATCTACATCATATCAGTAACTTATTATAGGCTTGGACTAGCCTACCAGAGGATCCCCTGGAGAGCCTAAGGACCAAGAACTGATAACCACTATTTGGGGTTATTCACAAATAACATATTAAACCTTACTTATGACTTTTCCTGCATGTGTAATGATTCTAACAAAGTTCATGATTCAATAAAAAAATGGAAATACATATGTATAGAATGTATGCTCTGAGGGACCCAAGAAAGTATGTGAGTCAGGACATCACAAATGCCCCTGTCAGCATTGCATTAGCAGAATACAGGCTGTATTAACAACAGGCATCTGCTGACAGTGAATGCGGGCCAGCAGCTGGGGTTTTGAAATTCCATAGGAATTTTCTGATTAACCGCTCACTCACATTACCATATACGTAACACGCTGCTTGGTTCGGACAGCGTTTTACTGGTCTATGTGATGCCGGCAGAGAGCCAGCTATTGCCGGGTATGGCAGCGAGTGCACTGGACATGACAGTGTTACTCACGCACATTACTCAGTGTGACTTTTGTCTTTTTTTTATTCCCTGCTCCATCTCATAGCAGGGTTGTGTATGTATAGTCAGCTATATGCAATGTATTGTGTATGAACTGCGTTGCATACGCTACCCAAACAAAAGAATAGGGCTCCTGCTGCATGATACGCTGTGAAATAGAGCATGCTGACATCTTTTTCACGCACGTATTTACATGCAGTGTTTACACACTAATGTGAATGGATCAATGAAAGTCCTTGTAATTTCATTGACTCCATTCACTGCATGTCACGCTGGAGATTTTGGGGACTTGTAAAAAAAACTACTAATTCATGCATTTTTTTACAAGCCTTTTTGTGTTTTTTTTTTGTTGCACTTTTTTTGGCATTTTTTTTACCTATAGAAAAGTCTTTAGTAAAACACAGTCCACACCTAGAACTGCTGTGATTTACAAAAGTGCTATGGACCCCAAAAACGTACTAAGAGCTCATGCAGACGAGCAGAGTTTTTTGCACTGCTAGCAGCGCACAGAACATGCTTCTAATAGGAACCAGTAGATTCCTATAGAAGCGTTCACATGGAGGATTGTTAGGTGAGCAAAACTCTGCGCACCTAACAAAAGATAGGACATGCGAGTGCAAAGACATGCTCTATCTTTGCTGCTTGCTTTCGATAAGCTCCCATGGGAGCCTTGAAAGCATTCAGCGCACACCTCAGAGCATGTGAACGGGCTGCTTCACGGAGCTTGAAGCAGCCCGTTCACGGGATCTTTACAGCGCTGCTATCAGCGCTGACAACTACACTCATCTGTATGAGCCCTAAAGGTGAGCAAAAATGCCACTACAGAAAAATAAGTTTCTAGTGTATTTCATAACTCCAAATTATCCTACAGCTAGTATCTGAACACTACTGTTTACAATTTGTTGCAAAAAGGACGAAAAAAGGACAATGTAGCATCAAAACCAGAAAAGAATACAATGTATTTGAAAAAAAAGAAAACTGTGAAACCCCCATCAGACTTTCTTAACGTACAATTTTAGTGGCGTTTTTGACTTAAAAACTAGAGATGAGCGAGCGTACTCGTCCGAGCTTGATACTCATTCGAGTATTAGGGTGTTCGAGATGCTCGTTACTCGAGACGAGCACCACGCGGTGCTCAACTCCATTACATTTCCTTCCCTGAGAAATTAGCGCGCTTTTCTGGCCAATAGAAGCACAGGGAAGGCATTACAACTTCCTCCTGTGATGTTCCAGCCCTATACCACCCCCCTGCAGTGAGTGGCTGGGGAGATCAGATGACACCTGAGTAGAGTATTAAAATCTGCCCCGCCCGTGGCTCAGCACAGATGCATGGTGACAGAGATCAGGGAAAGTGTTGTCTTGCTGTAGTTGCTATAGGGAGAGTGTTAGGTGTTATATTCGTCTTCAAGAACCCCAACGGTCCTTCTTAGGGCCACATCTGACCGTGTGCAGTACTGTTGAGGCTGCTTTTAGCAGTGTTGCACATTTTTTTTTTTTTGTATATCGGGCGTGCAGACCATAGCGTCCTCAGTCTGCAGTCATTTTACTCAGTATAGGGGCAGTACTGGTGAGGCAGGGACAGTGGTACAGGGAAAGAAGTATACTGGCTATATAGGCAGTGGGCTTTTTCAAAAAAATTGGGGAAAAATACTATATTTGGGCTGCCTGTGACTGTCTTCAGCTTACTGTGTGTCTGCTGGGTGTAGTAGTTGCTAATTAATACCCAGCTAAGCGTTACAGCAGGCTTGCGCATAATTGTTTCCTGGCTCTGCTGCGCCCGTTACATGACCGCCGTCATCCCGCCAGAGGGAAACAGTATACATAATATACGCTGCATACGGTGTCTGCTGGGGGTAGTAGTTGCTAATTAATACCCAGCTAAGCGTTACAGCAAGCTTGCGCATAATTGTTTCCTGGCTCTGCTGCGCCCGTTACATGACCGCTGTCATCCCGCCACAGGGAAACACTACACATTATATCCGCTGCATGCGGTGTCTCTGGTTTTTCACCTCACCATTTAAAAAAATTGAGGCAAAATACTTTAGGCCTACCACTGGGCTTTGTCCACTTCACTGGTTCTGCGCTGTGAATTGCAGCAGCTCAGTCATACGCACCTAGGTCTCACTACAGGCTTGCGCATAATTGTTTCCTGGCTCTGCTGCGCCCATTACATGACCGCGGTCATCCCGCCACAGGGAAACAGTATACATAATATACGCTGCATGCAGTGTCTGCTGGGGGGTAGTTGCTAATTAATACCCAGCTAAGCGTTACAGCAGGCTTGCGCATAATTGTTTCCTGGCTCTGCTGCGCCTGTTACGTGACCACCGTCATCCCGCCACAGGGAAACAGTACACATTATATCCGCTGCATGCGGTGTCTCTGGTTTTTCACCTCACCATTTTAAAAAATTGAGGCAAAATACTTAAGGCCTACCACTGGGCTTTGTCCACTTCACTGGTTCTGCGCTGTGCATTGCAGCAGCTCAGTCATACGCACCTAGGTCTCACTACAGGCTTGCGCATAATTGTTTCCTGGCTCTGCTGTGCGTTCCGTAAGCGAAGTCAGCCTCCAACCACAGGCCAATAAGCGTCACATTTAATTACAGCGTTCTGTTTCTGCTCTACTCGTAATACACCATGCTGAGGGGTAGGGGTAGGCCTAGAGGACGTGGCCGAGGACGCGGAGGCCCAAGTGATGGTGTGGGCACAGGACGAGCTCCTGGTCCAGGTGTATCGCAGCCAACTGCTGCGGGATTAGGAGAGAGGCAAGTTTCTGGGGTCCCCAGATTCATCTCACAATTAATGGGTCCACGCGGTAGACCTTTATTAGAAACTGAGCGGTGTGAGCAGGTCCTGTCGTGGATGGCAGAAAGTGCATCAAGCAATCTATCGACCACCCAGTCTTCTACGCCATCCACAGCTGCAACTCTAAATCCTCTGGCTGCTGCTCCTCCTTCCTCCCAGCCTCCTCACTCCATGAAAATGACACATTCTGAGGAGCAGGCAGACTCCCAGGAACTGTTCTCGTGCCCCTGCCCAGATTGGGCAGCAATCGTTCCTCTCCCAGCTGAGGACCCGTTACATGACCGCCGTCATCCCGCCACAGGGAAACAGTATACATAATATACGCTGCATGCGGTGTCTGCTGGGGGTAGTAGTTGCTAATTAATACCCAGCTAAGCGTTACAGCAGGCTTGCGCATAATTGTTTCCTGGCTCTGATTCGCCTGTTACATGACCGCCGTCATCCCGCCACAGGGAAACAGTACACATTATATCCACTGCATGCGGTGTCTCTGGTTTTTCACCTCACCATTTTAAAAAATTGAGGCAAAATACTTAAGGCCTACCACTGGGCTTTGTCCACTTCACTGGTTCTGCGCTGTGCATTGCAGTAGCTCAGTCATACGCACCTACGTCTCACTACAGGCTTGCGCATAATTGTTTCCTGGCTCTGCTGTGCGTTCCGTAAGCGAAGTCAGCCTCCAACCACAGGCCAATAAGCGTCACATTTAATTACAGCGTTCTGTTTCTGCTCTACTCGTAATACACCATGCTGAGGGGTAGGGGTAGGCCTAGAGGAGGGTGGCCGAGGACGCGGAGGCCCAAGTGATGGTGTGGGCACAGGACGAGCTCCTAGTCCAGGTGTATCGCAGCCGACTGCTGCGGGATTAGGAGAGAGGCAAGTTTCTGGGGTCCCCAGATTCATCTCACAATTAATGGGTCCACGCGGTAGACCTTTATTAGAAACTGAGCGGTGTGAGCAGGTCCTGTCGTGGATGGCAGAAAGTGCATCCAGCAATCTATCGACCACCCAGTCTTCTACGCCATCCACAGCTGCAACTCTAAATCCTCTGGCTGCTGCTCCTCCTTCCTCCCAGCCTCCTCAATCCATGAAAATGACACATTCTGAGGAGCAGGCAGACTCCCAGGAACTGTTCTCGTGCCCCTGCCCAGATTGGGCAGCAATCGTTCCTCTCCCAGCTGAGGAGTTTGTCGTGACCGATGCCCAACCTTTGGAAAGTTCCCGGGGTCCGGGGGATGAGTTTGGGGACTTCCGGCAACTGTCTTAAGAGCTTTCAGTGGGTGAGGAGGACGATCACGATGAGACACAGTTGTCTATCAGTGAGGTAGTAGTAAGGGCAGTAAGTCCCAGGGAGGAGCGCACAGAGGATTCGGAGGAAGAGCCGCTGGACGATGAGGTGACTGACCCCACCTGGTGTGATAAGCCAACTGAGGACCAGTCTTCAGAGGGGGAGGCAATTGCAGCCGCAGGACAGGTTGGAAGAGGCAGTGGGGTGGCCAGGGGTATAGGCAGGGCCAGACCGAATAATCCACCAACTGTTTTCCAAAGCGCCCCCTCGCGCCATGCCACCCTGCAGAGGCCGAGGTGCTCAAATGTGTGGCAGTTTTTCACTGAGAGTGCAGACGACCGACGAACTGTGGTGTGCAAGGTTTGTCGCGCCAAGATCAGCCGGGGAGCCACCACCACCAGCCTCACCACCACCAGCATGCGCAGGCATATGATGGCCAAGCACCCCACAAGGTGGGACGAAGGCCGTTCACTGCCTCCGGTTTGCACCACTACCTCTCCCCCTGTGTCCCAACCTGCCACTGAGATCCAACCCCCCTCTCAGGACACAGGCACGACCGTCTCCCGGCCTGCACACACACGCTCACCTCCGCTGTCCTCGGCCCCATCGAGCAATGTCTCTCAGCGCAGCGTCCAGCCGTCGCTAGCGCAACCGTTTGAGTGCAAGCGCAAGTACGCTGCCACGCACCCGCACGCTCAAGCGTTAAACGTGCACATAGCCAAATTGATCAGCCTGGAGATGCTGCCGTATAGGGTTGTGGAAACGGAGGCTTTCAAAAACATGATGGCGGCGGCGGCCCCGCGCTACTCGGTTTCCAGTCGCCACTACTTTTCCCGATGTGCTGTCCCAGCCCTGCACGACCACGTCTCCCGCAATATTGTACGCGCCCTTACCAACGCGGTTCCTGCCAAGGTCCACTTAACAACGGACACGTGGACAAGCACAGGCGGGCAGGACCACTATATCTCCCTGACGGCACATTGGGTGAATTTAGTGGAGGCTGGGACCGAGTCAGAGCCTGGGAACGCTCACATCCTACCCACCCCCAGAATTGTGGGCCCCAGCTCGGTGCTGGTATCTGCGGCGGTGTATGCTTCCTCCACTAAACCACCCTCCTCCTCCTCCTACGCAACCTCTGTCTCGCAATCAAGATGTGTCAGCAGCAGCACATCACCAGCAGTCGGTGTCGCGCGGTGTGGCAGCACAGTGGTGGTCAAGCGTCAGCAGGCCGTGCTGAAACTACTCAGCTTAGGAGAGAAGAGGCACATGGCCCATGAACTGCTGCACGGTCTAACAGAGCAGACCGACTGCTGGCTTTCGCCGCTGAGCCTCCAACCGGGCATGGTCGTGTGTGACAACGGCCGTAACCTGGTGGCGGCTCTGCAGCTCGGCAGCCTCACGCACGTGCCATGCCTGGCCCACGTCTTTAATTTGGTGGTTCAGCGCTTTCTGAAAAGCTACCCATGCCTGTCAGACCTGCTCGGAAAGGTGCGCTGGCTCAGCGCACATTTCCGCAAGTTCAACATGGACGCTGCCACCCTGCGGACCCTGCAACATCAGTTTAATCTGCCAGTGCACCGACTGCTGTGCGACGTGCCCACACGGTGGAACTCTACGCTCCACATGTTGGCCAGGCTCTATGAGCAGTGTAGAGCTATAGTGGAATACCAACTCCAACATGGGCAGCATAGTGGGAGTCAGCCTCCTCAATTCTTTACAGAAGAGTGGGCCTGCTTGGCAGACATCTGCCAGGTCCTTGGAAACTTTGAGGAGTCTACCCAGATGGTGAGCGGTGATGCTGCAATCATTAGCGTCACCATTCCTCTGCTATGCCTCTTGAGAAGTTCCCTGCAAAGCATAGAGGCAGACGCTTTGCGCTTGGAAACGGAGGCGGGGGAAGACAGTATGTCGCTGGATAGTCAGAGCACCCTCATGTCTATATCTCAGCGCATTGAGGAGGAGGAAGAGGAGGGGGAGGAGCATGAGGAGGAGGGGGAAGAGACAGCTTGGCCCACTGCTTAGGGTACCCATGCTGCTTGCCTGTCATCCTTTCAGCGTGTATGGCCTGAGGAGGAGGAGGAGGAGGAGGATCCTGAAAGTGATCTTCCTAGTGAGGACAGCCATGTGTTGCATAGAGGTACCCTGGCACACATGGCGGACTTCATGTTAGGATGCCTTTCTCGTGACCCTCGCGTTACACGCCACTACGGATTACTGGGTGTACACACTGCTCGACCCACGGTATAAGGAGAACCTTTCCACTCTCATACCCGAAGAGGAAAGGGGTTCGAGAGTGATGCTATACCACAGGACCCTGGTGGACAAACTGATGGTAAAATTCCCATCCGACAGCGCTAGTGGCAGAAGGCGCAGTTCCGAGGGCCAGGTAGCAGGGGAGATGCGGAGATCAGGCAGCATGTACAGCGCAGGCAGGGGAACACTCTCCAAGGCCTTTGCCAGCTTTATGGCTCCCCAGCAAGACTGTGTCACCGCTCCCCAGTCAAGGCTGAGTCGGCGGGAGCACTGTAAAAGGATGGTGAGGGAGTACCTAGACGATCGCACGACCATCCTCCGTGACGCCTCTGCTCCCTACAACTACTGGGTGTCGAAGCTGGACACGTGGCCTGAACTCGCGCTGTATGCCCTGGAGGTGCTTGCTTGTCCTGCGGCTAGCGTCTTGTCAGAGAGGGTGTTTAGTGCGGCTGGGGGAATCATCACGGATAAGCATAGCCGCCTGTCAACCGACAGTGCCGACAGGCTTACACTCATAAAGATGAACAAAGCCTGGATTTCCCCAGACTTCTCTTCTCCACCAGCGGACAGCAGCGGTACCTAAACAATACGTAGGCTGCACCCGCGGATGGAAGCATCGTTCTCTATCACCATAAAAAACGGGGACCTTTTTAGCTTCATCAATCTGTGTATTATATTCATCGTCCTCCTCCTGCTCCTCCTCCTGAAACCTCACGTAATCACGCCGAACGGGCAATTTTTCTTAGGCCCACAAGGCTCAGTCATATGACTTTTGTAAACAATGTTTATACGTTTCAATTCTCATTAAAGCGTTGAAACTTGCACCTGAACCAATTTTTATTTTAACTGGGCTGCCTCCAGGCCTACTTACAAATTAAGCCACAGTAACCAAAGCGATTAATGGGTTTCCCCTGCCCTCTTGGTTGGGCAATTTTTCTGAGGTACATTAGTATTGTTGGTACACCAATTTTTGGGGGCCCTCGCCTACAGTGCAATCCTAGTAATTTTTATGGGCTTCGCCTGCACTCATGCTACAGCAAGGTGTGTAGGGTTGGCCTACACTTTTGCTACATAAATGTAACTGGGGCCTTGTCTATACTGCAACTACTGAAATGTGAAAGAGACTGTTATCTTCCTAAACTGCTGCAACGGGAATGTTACTGTGGCCTGTCTTGACTGCTACTACTACTGAAATGGAACTAAGACTGTGCTCCCCCTATACTGCTGCTAGTGATATGTTACTGGGGCCTGTCCCTAATGCTACCGATGAAATGTTACTAATTCTGGGCTCTGACTATACCGCTGCTAATGCTATGTCACTGTGGTGTGAAAACGGAGGCTTCCCAAAGACATGATGGTGGCGAGGCCATTTCCCACCAACGTGGTTACTGTTAGGGTACATATTACCAGTCTGACTGGGGCATGCACTGTGGGCCAAAGCCCACCTGTATTGTATGTGACATTAGCTCTGCTGAGCAGGGCACAGCAATGGGATACATTTATGTACCGCCGATGGGTTCCAGGGAGCCACCCATGCTGTGGGTCCACAGGGACTTCACATTAGTGATTTGTACCTGCCAGTGTCTATGTATTAAAAACCCCGGTCAGACTGGGGCATGCAGTGTGGGCCGAAGCCCACCTGCATTTAATGTGACGTTACCTCAGCTGTGCTGGGCAATGCAATGGGATTTATTTATGTACCGCCGGTGGGTTCTAGGGAGCCACCCATGCTGTCGGTCCACAGGTACTTCACATTAGGGGATTTGTACCTGCCTGTGTCTATGTATTACAAACCTTGGTCAGGCTGGGGCATGCAGTGTGGGCCGAAGCCCACCTGCATTTAATCTGACGTTACCTCAGCTGTGCTGGGCAATACAATGGAATTTATTTATGTACCGCCGGTGGCTTCCTGGGACCCACCTATGCTGCCGATCCACACGGAGTTGTCTACTTATAAAGAACCCCAGTCTGACTGGGGCATGCAGTGTGGGCCGAAGCCCACCTGCATTTAATGTGACGTTACCTCAGCTGTGCTGGGCACTGCAATAGGATTTGTTTATGTACCGCCGGTGGGTTCCAGGGAGCCACCCATGCTGTCGGGGGCACACGGAATTCCCATTGCAGAGTTGTTCCTGCCTGTGACTATTTATAAAAATATGAGGCCAGCGTGTGGCATGAGGGCAGCTGAAGGCTGCGCAGGGACACTTTGGTGTGCGCTTTGGACACTGGGTCGTGCGGGGGGGTTGGGCAGCATGTAACCCAGGAGAAGTGGCAGCGGAGTGTCATGCAGGCAGTGATTGTGCTTTGTTGGAGGTAGTGTGGTGCTTAGCTAAGGTATGCCTTGCTAATGAGGGTTTTTCAGAAGTAAAAATTGTTGGCGGCGGGGGGGCCCACTCTTGCTGCTATTGTGGCCTAATAGTGGGACCTGGGAACTTGAGATGCAGCCCAAACTGTAGCCCCTCGCCTGCCCTATCCGTTGCTGTGTCGTTCCCATCACTTTCTTGAATTGCCCAGATTTTCACAAATGAAAACCTTAGCGAGCATCGGTGATATACAAAAATGCTCGAGTCGCCCATTGACTTTAATGGGGTTCGTTACTCGAAACGAACCCTCGAGCATCGCGGAAAGTTCGACTCGAGCAACGAGCACCCGAGCATTTTGGTGCTCGCTCATCTCTATTAAAAACACATGTTAAAAATGCCAGCAATCTGTAACATGTTTGTTGTTAAAACTTTGCGTTTTAGCGTGGATTTTTTTTCAATCAGACATTTTGTACATGTGAAAAACGACAAACCTACAGCCTGTTGCAATTTAAAAGAAAATAAAAAACACCACTGACACTAAAAACGCACAACAAAAGAAAAGAAGCCACAAACATTTTTCTTATTAAGCTACGGCTTACACTGGCCACAATGTCTTCTTGCTTAAAAAAGAATAAAAATAAACATGGCAAATAATGATGACAAAAATGCTACTAAAAGGGTTATTTTTCTGAAAAATGCTGTGCCAAAGCTACATTTCTGTGAAATTCTGATATTTCTGATTATAGCATCAGATCAGCAATGCAATGGGATTGTCCAAGATCATAAACACTTATGCATCACATTAAATCTTTGTCTACTTCAATGTTTCATTTTTTTAAAAACTCTAGGGTACATCATGTGATCTTTTTTCTAAGTTTTAAAGCCCAGGTACAGAAGGCTTGCACATACTTCATAGTTCAGCAAAATCTTTCACTGCTATCAAAATCTTTTACTAATTTAATAAACAACCTGTATTGATCGATGTGACCTGCTTTTCATCCTTTTATGCATGAATTTCTATGCAACACTAGCAAACAGTCAAATTACCAATGCTAAATTGATTAGTTTCATGTAAAATAATAGTAACACAATGATTGGATATTGGCATCTAAACTTTCCCCCTTCTACCTTATCCTCTTTTACATTATCTTTTCATTGTGTCAGCAAAACAAGCAATACTATCTATGTGTTAATATTAAATTAAAACCAAAATAAGTTACATGCTACAAGAAGAAAACCAGAGTTCTGCAATTTTCTGCATTGATCCAGAATACATAGGTCACTGCATTTGCATGATTTGCTGCAAAAGTGTCTGCCCACTGAGAAATGTAGGACATTTGGTATCAGCGCTGTCAAAGGTCAATTCAAGAGAATTCAATCATTTTCAAGTAAATGGTCAACATTGCTACATTTGCAGAGGAACTACTGAAGGGTGATTAACAAGCTAACATTTACACTTATCCTTGGCAAGAAATATTAGCAGGTAAGGTAGGGATGTAGCAGAAGACATTTTAGATATGATAGCTGTATATGAGAAAATAATGAAAGTCCCTATTTTTAATAGTTGCATGTTTTATGAGATATTACAGGGGACCCTGTCAGAAGGTTCTCTATTTTATCTTATTTACTTTGCATACATAGCATTACTCTGTTATGTTATTGCAGGAAATATGTCTATATTAGGATGGTTTCACATCTGGAGGCTCTGTCACAAAATACCAGGAAATAAAAGTGTTACATGCAGCAGGTTCCCTTATGGTAAAATGCTGGGCAGCTGACCAGAAAGTGAATACAGCCCATTTAATATTGTTTAATTCTGTCATAAGATGGACCCATTCGGACAGAGGACTTCCCTTTCCTGCCCCTGAGTGGAGCAGGAAACCTGAATTCAAGATGCAAATGTGAAACCACCCTTACCATGTAGGCAGCTGGTTCATCTAACAGAAGAGATGGGACAAGCTCTCTTGGTGCCCAAGGCATTGGTTTTGAAGTGGGCTCACAACCTTTTTTCACTTGCTCTCTTCCTTTTGCAAGGAACTGACAATTGTGTAGGGTTGATACCTATAGTATAACACGTGTCTATCCTTGTGACACCATTCCCACAACAATAATTGCTACTCTTTAACGAAGGGGAGCCAGTCATTGGACTAACAGCATTTTCAAACACACGGTCTAATTGGTTATACAAAATAAATAAAGGCAGAATGTTCTTTTTGTGCCAGTGTTTGTCAATGTTTCCAACTGATTAACCCTTTCTCAAGTGAATTTCATCAAAGTACTGTCAAGACGATGATCAAACTTTGTTCCATTTATTAGTAGAGCATAAAAACAGTGACGCCTTTAGATATAGTATGTAGGGGCATAGCTAAAGGCCCATGGGCCTGGGGGGCAGTTATAGGCCTTATTGTGGTACATGGGGCATGTTTCCACCCCAGGCTCAGGGGCAACATTGCAATTGTGTCCCCTTCACCCCTTATAGTAATGTCACTAATGATATGTACCACTAGTGTACATGTACCACAGATTGAGAACCTAAGCCATCTATTCCACCAACCTCTTCTACTGGCTCTATTGTTATGGAGATGTGGTTTCCCAAGAATGAACATAATTAATAGTTGCTAAGTAATCATAAAAGAATATATAGCATAGGTTTCCTTTGTAAAGTCCATATATCTAGTAGGGTTAGATCAAGCAATAAAAAGAAATACATATTATCCAAAACATTTTCACATTTTAGCATTTAGCATTTTCTTCGTGGCTGTCTCAGTAAAGACCCTAATATTGTGGAAACTGCCATCAATGCTGATCACTAGAATGAAGTGTCAGAAGCCGTGGGAAGGCTGTAGAATCTTTCATTTCCTCTGGGCTTGATGAGTTAGTGAACACAAAAGCTTTCAGAGGAAAGAGAAAATTATCTTTAAATTGAATTCATCCAGATAATATAGGATACAGCTTGGATTATACAAAAGTCACAGCTTTAAAAAGGTACAAAAATACTTGGGAAGGAAAAAAATAATAAAATAAATAAAAAATAATAATGATCTATGATGAAGTAAAATGCAATAAAAAATAGTTGTTTGAGATATACAGAAAGTATAGATGCATGTAGCGTTTAATTTCTTCCAACCATCCCAGAATTCTGATGTAACCAAGACAGAGCTGGGTTTTTCTTTTTTTGGTCAGTGGATAACCAAGATTAAAGGGGTTGTCCCGCGAAAGAAAGTGGGGTTCAGCATTTCTGTATGGCCATATTAATGCACTTTGTAATGTACATCGTGCATTAATTATGAGCCATACAGAAGTTATTCACTTACCTGCTCCATTGCTAGCGACCCCGTCGCCATGGTGCCGTCTAATTTCAGCGTCTAATCGCCCGATTAGACGCGCTTGCGCAGTCCGGTCTTCTCCCTGGTGAATGGGGCCGCTCGTGCCGGAGAGCTGGTCCTCGTAGCTCCGCCTCGTCACGTGTGCCGATTCTAGCCAATCAGGAGTCTGGAATCGGCAATGGACCGCACAGAGCCCACGGTGCACCATGGGAGAAGACCCGCGGTGCATCGTGGGTGAAGATCCCGGCGGCCATCTTGGTAAGGTAAGTAAGAAGTCGCCGCAGCGCGGGGATTCGGGTAAGTACTAAACCTTTTTTTTTTTTAACCCATCCCTTGGGTTTGTCTCGCGCCGAACGGGGGGCCTATTGAATAAAAAAAAAAAACCGTTTCGGCGCGGGACAACCCCTTTAACTGTTTAACAAAATACCATTATTAAAATACCTCTTTCCATGTGTCTGAACCAGATCAAACTGCTTTGACATTTGTTTGCCATTAGATATTGAAAAACAGCCTGAACTGGTTCCTCATGTGCTCAGTAGAACAAAGACTGTAAAGGGACTATGAGGCCTTGAAAACTAGATTTAAAGAGTTTGACCAGGGTTAGAAGAACTTGGCTGCTTTCTTTAAAACACAACCCTTGTCTGTGGATTATCTCCAGTATTGCAGCTCAGCTCCCATTTACATCAATGGAGCTCAGCTGCAATACCACACACAACCAACCCCAATGGATAGGGGGTGCCACTGTGTTTGGAAGAAAGCAACAATGTTTTTCTAACCCTAGACAACCCCTTTAACCAGTTTAACTATGTGCTCAATACAAGGTGGTCCAAAGGTATGGAGACACCTAAATAAATGGAAATCGGTGATTGGGAAAGCCATCTTGTGTGTGGCATGTTGCTAAGGGGAAGGGTGGTAAATCTGAGAAGTGCTGTGTCCAACATGGTGGCCACAGCACTTCACAGATTTGCCTCCTTCCCCTTTGCAACATGCCACACACAGTATGCCATTCCAGACACAATTTTCAATTCATTCAGGTGTCTCCATACCGTTGGACCACCCTGTAGAACAAAGACCTATGGTATTGGAATTCTCTTCAACCTAAGAAAGGGGTAAGGGAAAAAAGAGAGGAAGAAGCCACTCAGCTTTTTAAAGATTCCTTTTGTGAGAAAACCTGGGTTAGTAAGGAAAAAAAACTTTACAAAACATAGTCTCATTTGGTCTCGCAAGGTCTCCACTGCATTTTCTAATAATATGCCACCAATGCCTGTAAATGTATCCTTTAACATCAGTAAATCATTACAGCACACAAAGTATCATTATATCAGTTAAAGTAAATTCAGCACCGCTAGTTCTATATACAAGTCTACATTAAAATCTATTTGGTTTACATACCTGACTATAACACTTTCCTGCTTATTAGAATTACAGATGCCTATTGCACATGAGGACTATATACAGTAGTTTGGCTATACCGAAATTAATTACCTGAATTGTATTCTTCAAATATGCGGCTTGCAAAGGTATCTAAGTGCTCAATGTGTTTCATGTTTTACCATTTTATGATTAATAGGAATACCCTCTTAATATTTACGTACCTCATAATGCTCAGTGTTTCACATGTTGCAAAGATTTGTGCAGATAATAAGTTATCAGCTCATAGTGGTAGTAATATGGCATTGTGAGAAAAACGTATCCAGCAGGCATAATTTGGAAAATGGCCAATCAGCCTTCAATGTAATGCATACTCCACAAAGTCATGTTAACACAGAGATAGAGCTTCTATCTTGAGTCGAGCTCTTTAATCAACAGTGACAAATATGTCTAATAGTGCACTACTATTAGGAAACTAAACTGATGATATTATTATTGTTATCTATGCATTATTATATAACTTTGTGACCATTACTTTTATAACATACTGTAAACAGTACTGTGATATTTAATGAGAACTTTCTGTCCTACTGTAGTGCTTGTCCAACTGGCAAGGTGCCAGCATAAAAAGTGCCCATCTGTCAGCACCCATAGGGGAATATGTTTGTTTTTATATTGTACTTTTAATCAACAGAAATGTAATCAAATAAACAATATTCATCCACAGCCCTTTCTTTGAATATAATATATTGCGTATTTGTGTTCTGCACCAGTCTACATGTTCCTAGAATTAATAATTCATACTCTTATTAGGAAAACAAAACAATAGATTTTTTAAGCCTTCATCGCAATTTTTCTTTTCATTTGTTCTTGTAATTGGCTATGAAATAATGATCTGGGCAAGCAATGTATTTTAAAGTGTAATCTCATAATTTTTAAAAATCTTTGCCTGTAATAATTATTAATACCAAAACACTAGCGGAGAAATGTTTTATTCTTGATGTCATGGAGCAGGTATTAATGATCCGCAGAGGACCGGAAATTACCATATCGGATGTGACCGTAGCTTTAATCCAGTAAACAATCCAACTGTTGGGGACACGGATAATTTGAATCAACAAGAGTGAAAAGATTTGGATAGTATGTGCATTAATGTTAATAGAAATAGATTATAGAGGAATATTTGTGATGTGACCTTCTGCACACTAATTGAAATAGTACTCAGAGTCAGCAGTGGAGTAATCAAGTTAAACATTGACTCATAAATCATCATGAAAAGTGCTGTCACAATTATTGCACTATATATCTGGCCAGTCTCACTAAAATGTCGGCTACAGCGATCTTTAGGTTAATAGGAACAGATATGGCATTTAAAGACTATTTGAATTAAATCTGCTGTGAGGTGGGATGTGTTACTCTGTTAATTTACAGATAATGTGAAGTGATGTACTTAGGGATAGCAGCAACACAGCCGAGCCGTGGCATGCATGTGAGAAGGTGCCTGTATACAAGTATATACTTCCAGGAGTTTGTATGATCATTTCACAGCCTGACACTACAAACACAAATGTGCTACAACTTTAAACATTAATCTCAGTGAGTATACCCAATGCAATCTTATCTATGTAATATTTACCCTTAATACAGAAATTGTAGAAAGAGCAGCATTAAAGAACCATTTACATGAGCAGATAATTATAATCGCTTTAAACCACTCAAACAGTGATTACAGACAAGCATTTAGACATAACATTATTGTATAAGTCGTTTTAGAACAATTCTTTAATTGAACGTTGTTCACTGCATTCACAAGGTGTAGTAGAAAATAATTCGGAAGGTAACTGGTTAATGATTTTAACGTTGGCTAACGTTTACATGATTTTTACTTATATTCCACAATTTCATGATGATATACCATCATTTTTATGCTTGCATAGTGATTATTCAAATGATTAATGATTGTTTTCATGCTAGTCATGCAGTCAATGCCGTTAACATTAAAGGGCTTGTCTGCCCTCTTTTCCTCTGGTGACCTATCCACCGGATAGCTCATCAGTAGTTGATGGACAGGGGTCCCCCGCTCAGGACCCCCATCTATCAGCTGATCATCCAGCCCGCTGTCCAGTGCAACAGGCCAGACTTTGTCATCAGCGGTCAGCGCAAGGAGTGCAGGTGCCAGCTTCACTCATATTGTAATCAATGGGGGAGCAGAGCTATTCCTCCACCTCCTGCCTCTCTCCTGATCAGGACATCTCATTCAGCTCTATAGAAGCAGAAACCAAAAACTGGCAACAGCAAACAGAAATATACATACCTATAATAAATACACTAACCGCAACTCATATTGGCCCATCTACCAATGTCCAGGTGACCAAGCTTTCAGATGGGTACTAACGCTAATACCAGGCGGTTTAAAGTTAACCTGGGAAAGATGGGTACCTACCTTTAAGAATGGACCTCTCTTGGGGCTAAGCCTACAAATAAACCCAGGGAAGGCAGGATACCATTTATATGGTCCAATAGGAGGGACAGAATGTAAATGGGCTCATTCAATCCTGACCTGAAACATTATCTGCTTTTGTTAATAGGTCTTAAAGCAACCCTTCTGGAGAAACAAAAGACAGCCACAGCACTTCTCTGACTACCTAATGTAAACTGTGTATAAAGTATGCATCATTAGGGCTCAATCAGACGAGCGAAGTTTTCACGCATGTATAGGTGCTTTTTCAAAACTGATTTATTAGAACCAATGCTTGGCAATGAAAGTGGTCACATGTCTGTGGAAAAAAATTGCACCTGCAAAAGATAGGACATGTGAGTGCAAATGGAACCGATTTTTTTTCTACACACGATGTGAGATTTTTTTTCTGCCTCCATAATGTGTGAAAGATTTGCTAATCTGACTGTGCCCTTAGTATAAGACGCTACACCTTATTTGATTGACCATTGTTGCTCACATAAGCAGTGCTGACCAGTCTGAGCAGCATGTAGTGTCTTGGACTACTGATTATACTAATGCACAAAGTGTATGAGGGTATTAGAGAAGTTGGTGCAGCCATATTTGGTTGTCCAAGCCTGGAGGGTTGCTTTACCACTGTATAATTTAAATGAACAAAAACCTTATCCAAAATTTCCTCAAAAGAATTAAAAATAGAAAGAAGTTTAACTATGGCTCATACATTGTACAGTTTTAGCTGAATACAGATCCCATGTATAGCAGTATTCCCGGATGAGGCCTCTTTTTTTTGCTGTATATACTCGAGTATTTGCCGAACCGAGTATAAGCCGAGTCAATAAGTTTTATCACAAAAAACTGGTAAAACTTATTGACTAGAGTATAAGCTGAGCTATACAAGAGTATATACTAGGTAAAAAAAAAAAACTCCATACTTACCTCCCAGTCTGTGTCCCCGGCAGCGGTGCGGAAAGCTGCTTCAATTTCTGTGTTCCCAGTGGCAGTGCGGCAAGCTACTTGAATTCTCCCCGCTGTCATCTCCCGCCATCCTCTCTGCTCGGCTCTGTCATCCCCCCACCGTAAGCGCTGTGATTGGATCGAGCGCTGGCTAATCACAGCCTCAGCTCGATCATTCACAGCCAATCACAGCCTGACGGCGGGGAATGACAGATCCGAGCATAGAGGATGGTGGGAGATGACAGCGGGGAGAATTCAAGCATCTTGCCGCACTGCCACCGGGAACACAGAAATTGAAGCAGCTTTCCGCACCGTCGCCGGGGACACAGCCGCTGGCTGGGAGGTGAGTATGGAGATTTTTGGTTTTTTTTAACCCTTCCCTGACTCGAGTATAAGCTAAAGTGGGCTTTTTCAGCACAAACAAAATGTGCTGAAAAACTCAGCTTATACTTGAGTAAATATGGTAGTTCTAATTCTGTGATATACTATAGCTAAAATCTCAATACTAATAATGTCCAGATAAAAAGAGAGGGAGGATGGTAGATATAAGATAACTCTATAGGTAGCTACCCTATCAATAGCCAAACTAATGGCCGTTTTACACGGGACGACAGTCAGGTAAACGGCTGCATGAGCGCTGACATCACTGCTAAGGTCTTTAGCGCTCGTACAGAGCGTTTACACAGGCAGAGTCCACCGCTTGATCACGGGCTTCTCGCTCAGTGCTTCATGTGAAGCGCTGAGCGGGAAGAGCTTACAGAGAGCAAGAAGCCAGCAATCCAGCAATAGTTTTTATGCTGACTGAAAGTTAGCGATAATGTACTGTGAATGAATAGTGCGCAATTTTTTTAAAGGAGGAGGAAAAAAGGAGAAGGAAGAATATTATTTTTCCTTCTTTCTTTCTTCTCCTTTTCCTTCTTTTTTGTTCTGCAATTTCCTTTCTTTATTATCCTTTTTTTTAAAAAGAAATAAGAAGGAAAAAGAAGAAAGAAGAATTTTAGTGGGTTCAGACAAGACAAAGTGCCCGTGGTTCGGTTTCACAGCGAACCAAACTTTTAGCAAAGTTTGACCCAAAACAAGGTTCTACAGTTTCGGTACACTCAACATTACTGATTAGTTTACCATGGCAAACACATGAGGTCAGACTAACTTTGTTGCCTGACACTCTTCTAACGTCTCCTGCCCATGTGTACAGCCATCCTTTCTTTTTGCCTATGATGTGGTAGTGAAATGTGAGGGGGAGGGAATAATGCCAGAACTGATCCAATAGTTTTGTATAGGATTATAGAATCATAGAATGGTAGAGTTGGAAGGGACCTCCAGGGTCATCTGATCTAACCCCCTGCTCAGTGCAGGATTCACTAAATCATCCCAGACAGATATTTGTCCAGCCTTTGTTTAAAGATTTCCATTGAAAGAGAACTCCCCACCTCCCATGGTAACCTGTTCCACTCATTGATCTCCCTCACTGTAAGAAAGTTTTTTCTAATATCTAATCTGTGTCTCCTCCCTTTCAGTTTCATCCTATTGCTTCTAGTCTTTCCTTGTGCAAATGAAAATAGGGCTGATCTGTATTCAGATCATTCACTGCATTTAGTGCACCAGTTGTGAAGCTGGATATCTCCAAGAAATGCTACGCGGGGTGCTTTTATGCCTAGTTATAGACACTGCATCAGTGCATAAAATTGTCATCAGTTGTGTCCAGCTCAGGCATAAAATAACTGTCTGGAACCTTTGATCAATGAGTCAGTTCTGAGTCGAAGCTTACTTTTTTAGACAAATTGGTACACATTGAAAAAAGTGGTGCAGGGGCATCATAAATATGAAGTTTGACTCCAGCGTAATATATTTCAAGGTAAATAAATTGGTAAATTTGTCCCTGTGTTGACTCAAAATTTTCAGATAAACAACAACCATTCAACTGCTGTAATTTAGTTACTTTTCTTACAAAGGAAAAGAGAAAGAGATCATAAATTTAGTATAAAGCAGAGTAAAAAAATAGCAGTGTGGGAGACAGAAAAATACATATAGTCCTAATGCAGGCAACGTGTTACACAAGCAGGCACTGTTA